>NC_136876.1:10860968-11460968 GCF_949152265.1 Phoxinus phoxinus | reverse complement strand
GAATAACTGGTGATCTCAGCGTGAGAGAGAGAGATGACATGGGGGAGGTGACTGACTCGGGATGCTAGTTTCTCAAGAGAGAGTCAAATGTTAATTTCCAGGAAGGTCCTTTGCCTTATCGGGGAGTGGTCGTTCCTTAACCAGACTGCCCGGCATTTTCTAATTTCTCAATTCTTACACTTCCTAAAAGTGTGTACAAGATTTTTTTCACTCTAGTCGGGATCATTTAGATGCAGCCTTGGCACTTCACCAGGCGGGGTCGCTGTTACTGAAGCTTCGAGTAATGAACCTATTTTCAAACCAATTCTTCTAAGTGGTTCAGTGCTTCACCAACGCTTCATTTCTCCATCACTATCAACAACTACACCTCATTTAATTCTCAAAAGAGATTTATAGGCATTAAGTTAGTTGTAATTGTTGTGTTTCATTTTCTGAGAGTGCAAGCATGATGTTGAACCAACATCACATTGTAACATTGACTCAACGCCATAACCATTGATTTATGGATGAAAAAATAATAATAATTTCGACAATAATTGCTGGACCAAAACAGATGTTGATTCAATGCAGTTAACATTGACACATTAACATTATTTTGATGGTTGCTATTTGGGACCCTAATCAAACACATTTACATTTAGTCATTTAGCAGATGTTTTTATCCAAAGCGACTTACAACTGAGGACTACAGCAAGCGAGTCATCGTGAAGAGGCAAAAACAACGGAAGAAGTGCTCAAAATACAGTGGCATAAGCCAGACAAGGGAGGATTAAAGGAAAAGGAAAGAATTGGGGTTTTCTTATGTTAAGTGCTTGCGTAAGAGCTGAGTTTTCAGTTGTCTTGTGAATGTTGTCAGAGATTCTGCATTCCGGACGAGGGTAGGGAGATCATTCCACTACCGTGAATGAGAATGTTCTGGAGAGTGATTTTGTGGCTCTCTGTGATGGTACCATGAGCCGCCGCTCATTGACCGATCGCAGGCTTCTGGTAGGGATGTACCCAGTCAACACTTTGATCTCACAGTGATCTCTCCATATGATCACAATGTGAGGTCACAGTGAGTTAAAAGTGTAACCGCACTGTGCACTCACTGTGTGCTCATATTATGGTCACAATATGAGCTCATCCCAGCTAAAAATTTATTGGACGTGGACTCCAACATCACTCAGATGTCAAATTTTGGTTGAAAATTAAAATTGGGTTGACGTCTAAACATTTTTTTGATGTCAGGATCCAACTTTATTAAACAACTCCACAAATAGCATTACTAGCTTCACTTATTACAAAAAAAAAGAAAAGAAAATTTGAGAAAATTTGAGAAAATCGCAAATTGTAAGCCACCATTATGGAGATCATTGTTTGCTTTAGTTGGGCTCTTGACCCTTATATTAGTAACTTTAGATTTTACTTGTCTGCTGTTACTGATTAATAACAGTCAGAGAAATTGTGATCTGATGGTCTCGGTTATGTTTTGGCATAATCATATTGTGATCTGAAATGACCAAAACATATTTAGATAGTTTGGTTTAACTTGATAATACAGCAGCTCTCTGATTCTAAATCATATGATTTTCAGTCATTTTACTATAATCCAATAATACTTGTTCTGATCAAAAACACACTCATCAATAATCAGCCTGTGAATCTCAACAATGGTGACAAGAATAACGCATGTTGCAGTGGCTGCCACCAATCAACTCATTAATGGCTCCCATCATGCATTGTGGAATTAATAAATTATGATCTGATTTGTCGAAGTAATTTCCTTTTCATAATTGAATATTTTGCTCATCACCATTGTTGAGATGCATAGTCTGAATCTTCATGTCTGTGTGTGCCTAAAAGGAAGGTTTTATTTTTTTCAAAACAACTTTAAAATAAATTATTCCGTATTTATTTATCAAAAATTCTGGATATTTATGTAGAACCACAGTTATGCTGTAATAAACAACTTAAAACTAAATCAGAAATAAGGGTTCAGTGATCAAGTTCAAATTATGATTGTCATAACATAACCAATTGATAACTTTTTTTCTTTGTTCATCTGTCTGTTATAATAACAGCAGGCACACAAAATCTAAAGTTAATAATATAAGGGTCAAGAGGCCAACTAAAGCAAACACTGATCTCCATAATGGTGGCTTACAATTTGTGATTTTCTCCTTCTGTGATTCTGCTTGTTAACATCAGGTGTTCATCACTAATGCTCAATCATCACTCAATTAATAACTTAATTATCTCATTAACTTTAACACTCTTGAGTGTTTATTTAACACTCATATTTTAACACTTTACTCTCTTGAGTGTGGACTCATATAAACTCCCAGGAGTGTTAATTTAACACTGGAGTGCTAGCTGTGAACACAGTTTTTGCTGTGTATATACTTAACATTTTCTTTTTCTTTAACAAACACAACAGCCAGAGAAAAACTAACATCAAATAGTCAAGGCCAAAGAGCCCAACTAAAGCAAACACTGACCTCCATAATGGTGACCAAACCAAACAACTACTTTCAAACCAACTTCGACATCTAAACCTCTTTTAACCCTTGTGCATCGTTCAAATTCCCATCCTTTCGTTATGTTCGTGGCTGAAAACAGCCACAACTTTAAACTGCTGTAAAAATTGATCAGATAAATATTTTTTTGAATTTTTTTTTGCATAAATCTATTAATCAACCTCAGTCCTGTTCAAAACTACTAAATGTTTTTTAAAAAATTAAGATTTTAACTCTTTAATTGCCAAATTCATAAATTATGTCGCTGATTTTGGGGGTAAAAAAACACAAAATTACTTATTTTCAATATAAAATGTGATTGTGGACTGGATTTTTTTTTACCTTTTATCACAGTCTTGGACATGTCAAAGATTAGAAACAACATTGGTTTTGATGCATTGTTAGTTTTTGTACAGCATCAGATTTTAACTTTTTCTCCCTCATTTACTGTTCGTGGCTGTTTTTGCCCCATTGACTTCCATTATAACCACATTTTTTGATTGCAAAGCCATGACACCATAAAATCATGCATTTTTGATTGTTGGTGGTTTTCCCTGTTGGGCAGAGGTAAAATTAGTATTTCTTACTGTTGATAACCAGGTGGCACCATTAACCCTTTAGATAGGCCTGTGCAAAAAAAAGCTTAGTTTCTGGCTTTTACATGGAGTTATATGGAGTATTATAGCATAATAAAGTGTGTGTGTGTGTGTGTGTGTGTGTGTGTGTGTGTGTGTGTGTGTGTGTGTGTGTGTGTGTGTGTGTGTGTGTGTGTGTGTGTGTGTGTGTGTGAGAACTCACCTTGATGCGTCTGAGAAAATCTAAATATGCAACTCAGCTCTCAGAACTACATGGAGTAAACAAAAAACTAAGTAAGTGTATTTATGCATCTGCCTTTTGATGGTGAGAAATGCAGACTAAACAAAAACTAAGCAAGTGGATTTAAACACTTGCATGCAAGCCTGCTGGTCATTTGATGGTGAGAAGAGCAGCAAGCAACATGAGAAAGGGCTTGACTTGTAGTGAAGTTCTAGAGATGATTCTGCAGCCTGACCCCTCCAGCGAGCTGCAGGATGTGTTGTCTTCTCCCTCTGACACCACAGACTCAGGAGAGTCAGACCATTATTTGGATGTGGCACCCTCATCTTCCTCTCTAGCTTCCACTGAAGGCAAGGGGGATTTCGGAGGATCCTGGGTCTGGGTGGATTGGGAGAAACGGCGAAGTGTGGTTTTCCACCAACGCGGAGACAACTCCCTTTCTTCAGCCTGCCAGAGGCGTGACTTCATGGGCGACGCGCTATGCCATCGCAAGGGTCCAGAACATCGATTCTGTGTTCAATCTGTTTTTTTACGGGCGCCGCACAATGAGAAACTGGACCGGGGTGGACTCCACAGATCTCCGTGCATACATGGGGCTACTGATTTTGGCCGGCGTCTACAGGTCCAGAGGGGAGTCCACACGTTGCCTGTGGGATGATCGCAGTGGTCGTGCGATTTTTAGAGCCACCATGTCCCTCTCAAGATTCAAGAAATCAGCAGAGCTCTGCGTTTTGGAGGTTGGTCATGCTGACAATGAGGTCAATCATCTCGTCGGCCCTGGAGTCACGCGCCTCTGGCAGGCTGAAGAAAGGGAGTTGTCTCCGCGTTGGTGGAAAACCACACTTCGCCGTTTCTCCCAATCCACCCAGATCCAGGATCCTCCGAATCCTCCTCGCCTTCAGTGGAAGCTAGAGAGGAAGATGAGGGTGCCACATCCAAATAATGGTCTGACTCTCCTGAGTCTGTGGTGTCAGAGGGAGAAGACAACACATCCTGCAGCTCGCTGGAGGGGTCGGGCTGCAGAATCATCTCTAAAACTTCACTACAAGTCAAGCCCTTTCTCATGTTGCTTGCTGCTCTTCTCAACATCAAATGACCAGCAGGCTTGCATGCAAGTGTTCAAATCCACTTGCTTAGTTTTTGTTTAGTCTGCATTTCTCACCATCAAAAGGCAGATGCATAAATACACTTACTTTGTTTTTGTTTACTCCATGTAGTTCTGAGAGCTGAGGTGCATATTTTGATTTTCTCAGACGCATCAAGGTGAGTTCTCTCTCACACACACACACACACACACACACACACACACACACACACACACACACACACACACACACACACACACACACACACACACACACACACACACACACACACACACACACACACACAATTATGCTATTATACTCCATATAAATCCATGTAAAAGCCAGAAACTAAGCTTTTTTTTGCACAGGCCTATCTAAAGGGTTAATGGTGCCACCTGGTTATCAACAGTAAAAAATACTATTTTTACCTCTTCCCAACAGGGAAAACCACCAACAATCAAAAATGCATGATTTTATGGTGTCATGGCTTTGCAATCAAAAAATGTGGTTATAATGGAAGTCAATGGGGCAAAAACAGCCACGAACAGTAAATGAGGGAGAAAAAGTTAAAATCTGCTGCTGCACAAAAACTAACAATGCATCAAAACCAATGTTGTTTCTAATCTTTGACATGTCCAAGACTGTGATAAAAGGTAAAAAAAAATCCAGTCCACAATCACATTTTATATTGAAAATAAGTAATTTTGTGTTTTTTCCCCTCCCAAATCAGTTACATAATTTATGAATTTGGCAATTAAAGAGTTAAAATCTTGATTTTTTAAAAAACATTTAGTAGTTTTGAACAGGACTGAGGTTGATTAATAGATTTATGCAAAAAAAATGGCAAAAAAATATTTATCTGATCAATTTTTACAGCAGTTTAAAGTAGTGGCTGTTTTCAGCCACGAACATAACGAAAGGGTAGTGAATTTGCCCAGAGTGTACTGTTGAGTTTTTGAAAATTTTCAAAGCATTTTCCTAAAATATGTGTAAAAATAAGCTTTGTCACCAAAAATCATTCCATTTGCTGAAACACGGAAAAAGTTATGGCCAAAATAAGACTCAAAAATACCCCATAGTGGCTGAAAACAGCCACAACAGCACATAAGGGTTAAGAGGATCAGTCCTGTGTCTGCTGGGAAACTTCCCGCTTAACCCTTATAATAATGTTAGGGGATAATGTTCTATCAATGTAATCACTAAACATTTTAAAAATGTTTTTAGAGACTGTTATCCTACTTTTTAGGAGAACATTCTGGTAACAAAAATAAAATTAGCTACAGAAACCATAACATAATATAATGCTCTCAAAACATTCATAGAACAATAACATTTCTAGCTGGGATGAGCTCATATTGCGCCCATGAGCACACAGTGAGTGTGCTGTGAGGTTACACTTTTAGCTCACTGTGAACTCACATTGCTCACGTTGTGACCACATGATGAGATCACTGTGAGATCACCGTGTTGACTGGGTAGACTCGTAAGAGCGAGTGAAAGTAACTCGCCTGAACCCAATCAATGTATTCAGGTTTACTAGAAAGCTACAGGCAGGAGAGTTTATCAGAGTTGGAGCTTTTTTTATGCAAGTTTGTGGTCTTTGTAACAGTGTTTACTGAAACACATAATTTGTTGTAAAGGAAGCCAGAAACAAAGATGATCAGATGATATAGTTTTAACCATCATGAATGATTCTCTAATCTCATCACACACCAAAAATGGTTATTTGTTAATAGATTATTTTCACCAACATTAATTTCATGCCACATATCAGCCATTCAAATTTGTGATTTTTAAAATACATTATGGATAATATTCTTTTAGACACACACACTAACAGCAAGAATTAGCAAATGAATCTCCCAGCTCCAAAAGCCCTTATTCATCTTTATTTCCACTAATAAAACTTTCTAATGATAGATATTTAGGCTAACCATGATAAATAAAACGTATGCCATTTATTTTAAATGAGTCGTGACCTGGATCCCTCCAGTGAATCTCGGCCGTTACCACCAGCACTGGTACATTCCCCTGCGTTCAAATAACCTCTGACCTCTGTGGTACCATTGTAACCAAAACACATTTGGCACTCATTTTGCTGTGATAATTCAGCAGATTTTATTTGACAAATTTTCATATAAGGAAATTCAAGAAATGACAAACATAATTTAACGTTTTTGCCCATGAAATGGCATTCAATGATTGTATTTTAATTCTCACTTGCATCTGAAACACTTGATTTGGAGTTAAAGAAAGAAAAGATATAGGTTTCATATTTCCTATTTCCCTTTGGCTTGTCCTGATAAAGCCCCATCAGTCTGAAAAGGAATAAATAAATAAAAGTTTAGTTTTTAGTTGAACAGATCATGGTAATTTGATTCACTGTCAATATTTGTTTTATTTTAACAGCAGCGACATCACCCCTCCAGCTTCCTTTAGTTCTCAGAAACCTCTAAATAAGACTGCAGGTATTCTGGATGAATTGAGAATCACATTTTTTCCCCAATTTAAAACGGAGGTCATGATTCTCCCACAGCTCTTTCTAAACATCTTATTAAAATATAATTCACTAGAGGTTCTGACAAAATGTTTATATCCGAACTATAAACTTTTATCCCAGTACTCCTGTGATAATATGTTTAACACAGAAATAATGATTCAGTATGCTTGCAGTTTGTGAAGCTGTTTCATAATGTTCACTGTGATCGTACTTGTCAAAGATCGCCTGGGTGTTTGAATCGAGATATTTTAACGATCAGCTCTAATACTAGGATTATAGGGCGACTTTAACTGAAGTAATGCCCCATGTGTACCTGTAGAAGGTGGGCTCATCATTACTCTTCCAGATCTTCTCCAGCAGTTGCATAGTGGCAGCGATGGCCATATCTGCAGCTTGATTATGCAGTGAACCGTGACTGGAATCAGAGCCATCCTTATTTATACCGTCCCAGCCTCTCCCAATGCCAGTTGAGAGGTCTAGAACAGTGGTTTTCAAATCCAGTCCTCGCGACCCACTGCTCTGAACATTTTGTATGTCTCCCTTATTTAACACACCTGAATCAGATCATCAGCTCGTTCGAGAGACTCCACGCAGCAAAATCCCCAGAGTTAAATTAACTCTGCTCAGAGAACATTTGGTCCCTCTCTACAGAGAGTTAAAATAACTCTGAATCAGAGTTAAAGTTAATGAGATACTTAAGTGATTAATTAAGTGATGATTGGGCATTAATGATGAACACCTGCTGTCAACAAGCAGAATCACTGAAGGAAAGAGAAACTCAAGAACTACAACTGACTTCAGCCACAGCAAGATCTCAGCAGAGGAGGATTAAACAACTCCACAAACAGCATTACCAACCTAACTTATTACTAACCAGACTGACTTTATTTCTGTCAGACGTCTACAGAAGGTCTTAGTGAGAATGAACAGAGGTTTAGATGTTGAGGATCTATTGACATTTTTTGGTTACCATTCTTGAGACCAGTGTTTCCTTTAGTTGGGCAGTTTTACTCTTTATTTTTTTTTGTGAGTTTGTGGTTTTTGTAACTGGTTTTACCAAAACATGTAAATTGTTACAAAGAATGCAAGGAACAAAGGAAAAAAGTTTTCAAAAACAAAAAGTAGATTAATGCATTTATCTCATCACTGTCCAACAGTGGTTATTTGATGTTAATAGATTATATTCACTAACAATACTCCCTTGCCACAGATCGGACAATCTGAATTTAGATTTTTAAAATGCATAATGGGATTTTTTTTTTTTAGACACATACATCAATAATCAGCATATGAATCTCAACAATGGTGGTATGTTTCATTCCTCAATGCATGCTGGGAGCCACAATAGTATAAAACTGGATGCAAAACCCAGGATGCATTGCGGCATGACACATGTCACCTTTGTTGAGATTCATTTGCTGATTCTTGACATCTGTGTCTTGAAAGAAAAAAAATCCCTGTAAAGTTTTTTAAAAATTCTAAATTCAAATCGTCCAATCTGTAGCGAGTCTACACTCTACTAATATCCAATAACCACTTTTGGACAGTGATGAGATAAGTGCATTACTCTACTTTTTACAAACTATATCACCTGATCATCTTTGTTTCTGGCTTTCTTTGTAACAATTTACATGTTTTGGTAAAACTAGTTACAAAAACCACAAACTCACATAAAAAAATAAAGAGTAAAACTGCCCAACTAAAGGAAACACTGGTCTCCAGAATGGTAACCAAAAAATGTCAATAAATCCTCAACATCTAAACCTCTGTTCATTCTCACTAAATCCTTCTGTAGACGTCTGACAGAAATAAAGTCAGTCTGGTTAGTAATAAGTGAGGTTGGTAATGCTGTTTGTGGAGTTGTTTAATCCTCCTCTGCTGAGATCTTGCTGGGGCTGGAAGTCAGTTGTAGTTCTTGAGTTTCTCTTTCCTTCAGTGATTCTGCTTGTTGACAGCAGGTGTTCATCATTAATGCCCAATCATCACTTAATTAATCACTTAAGTATCTCATTAACTTTAACTCTGATTCAGAGTTATTTTAACTCTCTGTAGAGAGGGACCAAATGTTCTCTGAGCAGAGTTAATTTAACTCTGGGGATTTTGCTGTGTGGAGTCTCTCCAACGAGCTGATGATCTGATTCAGGTGTGTTAAATAAGGGAGACATACAAAATGTTCAGAGCAGTGGGTCGCGAGGACTGGATTTGAAAAGCACTGGGGCCTCATTTATAAAGCTTGCGTACGCACAAAACGGGGCTGAAAACATGCGTACGCCAGTTCCTGCGCAAAAGGTGGGATTTATAAAGAAAAACTTGACGTGAAAATATGCGCACCTCCACACAAACTCTGACCCATGCGTAGGCACATTTTGAAGACAAAGCAGTTTGGCGACACTGATGGTGAGTTGAGGAATTGACTGCGGATAAAGGGAATTAACCCTTTGCAAAATGGCAAAATTAAGTTTGACATATTTGCTCATAAGTCCCAGTTACAACAAAAAATGTTGAGACAAACTTTAAGCTGGCTTGAGAAAGCCGGACCAGAGAGTTTGAAGAAGTTTAAAGTAGTTTGATGTGTAAAGTAGGTTAAAGTTTGATAGATAGATAGATTAGTAAGAAAGAAAGATAAGTTAGTTTGAAAGATAGATAGATAGATAGATAGATAGATAGATAGATAGATAGATAGATAGATAGATAGATAGATAGATAGATAGATAGATAGATAGATAGATAGATAGATAGATAGATAGATAGATAGATTTAGAATGGTAGTTTAATTGAGTCTAGGGATTCAGGGAGTTTAGATTTGCACTCTGCAATGTAAGTCTATGGGATTTTTATGATTTTTTATATACATTTTTAAGAAAACTGAAAGTCAAAACAGTTTGAAAAGATATAACACACCAAGTCAGAACAGTCTGAAGGTCTGACCCAAGTTTGTAGAGTTAAAGCTCTTGGAGGAGTTACAGTTGAAAATGTTTAGGTCAGAAGAATAACATTAAATCACCATTATGGGTGCTAAAGATACATACATGCATGTTTAGTTTAAAAACATAAAAGGAACTATATGCTGAAAGTACGTAAATTTAATTTCTTTCACTTCCATTCTTAAATGGATGTAGGCCTATCACTCATTATGGTTTAAAAAACACAAATTTCCTTGCTCCTTTAATATATGCATGGCTAATGAGGTAATTTGCATTGTCTATATATGGTTGAATGTGGGCGGAGAAAGGGCGGTAAATGTTTTTTTTTTGCGTACGCAAATTATCAGGTAGGCTGTGATTTATAAAGTGAAAATTGCGTGCAGGTGTGCGTACGCACGGTTTTATAAATCTGATTTTTTTTTTGCGTACGCCATTTTTGGCTTTTGTGCGTACGTACACTTTTAGTAAGGTTCCTACGCACAGTTTTATAAATGAGGCCCCTGGTCTAGAATACCTCCATGGCTGCACTTACCTGTCAGAAAATAATAATATTCAGTATGATGATTTGATGTCCCAGACAGCAATAGCAAAATCTTCAGAGATTTAATGTCTTCTTTTCTCTTCAGTTGATTTCAACTAAGGATGTGGCTGGAAGTCAGTTGTAGTTCTTGTGTTTCTCTTTCCTTCAGTGATTCTGCTTGTTGACAGGTGTTCATCATTAATGCCCAATCATCACTTAATTAATCACTTAATTAACTCATTAACTTTAACTCTGATTCAGAGATTTTGGAAAACTTTGTTTGCACGTTTGCATGTAAACTGAGAAAAACTGAGTTTTAGGCAGCCGACGTCACAGCATGTGACTATTTTCGGGATTCTGATTGGCTAACGTGGGCTTGAGCTTCTCGTTACGCTGCCACCTACAGGTTTGGCATGCTCTTGACGGCATATATACACGGGTTCATGTAAACTAACACTTTTCTGAAAACTGACAGGTGTGCACGATGTTATTTTTGAAAATGGAGAGAGGTGAAATGTCCGTTTATGAAAATAGCCGTCCACGTGTAAATGTGTGTGTGTCTACTAAACTATATTTTATTATGATTTTTTTTTTATATGGAACAATTTTGGGACATCTGCAGACATACTCATTTGTCAAAACTAATCTAAAAATAAAGTAAATAATAGTTTTTTTGTTTTATTGTAAAATTGCAGTATTCTGTTTGATCAGGGTAATGTGTAGTATTTATAACTATAAAACAATACCATTTATTTAGCCTAGCGTGTGCAGCTGTGCACATGTAAAGCAATAAAATGAGTTTGTCTTTCCCTCCAGATGAGAAAACTCAAACCTGTGACACTACCAATACAAAATCTGGGGCAAAAATTAAGGATACGATTTTACAAGATAAGATTCTGACAGCAGGATACTATGGAAAAAGCAAAAAAAAAGGGTAACAGTCTTTATTCTTTATTTATATTACTATATATAGGTTGAAAATCCTCAGATAGGCTACAAACAGAGCCAGGAATGATCAGCAACTTAACACCCCAGACAGCAACATATGGCCCCAGATCGTACACGTGGATTCCACACATACTGGATGTGGGCCGGATCTGGGCAGACACTAACTAGCACAGGATTTTGTTGTGTAATTTAACTCTGCTCAGGGTACATTTGGTCCCATTCTAAGGCTACATACCTGCAGGGTTGGGTATGTTCTCTTCTAAATTGATCAGGGCAGTGTAGGGTTCGGTGTTTCCCATCTCAATCCAGTTACTGTGGCTGTAGAAGGCTGTCAGTCTTGATCTTATATTTATCGCAGCTTTGCATCTGACTCACCTGTAAAGTGTGCAGGATTTGCCAAAGCGTCTTTCGTGCATCTTCAAAATTCAGATTTTTCATGTAAGTTGTGATTGTGTCCAGTCCCTTAATTATGAGTGCTTTACCGTCCAGAAATGCCTCGCCGTGAAAATGATATTTCGCACTGAAAGGATGGTCAGTGTCTGTTTGTTGATTGTAATAGGAAATGATCTTTATGCCTGTGTCAAAGTTGTTAGCAAATGCTTTTTTTTTGCAGGACCTTGCCAGTGTCTCTGTATTCAGTGGTTTTGGCTAAATAAAAACACACACAAAAAAAGTCTTGTTAGTTGTCAGATTTATGTGAACATCAAATTTTAAATAATTGAATTTTCAGTTGTCTTGTGAATGTTGTCAGGGATTCTGCATTCCGGACGAGGGTAGGGAGATCATTCCACTACCGTGAATGAGAATGTTCTGGAGAGTGATTTTGTGGCTCTCTGTGATGGTACCATGAGCCGCCGCTCATTGACCGATCGCAGGCTTCTGGTAGGGATGACTCGTAAGAGCGAGTGAAAGTAACTCGCCTGAACCCAATCAATGTATTCAGGTTTACTAGAAAGCTACAGGCAGGAGAGTTTATCAGAGTTGGAGCTTTTTTTATGCAAGTTTGTGGTCTTTGTAACAGTGTTTACTGAAACACATAATTTGTTGTAAAGGAAGCCAGAAACAAAGATGATCAGATGATATAGTTTTCTGAATCTCAACAATGGTGACAATTATAAAACATTATGCAGAGCATTCTGGATGCCACCAATCAAATCTCATTCATGGCTCCCATCATGCATTGCTGCATGAATAAATAATGAGCTTATGTTCAGAGGTGATCTGTTTGTCACCATTGTTGAGAGTCATACGCTAATTCTTGATTTCAGTGTGTGCCAACCTGAAATACTTTTAACAAGTTTTTTTTTTTTTTTTTGTAATTGATCATTTGGAGTTTAATTGAAAAGGCATACTCTGTAAGGACAGTGCAGCTATAATTCATAAAGTAAACTTAACTCAGAAATTATGCTCTCAATGAGTTCAGTGCTTCAGGTCAACTATTGATTATGTTAAAACACAACCAAAACCATCGGATGACCTTTTCTCTTTGTTCATCTGACTGTTATCACACACGTATAACAGCCAAACAAAATCTGAAGTTAATTAAGTAAGGGTTAAGTAAGCCAAACTAAACCAAACACTGATCTCCATAATGGTGACCATTTTACATTCATTTTCTCCTTCAGTGATTCTGCTTGTAAACATCAGGTGTCTTCAATAATGCTCAATCATAACTTAATTAATCATTTAATTATCTCATTAACTTTTACACTACTTCAGTGTTCATTTAACACTCTCCGAGTCTGGACTCATATAAACACTGAGCAGTGTTAATTTAACACTGGGGATTTTGATGTGTACTTTGTTTGATCTATATATAGTTAGCACATAAATTTGATGTTTTGTCACTGAGTATTGCAATTATATTATCGATGCCATATATTTTAAAGAAATACATCCGACATCATCATGTCATCATCAATACCAGTGTCTGGTATTGTATTTTTTTTATTATTTTTTTATTCTGTCAATTATGCGCAACATTTGGTTGGTTTATTCTTTCTCTTGTGAACAATAATGCATGTAAATATCAAGACTTCATAAATATTAAATGTGTGTTATTAATGATTTTTAATAATTGCAGCTCAACACGGTGTCCAATATATGAATTATTCTCTCACACACACATAGATCATGTATATATTCATACCTTTTCGAAGCCTTCAACGCTCTCGCAGACCTTTGCAGTAGCACGTAAAATGGCTATGTTTGTGATATCTTGATGATTTTTTGAATTTTGTTTTTCTTCAATGTAAAAGGTGTGAACACCAATCAGAAGAGCCAACAGGAGAAATGCGCTCCTCATTCTCAGATGATTATGAATATGAAGAACGACTCAAAGAGATCTTGCAGTTGCTCTCGATCCATCTCGTACAGCTTAAGTGTACTGTAAATATATATACTACGTCATTTGAATTGATATGAAGATAATTTGCACCAGTACATATGAAAATTTTACTTTAATGTCCTAATATCACTGTAAAGCTGCTTTGAAACAATCTATATTGTTAAAAGCACTATAAATTAAGGTAACTTGACTACTTTTCAAATACTTTGTGTATCTGAAATGTAACTGAATGAATTTAAAACATCGTTAACTAAGCAGCAAACAGACATCACTGCAAGTCAGTCACTCCCTTTTAAATAAAGCAACATGCAGCATAATCAATGTTTCTTCTCCTTGAGTTAAACACAGTCTCTACTCTTCAACACAAGCACGACATCTTGTGGACTGAATTTGCTCCTAGTTTACTATGTGATTTTCCCATGTCGTTTCTCTTCAAAGCATCCAGATCTCTCGGTGATTTGACATTACAATATCCATCTAATCAGCATCTGGTTATTTTTTTAAGGTTTCAGTGCCTCTCATTGACTTGGTCCGGTTCAGTCTCTTTCATCTCTATGGTTCCTCTGTGTTCCTTCCTGTTGTTTTGTGTGCGACTTGTGCATTTATTTCCAAGTTATTATGTTCAGTTCGTTCATGTTTGCATTACATGTTGTGTATTCTGCTAGTGATCTTGTTTTGTTGTTGCTACAAACAATCTTTCTCACTTTTCACATAGTCTACATGCTTCATTGATTCACCGTCATTATTATCTTGCTTTTTTTCATTGGATACTTTTTCACTCTTTTTCACGCGTCTCCAAACACCGACAATCAGCACGATAAGCAGACGTGTGTTTATTACTTGATTGTGAGTTCATTTTGAATGCATTTTGTTAAAATTTAACCTGAAGAAACCTTGATGTTCCTTTCTGACCTGTTTAAAGGTCATCAGAAACTCCACCCTTTTACAACACAAACCAGGAATACACTGATTTATTTCACCTGTCACACTGACTCTTCTCTTTCAACAAAGGCAAAAAAGAATCAGCGATCAATGAAGGAAGATAAACTCTTTCAATCAGGATCTTTGCAAAGTTTTTTTTCTGAACAGACAGCAGATCTTTGTGATTTTTGTGGTTATTTATTTTTGATACCATCGTTTAGAAAGTGAAAGTTAAGCTCAGATTGCTGGAGCTCAAACAGTGCAAATGGCTACACTATCTGAAGAGGATATTTCTTGTCCCGTGTGTTGTGAAATCTTCAAGGCTCCTGTTCTTCTGTCATGTAGTCACAGTGTCTGTAAAGAGTGTCTTCAACTGTTCTGGAGTATCAAGGAAACTCAGGAGTGTCCTGTCTGCAGGAGAAGATCCTCAAAAGAGCGTCTTCCATTAAATCTAGCATTAAAGAACTTGTGTGAGTCGTTCCTGGAGGAGAGAAATGAGAGGCGTTCATCAGGATCTGAGGAGATCTGCAGTTTACACAGTGAGAAACTCAAACTCTTCTGTCTGGAAGACAAACAGCCTGTGTGTTTAGTGTGCAGAGATTCACAGAAACACCTAAATCACACATTCAGACCCATCGGTGAAGTGGTTCCAGCTTTTAAGGTAAGACAGATTTACAGATGAGGATAAACACTTTTAGCTTATGTATTATCCCACATAGCAAGCGATCTTGGCTCGGTTGTGTCCTCACGCTGGCACTGCTGGCCTCCTGTCGGCAATGGCATGTATTCTGTCAGCCAGATCTGGGCCATGTGTGGCAGAGTATGATCACGGCAAACAACATGAGGCCGATTGTGTGTGAGGAGTGTGTCTCAGATCAATCCAGTGATCAACTGCTCCAAATCAGGAATTAAGGCCAATTAAGTGCACTTTAATGCAGTTGACTTGACTGACTTACAGGCCACATTTACACACAGCCGGGTATTTAGAAAAATGAATATCCCCCTCTCTCCGTTTTCAATAATAACATTGTGCACACAACATCATTTTCAAAAAAGTCGTCTTTTACATCAACCCGCATAAATACGCCGTCGAGCGCCATCATAACTATGCCAAATCTATGGGCAGCAGTGTAGGGAGAAGGATAAAGCCATGCAAGCCAATCAGAATCCTCAGAATCGACAACAACGAATAACACGAGCGACTTCCTGTTCCTTTCAAAACAACAAATACATCGCGAAATAGTAGAGCAGTTGTATTTGCAAATGCAAACAGGCCAAAAGCGTTTGCACAAAAGTAAAAATGAGTACCACCTTAACAGCATCCATGATCAGTAACAAACTAACATAGGGCGCTCACATGACGTTAAGCATTTTTTGGCGCATAATGGGACGTTTGAGAACCTAAAACCCTGTTTCTCCCAGTTGACACGGCAACACATAACCCGCTTTAATAAAAATTTTTAATAAAACACATAACCCGCAACACATAAATCTCCACTTTGGCCGGAGTTTTTAGAAGAATCGTTTTCTGGGAAATATCTGCGTCTTCCCTTCGTGTAAACGGGGCAACATTTTACTTCATTTTAAATTATAACGTTTTATCTGTTATGACTTGGCATTTCAAAGTTTAATTTTAAACAATACTACAGTTCAAAATATTGAATTGAAAATTTCTGTGATAATTTAACCAATCATTCAATATTTCATTCATTTTGTTTATCATGGGGCATAATTTTATTAATATGCTGTCATGAAATACACAGTATTTTATTCATGTCTTGGATATTTATTTCCTTTCTCACTACTGATCGGGGGACGGGATGGACGAATGACTGGCATCTGCCAGCAGCGGTTGCCAAACATAAACCTTAAAATTAAAGTAAAATATCCTAATTTAAATGAAGTGCAACATAAATTTCCTTAAATTATGTTTTATTAACAAGGTTCGGAAGGAACACGTTCTAATGATCAAGCAATCAAGTCATTCCAACCAGCGGTCATCAATCAGTAATCAACAGGTCCACTCAATCAGCACGAGTAAAACCTTTAAATATACGCAGTCGACTCACCCATATTCCTCGACAGTTTTCAGCATCCCTCCACCACCCCATCTCCTCACACTTGCCTGGTTATCTTCCTAACCAGAGACGGGGGGGAGTACTCTGGGTTCGGGCCCGATTTCCGAGCTCGGAGCCTTCCCCCCGGACAGCACGCCAAATACGCATAACCGGTTACTCTCTGATCAGTCGTAAGTGTGAACTCGTGAAATGTGGGTTTCTGGTTTACTTAAGGCTGAGAATCGGTACCAACATTAAAACCTATTCAGGCCCAGTGCAGGCCCAGTGCAGACCCAGTTATGTGTCAGTAATGGGCTGAGACTCGGGCCAGTTATGGCTCATGTGTAGCTCTTTTCTTTAATCCATATCTGTGCCACTCCAGGGCCGTCATTCTTTGCAGCATGTGGGCTGAGGGAAAATGCTCTGTGAGGACTGGAGCTGAGCCAGAAAACATTGCTATGTGGGTACATCTAATTAAATAAATTTCTGGTGCCTTATGTTTTCTCTTTAAATTCTAGGAGGAGCTCAATACAGCACTGAAGTCCTTACAAGAGAAACTTCAACACAATGAAAAGAATAAAGAAGAGTTTGAGAAAACCGTTCGACACATTAAGGTGAGGATTGATTATTTTGGCATAAGCACAAGTTTGATTAACTGAATTGATTTGTCAGACATAATTACATGTTCCTTTATTGACTGAAACACACAACTGTTTGTGTATAAAGATGATCAAGCGCCTGGTTATTCAGCAGAGGAGTGGACTAATGCTCAACACTAATCCAATTGGGTAGCGCTCACCTTCCATATTTTGATTTTAGCGAATTAGTTTGGGCGAATGCAGACAATGTGATTAAAATTCATGAGCGCAACAAACTTTTAGTGCAACAGACATTGCTGACACTGGCTGCGTTCCAGTCCAAAATGTTCATGCCCTTCACTCGCTAACTTCCCTCCGCCTCGTTCACTCGTCATGTACGTCATTGCTTACGTTATTGCTTATGTTATTGCTTACGTTATTGCTTACGTATAGCCAGCAGCCATATCACCCTGTAGCCCAAGACTGGTTGCCCACTGAGGCTAAGCAGGGCTGAGCCTGGGCAGGGTTTCCCAAAAGCATCGTAAGCTTAAGTTGATCGTAGAACAATTGCCACCAATGGTCTCTACGATCAACTTAGGCTTACGATGCTTTTGGGAAACCCAGCCCTGGTTAGTACCTGGATGGGAGACCTCCTGAGAAAAAACAGGTTGCTGCTGGAAGAGGTGTTAGTGAGGCCAGCAGGGGGCACTCACCCTGTGGTCTGTGTGGGTCCTAATGCCCCAGTGTAGCGACGGGGACACTATACTGACAAAGAGCACCGTCCTTCGTATGAGACGTTAAACCGAGGTCCTGACTCTCTGTGGTCATTGAAAATCCCAAGATGTCCTTTGAAAAAGAGCATTGGCCTCTGTCCATCATGGTCTCCTAATCATCCCCATACACTGATTGGCTGCATCACTGTCTCCTCTCCACCAGTAAGCTGGTGTGTGGTGGGCGTTCTGGCGCAATATGGCTGCCGCCGCATCATCCAAGTGGATGCTGCACATTGGTGGTTGTTGAGGAGATTCCCCCCTTCTGTGTAAAGCGCTTTGAGGTCTCAGATAAAGCACTATATAAATGTAACAAATTATTATTATTATTACGTTGCATGAGTGCCACTACTGGCGGAACCTTTGCAATAGGCTGAATTGGAACGCCATTTTGAAGTGCATTCCACTTCATGAAGTGGATGAGGGAAGTTTAAATGGACGGACCCTCGTTCCCTTGATTTTGACAGAGGGAGCGAGTCTACTTCATATGTACACTTCAGGCCCCTATATGTCCCACAATGCAGTACGATTGTGACGTCACCACAGATCTTGTCTAATCACCACCACAACAAACAACTCAATTATATATCAATTATATATTTTTTATTTAAAACAACTCAAACACACCTATATACATTTGGATACTGCATTAAACTAATTTTCAAAGGGAACGTTTTAAATAATAAATCAACTCCATAGCTGATTCCAAGTGATCAAGGCCTTAGGACGTTCTAGTTCAGCCCATTGCAGTTTCCGCCAGTAGTGGCACGCGTTCAACGTAAGCAATGACGTACATCCGAGTGAATGAGACGGAGGGAAGTTAGCAAGTGAAGGGCATGACAATTTTGGACTGGAATTCAGCCCAAGAATCCACTATGGGTTGATTTATTATTTATTTGTTTCCCTTACGAAATTGTTTAATGCAGCATTCTATATAGGTGTGTTTGAGTTTTTATTTTATTTTATAATTAATATGTCATAGAGTTGTTTGTGGTGGGGTAAATTAAACGCAATATGTGTTGACATCACAATCGTGTTGCATTCTGGTATATGGAGCTGCCTGAAGTGTACATATGACTCGCTCCCACTGTCAAAATCGAGGGAGCGAGCAGCGAGGGTCTGTCCATATAAACTTCACGAAGTGGAACACACTTCAAAATGGCGGCAGGGATTCCCCCCAGGGGAAGTGCTTAGGAAAGTTTGCAAATGCATGTCTAAAAGTGGACTGGAACGCAGCCCAAATCCTTCTACCTGATGATTCATTGATAATGTGTATTTTTACCCTAAAGAACATCTACTACTACTACAGTGCTAGTACTTTAGAAAGTTAAAGTTGTAGTTCACTAACCCACATTTCCCCACTCACTCTTCACGCTGCTCCAGAATCAGTTGCATTTGAGATTATTGAAGTGAATGTGATTGTGATTTCAGTCTCAAGCTGAGCACACAGAGCGTGAGATTAAACAGCAGTTTGAGAAGCTTCATCAGTTCCTCAGAGATGAAGAAGAAGCTACAATCACTGCACTGAGGGAGGAAGAGGAGCAGAAGAAGCAGATGATGAAGGAAAAGCTGGAGGAGATGAACACACACATCTCAGATCTTTCACACACAATCAAAGACATGGAGGAGATGATGAAAGCCAATGACGTCTGCTTTCTGAAGGTCTGATTTCACATCATTGATTGATTGATTGATTGATTGATTGATTGATTGATTGATTGATTGATTGATTGATTGATTGATTGATTGATTGATTGATTGATTGATTGATTGATTGATTGATTGATTGATTGATTGAGTTCTTGATGATAATGGTGTGTTTGTTCTGCAGGAGTTTCCAGTCTCAATGGAAAGGTGAGTGATCTGCTGGTGTCTCTGGTCTCTCTGGATCTGATCCACTGCAGTTCTGACTCCTGAATGTTCTTCCAGAGTCCAGATCTCACAGCCGGATCCACAGATGGCTTCTGGAGCTTTGATTCATGTGTCACGATACTTGGGCAACCTGCCGTTCAGAGTCTGGAAGAAGATGCAGGACATCGTTCAAAACAGTGAGTCTGCAGAAGATCTGCTGTTACACACTGGAAATCAGGGCAGGGCAAAATGGGCAGGTTTTTCAAAGAAGAATATTTCTTCTTTCTTGCATGGGTTTTTCATGACACAAAAGTAGGCTACTATATTATTTCAGTTTGACAGGTAGTTTGTTGAGGGTTGGTTTGTAAAGAAGGATTACACGCTTTATATTCAAACGTGCATACCTATGGACTAAACGCGTAATACGCATGTGAATGTCATCTGCGTTTTCGTGGGTTTGGGCAAACAAAGATAAACTTTTTTTGTCAAAGAATTTCAAGGCTTGCACCTTAGAACCTATTTCAGGGTTTGCGTTCTCGAGCCACCAGACTCTGTTTTGTGCGGATGAGCGGGCCGGAGCGCGTTGAGGGTTTTCTGTTAGAACAGTGTCTTGTAAGCAGCCCTTAAATTAATAATGATCTTTGCAACGAAAGTGAATCAATCAATCAAAACTAACTTTAGCTGGACAATAACTTTATTCTAGAGCTGCTGTAAAGCCAAAATCTCTGTTACTGTAATTTCCTAATCTGTAAAGCTGCTTTGAAAAAATCTATGTTAAAAGCTCTATAGGTGACTTGACTTGACTTGACTTGACTTGACTTGACTTGACACACACACACACACACACACACACACACACACACACACACACACTCGGAGCGATGGGAAGTTAAAGTGCTTTACTCAAGTGATAGAGGAAGAGAGCGCTGTTCATTCACTCTGGTTTAAAATTATTTAAAACAAATACACACACATTAAGACCCAGTTTAATGAACATGATAACATGATTTTGAACAGAATTTTTACAGATACAGTTTTTGATCTCAACATCTCTGATTGTTTGAATCACACATTTAATTTTAGTCGCTGATGCCACACTGATCATAAAAATGAGTGTGTAACTAAAAAACTGACAGTGATCAGAGGAAATTTCTGAATGTTTGATCAATAGGACAAGTGTCATAATTTATAATAATCTGTCTTTTATTCATAATAACGAGTGTTCAGTTCACTCTTGATGATTATATGAAGATCAGAATAAAAGCTGTTGATTGTGTCTCATCAGCTCCTGTGATTCTGGATCCAAAAACTGCAAATCCATTTCTCGCCCTGTCTGATGATCTGACCAGTGTGACATGGAGAGAGAACAAACAACCTCTTCCTGATAATCCAGAGAGATTTGACTGGTATCACTGTGTTCTGGGTTCAGAGGGTTTTAACTCAGGAACACACAGCTGGGATGTGGAGGTTAAAGAGAGTGAATGGTGGAGTCTTGGAGTAACTACAGAATCAAACCAGAGGAAGGGACGTGTTTTCTTTAACACTGATGTCTGGTGTGGCCGGTACGGACTGACTGGGTCTGGTTTTCCTGTTGAACAGGATCTTGAGCGTGTGAGAGTTGTTCTGGACTATGACAAAGGAACGGTGTCGTTCTCTGATCCTGTAACTAACACACATCTACACACATTCACAACCACCTTCACTGACACACTCTTTCCATTCTTCTGCTGTTCTTCCTCTCTGAGGATCTTACAGGTCAAAAGTCAGTAAAAGTTACTCCTGTAGGTCTGGATTGAGTTTCTTTCATCTTTTACAGTCTTCATGTTTCCAATATTTGTATGTGTAAATATTCTCAGAAATGCTCTTAAAGGGATTGTTCATTCAAAAATGGAAATTCTTTCATCATTTACTCTCATGTTGATCCAATCCTGTATGAGTTTCTTTCTTCTGTTGAACAAAATATATATATATTTTGCATCTCCTCTCCTCTGGATGTGAGGAACAGATAGAGGAAAGAACAGGATGTCTGACGGAGAGCAGGGCGACGGAGGCGGGGAATTGTCTGGAAGGAGCAGAGGGACGTTAAGCAAACAGTCGCTTTGAGTGATGGGCGGCAGGAAGTGTGGGCGTCGGTCTCTCCTCTTTTGCTCTTCTCATTTACATACTGGCTCCGCCCTGAAGCCACATCCACCAGAGTCATTCCAGTATCGTTCTGTTTGTTCCCTCTTCCTGACTGTTATTTCTAAACTCTGTATCCTCTGGCTGAGTTTTGACGCCTCGTCTCTGATTTTAACATGTTTATTTTAAATTTTCGAGTCACCTTCGGCGCCAACTTCTTTAAACAAGAGTACTCTTCCTTTTCAGTCCAAATTTCCACGTCTCTGTCGTAGGGTCCTTGCTGTAGCGTTTAGCCATCCACCATGATTTTTTTAATCCAAATCCAAATGGGTTCAGCCTGTTGTGTTATTTCATTGGTGTTACATATTCACTATATTGCCAAAAGTATTGGGACACCCCTCCAAATCATTGAATTCAGGTGTTCCAATCACTTCCATGGCCACATTTGTATAAAATCAAGTACCTAGGCATGCAGACTGTTTCTACAAACATTTGTGAAAGAATGGGTCACTCTCCGGAGTTCAGTGAATTCAAGCGTGGTACGGTGATAGGTTGCCCATAGGTTGATAAGTCCATTCATGAAATTTCCTCACTACTAAATATTCCACGGTCAACTGTTAGTGGTATTATAACAAAGTGGAAGCAATTGGGAGCAACAGCAACTCAGCCACGAAATGGTAGGCCACGTAAAATCCCAGAGCGGGGTCAGCGCATGCTGAGGCTCACAGTGCGCAGAAGTCGCCATCTTTCTGCAGAGTTAATAGCTACAGTCCAAACTACGTGTGGCCTTCAGATTAGCTCAAGAACGGTGCGTAGAGAGCTTCATGTAATGAGTTTCTATGGCTGAGCAGCTGCATCAAAACCTTACATCAAGTGCAATGCAAAGTGTTGGATGCAATGGTGTAAAGCACACCGCCACTGGACTCTAGAGCAGTGGAGACGTGTTCTCTGGAGTGACCAATCACGCTTCTTTGTCTGGCAATCCGATGGACGAATCTGGGATTGGCGGTTGCTAGGAGAATGGTACTTGCCTGACTGCATTGTGCCAAGTGTAATGTTTGGTGGAGGGGGGATTATGGTGTGGGGTTGTTTTTCTGGGGTTGGGCTTGACCCCTTAGTTCCAGTGAAAGGATCTCTTAATGCTTCAGCATACCAAGACATTTTGGATAATTTTATGCTCCCAACTTTGTGGGAACAGTTTGGGGATGTTCCTGTTCCAACATGACTGCAGTCCATAAAGACATGGATGAGCGAGTTTGGTGTGGAGGAACTTGACCACTGTAAAAAATTGCGCTGTAAAATAACAGTAATCTACTGGCAGCTGTGGTTGCCAGCAAAGTACTGTTAATTTACAGCCCTCTACCGTTATTATACAGCTCTCCTTTTTTACAGTATGTTACTGTAAAAAACAATGGAAGGTAACTCGTATAATTTGGGAAATCGATTGCTTCAAACAGTTCAAGTTTAAAAACGAGTATTTATACTGATAGTACTGTGAACTTACTTTGAGTCCACTGAAAATGAATATCTCTTAGTATAATACTGCAAACATCCAATGTGTAATCGTGAATGAATTAAAAACATGACATTAACTAGAATCTATGCAATTCGCATTTAGCGAACAGTAGCACACATGTATGTGCTAAAGTATTTAGCAACGAGATTGACACTGCATCAGCAACTACAGTTACTGTGTTTAAATAAAGCAACGGGCAGTATAACATCAGTGTTACTTTGCTCATCTTTGACTGAAGCACAGGCTCTACTCTCCAGCACAATGGTGACCCACAAAACTCATTAATTAAACTAAAAGATCTCTCCTGTATCATCTTGTGCAAAACACATAAAACACTTCAGTTTAATATTTACTCTCTTTATCAGTTATTGACTTCACATAACTTTTTTCTATGAACTTTTACTAATATTTCAGTGAAATTAACTTATTTTGTATAGTAAATCTGACTGTTAAATTTTACAGAATATTGCTGTTTTTCCTTGATTTTACGGTAATCTACTGGCAGCTGGGTTGCCAGTAAAATGCTGTTTTTCTACAGTTTTATGCCGTAAATTAGTTTACAGTTGATTACCGTTAAATTACACTTCACTCTGTTTTTTTTTATTGACACATTTAACCCTTTAAACCCCACTGCAAAATCTTCAGTTTTAAATGAACACTTGTATGTCCACACTACAGGGTGTAGAGTAACACTGAAGCAGTGTTGAAGTTAATTATATAATTCAGTGATTAATTAACTGATGATTGAGCATTAGTGATGAACACCTGACAAGGACAGAGAAACAACAAGAAGATACAAAATTGAAACAAAAGAACTACAACTTACTTCAGCCACAGAAGACATGAAATCTCTGAAGATCTCAGCAGAGAAGGATTAAACAACTCTAAAAATAGCATTACCAGCTTCACTTATTATTAACCAGATTGACTTAATTAATTTTTTCATACGTCTACTTAAAATTCCTATTGAGAATTAACAGAGGTTTAGATGTTGTTTTGTTTCATTTGACATTACCATTATGGGGATCAGTGTTTGCTTTAGTTGGGCTCCTGACCCTTGACTTTAACATTAGTTTTTATTTGGCTGGCTTAATTATGTATTTATAAGACACATTTGCTGTGGCAGAAGCAAAGCCAACAAAAACGATATTAAGTGTTGCTGGTCATGATTTGAATATTATGTCATCATATAATGCTTGACTCACTGATCTAAATTAGTTTCTAATCACTTATCAAAAATGTCTTTATCAATACAACTTAATTTAGTATTACTACACTGTGAAACTACAGCAAAAGACCAAGCACTGCTACGCAATTGGTTGTGAAGGATTTTTAAACTCATCATTCATTAAAGAATGTTGAACTATGGTTTCAGTTAGACACACACAAACATCAAGAATCAGCCAATGAATCTCAACAATGGTGACAATCAACAAAAAAGAAAAACATAAAATCTGAACATCATACGCTTCTAAAAGTCAACACAAAATCAACAGCAAAAATAAAAGCAAAAAGTACAAATTTAAGAAAATAACCAGACAATTCAGATGGATAATTTATTAATGCTGCAATGCATGCTGGGAGTCATGGCAGATTTTTTTTGTACTATGCTGGTACCCAACATGCATTGCAGCATAAAACTTATGATTGTCACCATTGTTGAGATTCATACTCCGATTATTGATATATGTGTGTGTCTGGTTGATCTGGAAATTCTAAATGTTCTTGGTATAAAGTTTTCTAAAATCAGTCATATTTTCTAAATGGCAAATATCTGAAAAATGTAATTCTGTAAAATTACAGTATCACCAAAATCAAAAATATAAACCATTAATAATAACATTAGACAACAAATGAGATCAGTGAATTGGGCCACTATGTGATATTTGAGACCGTTATCTAACAGCCATAATCATCTGATCCTGTATTCTTTCAGCTTTTTTGCCATAGCAAATGTATTTTAAACACAGCTACCGCAGCCAAAGAAAAACTAATGTTTAAAGGTCAAGAGTCCAACTAAAGCAAACACTGATCACCATCATGGTAACATCAAATGAAAATAAAATGACATCTAAACCTATGCCACCTTTCAATAAGTCCTTCTGTAGACGTACATAAAGTCAGGTTAGTAATAAGTGAATCTGGTAATGCTTTTTGTGGAGTTGTTTAATCCTCCTCTGCTAAGATCTTTTGCTAAGATTTAATTTATTATATCTTGATTTCATCTTTTTTCTGTTCCTCTTGTTCCTCTTTCCTTCAATGATTCTGATTGTTAACAGCAGGTGTTCCTCAGTATCTCAATTAACTTCGAAAATTAACTGAATTAACTATGAAATTATTTACTCAGTCAAGTGGACTATATTAGTGAACTAGGCAATAGTGAATGAGGGTATAGGGTGTGATTTTGAACACAGCCTCTGAGTGTCGACTTTGAGCGCTGTTAATTCACAGTATATTCCTGTAGGCTAGTTTCTCGAAAACGACAAATATCACTTTATTTAATATAAATATTTAATGAAAAACAGTATGTTACTGTAAAATTTGGCCGTTTTTTTACAGCAATTTTTTACAGTGTGGCCTGCACAGACTCCTGACCTCAACCTGATAAAACAGCTTGGGATGAATTAGAGCAGAGACTGCGAGCCAGGCCTTCTCGTCCAACATCAGTGCCTGACCTCACAAATGCACTTCTAGAAGAATGGTAAAAAAATCCCATAATCACACTCCTAAACCTTGCGGAAGCTTTCCCGGAAGAGTTGAAGCTGTTATGGCGGCAAAGGCTGGGTCAACTCCATATTAAACCCTACGGATTAAGAATGGGATGGCATTAAAGTTCATGTGCATGTAAATGCAGATGTCCTGAAACTTTTGGCAATGCCCTCTTGTGTTCTTGTGGCCCATTGTTTATTGTATTTATATATAAATATATTAGTGAATGTGATAATATCTCCCTCTGGTTAAATGATATGTGACACCGGCGGGGGCTTTTAAATCGCTAACTTTAAAGCAAAAGTACAATACGGACCTCTAGTAGGAATGAACTAAATAACACTCACTCTGTTCTGCTCGTTCCTCGCCGTGAACGCGTTATTGCCCGTGCAGCCGTGAGCATTTTAGTTTCATTTTAAACATAGCGCCATTTCGGGGTTGGGATTGCTTGAATTGTGAGTTCAATAGCCTATTATTCCTAATGGAAAACAACAAAACAGTACAATGACAGTACAATGACACACACACACACACACATCAAATCGACGGTGGAGCACGATGATATATTTAAATCTGTATATTGTAATATCTGAACCTTAGTCACACCCTAGTCTTATTAAATGTATGCTTCATATTTCATTTTTAATTTCTAAATTTGATCAATAAATTAAATTATTTAGAATAATAAGACACTTACCCTGTTGTAAGTGTACCCAGGACTGTTACCCTGTGGCTGATCAAATTAAATATTTTACACTGAAAAATAACAATGCATTAAATAATGTTATAAGATTGTTTTAATTATAAGTTAATTAACAATCGTTGGAAAGAATGATAGGCTACTTTTAAACATAACACTAAACCTCCTTTAGATGTCGCCAGGCGACCGTCTTAATGAGCGAGTCATCGATTCATTCCTTCAAACGAGTTGTTCGAACGACTGAGTCATTCATGAATGACACAGATCTTTATGGATTGATCATTGAATCTTTGAGTCAAGCGATTCTTTCAAAATGCGGAATCATTCACTAATGGAAAAACACTGAGATGCGTGATGGTTCTGCTGTGATCTTTGTTTAACTATTTTCGCTGCTGAAACAGAACAAAAACAGTCAACATTGCATCTAAAATGTAACCCAGCTAACAGACTTTTGTTATAAGAACGTTCTCCAAACATTCAGTGTTGGTTCCGGGAATGTTAAAATGTCCAGTTTTCTTGACGTTAGAGGAACGTGTTTTAAAAGGTACACAGAAAAAACTCCAGTGTTATAAATTAACTCTCCTGTGAGTTTGTTTGGTTCAGCCTCAAGAGTGTAAAGTGTTAAAATATGAGTGTTGAATTAACACTCAAGAGTGTAAAAGTTAATGAGATAATTATGTGATTAATTGAGTGATGATTGAGGATTATTGAAGACACCTGATGTTAACAAGCAGAATCACTGAAGGAGAAAATCAATCGAATTGTAAGTCACCATTATGGAGATCAGTGTTTACTTTAGTTGGCCAGTTGACCCTTACATGTTAAACTTTAGATTTTGTTATGCTGTTGTAACTAAGTTACAACAGACAGATGGACAAAAAAAGGTGATCAAGTGATGTTGGTCGTGTCTTAATATAATAATCGTTTGACCTCATTTAGAGCCTAATCTCTGATTTAGATTAATATTATTGATTATAGCATCACAGTGAATCTACATCATAAAATCAATTGACGATATACATTTATCCAAAAGATTTGTTATTAAAAATATTCTGATAAATAAATAAAAAATCTTTCTCTTAGGCTCACACAGACATCAATAATCAGTGTATGTATCTCAACAATGGTGACAAAAATAATATTCAATTAGGAAATGGAAATTACTAAGACAATTCAGATCATAATTTATTCATACAGCAATGCATGATGGGAGCCAATGGATGAGTTTTGATTGGTGGTACCCAGAATGCACATGCTTTATTATTGTCACCATTGTTGAGATTCATATGCTGATTATTGATGTCAAGTGTGTTTAAACAAATAAACTGGTTCAAAGTCTGTTTTTTTTTTTTTATCAGAACAACTATTAGTTAAAATTATTTTTGATTGTACAGAAGAGCTGAAAACCATATGCTGTAAAATTAGAGGGCTGCTTTATTCAACAATGTAACTATAGGTTTAGTGACTCAGGTCAAATGATGACAATTTTCCATCCAACAGCACCTGATCACATTATCTCTTTGTTTATCCAGCTGTCGTAACTCATACAGCAACCAAACAAAATTTAAAGTTAGTAGTTTAAGGGTCAAGAGCCCAACTAAAGCAAACACTGATCTCCATAATGGTGACTTAACAATTATATTTTCTCCTTTTGGTGATTCTGCTTGTTAACATCAGGTGTCTTCAATAATGCTCATTCATCACTCAATTAATCACTTGATTATCTCATTAACTTTAATACTCTTCAGTGTTAATTTAACACTTTACACTCTTGAGGCTGGAGCCAAATAAACTCCAATCCATGGAGTCCAAAGTCCATTTAACACTGGAGTTTTTGCTGTGTACCTTTTAAAACACGTTCCTCTAACGTCAAGAAAACTGGACATTTTCACATTCCCGGAACCAACACTGAACGTTTGGAGAACGTTCTTATAACAAAAGTCTGTTAGCTGGGAAGTGACTCCATTTTATGCATTTATTGAACTGTTGTATGAAATCAATGCCACATTTTCAGTTGTGATGGTATTCAGGAAAAGAGCACTCGTCGTGTGAGGTTGTTTAACTGTATCATATGTTAGAAAATATGAAAACTCCCCATTTTTAAGTTGTTAACTGTGATTCTTTTGTGAGTGCTTAGCACATTTGTTTAGATTTCACAACATTGTTACCGTGATTAATGTATTTATAATGCACTATCGCTAGCAGCTTACAATAAATGTTATAAAAGCATTTTTTTTTATTTTTTTTTCATTGTTCTAATCAGGTCGGGCAAGTAAAATTATATTTGTCTCAACCAGGCCTTAGTTTCTCTTTCGATCTGGCTCTATAGTTCGGGGTAGATTGCTTGAATTGTGAGTTCAATAGCCTATATTGTTCTTAAATTAAATCTGACTCCTGATGCTGATCTTTGCTGCTTAAAAATAAACAGATTACTGCTCTGTTTGAGGACAAGAAATTAAAACCAATGCAATATGATGAATGTCCAAAAGATGACACCGACAGACTGTTTTTAAATGAGGTTGTATAAATATTTTCTGCTTTTAAACTGTGTGTGTGTGTGCGTGCGTGTGTGTGAGATTTTTTGGTTGGGTGACAGTTGTAGGTTACAGTTTGACAAGAGTTTATAGTTGAACAAAAGCACAATGTGTTTTATTGCGAGTGTACACAAATATAAGGAAACACTTGCAGTTTGAATGATGTCTTGTATGAACAAAATTACGGAGTATGTTTTTATGTCTCCATTTTTCGATCAAGCCTCGTACACACACACACACACACACACACACACCAAAATATTCCAGCATTGCAATCTTGACATCGCAGCCTGTTTATTATAGCCGTCATAAAGTAGTCAACCTAATGTGAGTGAAGTACAAAGCCTATGATAAAGAATAGTTTAGCATCCAAATACATACATGCAAATGTTTAAACATTTTGAATTTGAGAGAGTTACGTGAGCCCAACACCTCTTACTTTCGTTTTTATTTTATTTTTGGCTTATTTATTTATAGTTATTTTTTTTATTCTTGTTCTGTTCTGAATATCAATAAATTTAAAGGATTTGTTGTGGAATATTTTGAGTATCATAAAATCAGAACAATTCTCTCGTTTTAATGATTATTATTATTATTATTTTTCACTGTTCTAATCAGGTCAGGCAAGTCATATGCTCTGTGTCTTGTCCCTTAAAAAAGGTAATATACTGTATATATATACTTAAATATATATATATATATATATATATATATATATATATATATATATATATATATATATATATATATATATATATATACCACACTTCATATGCATTTTTGGTCTTGTGTACTTACAATGGCTGCTGATTTCATGTGTCCATTAAGTCCATGAGACTGTAGGGTGTCTAATTTTTCATTTTAGGTTTCAGAAGGGTGTTCACGCATACTTTGTGGTTGATATGTGCCCTCGATGCGCACTTTTGCAGAACCCACACTGATGCAAGCTCTAAAGCAGACTTCTTCTCGACAGTCAAAGCGGAGTTACGTTATTGCCCGTTGTGCACAGGAACCCTAAATGCACCGTGGTGGCGGTTTTTTATATATATATATATATAAATATAGCTGCAAGCAGCGATTACGATCCGGTACCAATATATATATTAGTTTGTGTTTATTAATGTTCAGACCAAAGTTTTTCTCATTTGGTATGGTCATTGTTCAGAACTGCTTTACAGTATATTTGATTTAGTCCAGGTTTGGACCTGCTAGACCTTTTATCATCTCAGTAAGTAGTACTTTTGACAATAAAACAAAAATATATTAATAAGAGTGTGGCTTATTTTGTTTACATTTCAAGTGTTTTTATGATAAAAATGCAATACCCCACCCATTGGTATCACTATGGTATTTGGTACGGGGGCCCAGCAAGATGGTTTGTACCCAGGGCCCAAAATTTGGTGCTACGCCCCTGCTCATGTTTCTATGACAATTCAGTCCGGAGATATTCCTTTGATCTCTTTCAATGGAAGTCTATGGAACTTGTTGCTAAGGTGCTCTAAATGGTTGCTAGGGCGTGGCTTAATAGCTTCAGAATGATCCTGAGAGACTGAATGGTCGTCTGAGTAAAATGAGCCCGCCCCCTTGTCTCTATGGCTGCGTTTACACTTGGCATTAACATGCGACCTGTATCTGGATGTTGTCCACATACACATTGAAAAGACAAGTGTACACTGTAAAAAATTGCGCTGTAAAATAACAGTAATCTACTGGCAGCTGTGGTTGCCAGCAAAGTACTGTTAATTTACAGGCCTCTACCGTTATTATACAGCTCTCCTTTTTTACAGCATGTTACTGTAAAAATACAATGGAAGGTAACTTGTATCATTTGGGAAACCGATTGCTTCAAACAGTTCAAGTTTAAAAACGAGTATTTAAACTGATAGTATTGTGAACTTCATTTGAGTCCACTGAAAATGAATATCTCTTAATATAATACTGCAAACATCTAATGTGTAATCGTGAATGAATTAAAAACATGACATTAACTAAAATCTTTGCAGTTAGCGAACAGTAGCACACATGTATGTGCTAAAGTATTTAGCAACGAGATTGTCACTGCATCAGCAACTACAGTTCCTGCGTTTAAATAAAGCAACGGGCAGCATAACATCAGTGTTATTCTGCTCATCTTTGACTGAAGCACAGGCTCTACTCTCCAGCACAATGGTGACCCACAAAACTCATTAATTAAACTAAAAGATCTCTCCTGTATCATCTTGTGCAAAACATATAAAACACTTCAGTTTAATATTTACTCTCTTTATCAGTTATTGACTTCGCAAAACTTTTTTCTATGAACTTTTACTAATATTTCAGTGAAATTAACTTATTTTGTTTAGTAAACCTGACTGTTAAATTTTACAGAATATTGCTGTTTTTCCTTGATTTTACGGTAATCTACTGGCAGCTGTGGTTGCCAGTAAAATGCTGTTTTTCTACAATTTTAAGCCGTAAATTAATTTACAGTTGATTACCGTTAAATTACACTTCACTCTGTTTTTTTTTATTTGACACATTTAACCCTTTAAACCCCACTGCAAAATCTTCAGTTTTAAATGAACACTTGTATGTCCACACTACAGGGTGTTGGAGTAACACTGAAGCAGTGTTGAAGTTAATTATATAATTCAGTGATTAATTAACTGATGATTGAGCATTAGTGATGAACACCTGACAAGGACAGCGAAAAAAAAGTGAAACACAAGAACTACAACTTACTTCAGCCACAGAAGACATGAAATCTCTGAAGATCTCAGCAGAGAAGGATTAAACAACTCTAAAAAATAGCATTACCAGCTTCACTTACATTAACCAGATTGACTTAATTCATTTTTTCGTCTACTGAAATTCCTATTGAGAATTAACAGAGGTTTAAATGTTGTTTTGTTTCATTTGACATTACCATTATGGAGATCAGTGTTTGCTTTAGTTGGGCTCCTGACCCTTGACTTTAACATTAGTTAGTATTTGGCTGCTTTAACTGTGTATGTATAAAACACATTTGTTGTGGAAGAAGCAAAGCCAACAAAATTGAGATCAGGTGTTGCTGGTTACGTTTTGAATGTTACACTGTAAAAAGTAAAACATAGATTTTATTTATATTTAATTAATAAAAACGAGGCAACAGATTACAAGCAATATTATTAATTAAATTTAACAAATTAGAATTGAGTAATAATTAATCAAATTAATTCATTAAATGTTAACCATTTAAAATTAGTAAAATTTACAAAATATATGTTATTGCCAACATTGAAGATACCTGATGTTAACAAGCAGAATCACTGAAGGAGAAAACCATAATTAAAGTCACCATTATGGAGATTAGTGTGTGTTTTAGTTGGGCTCTTCATCCTTAAATTATGAACTTTAAGTTTTTGTTTGGCTGCTGTATGTGAGTAATAACAGCAGATGAACAAACGGTTATTTTATGGTTTTGATTGTGTTTTAACATAATCATTATTTCACAACCATTTGACCTGAATCACAGAACTCAAATGGAGTCCAATTTGTTTTGTAAGTTAACTTTATTAACTATAGAAGTACTGGCCTTGTACACCATAATATTTTTAACTTTTACAATGTAATCCAAATAATTTCTAAAAAGCTTCTCTTGTACAAAAAAAAAAAAACACAGACATCATGAATCAGCCTGTGAATCTCAACAATGGTGACATTTATAAAGCATATTGCAGTGCATTCTGGGTTGCACCAATCACAACTCATTCATGGCTCCCATCATGTATTGCTGCATGAATAAATAATGAGCTTATGATCCGAGGTTGTCACCATTGCTGAGATTCATACGCTAAATCTTGATGTCTGTGTGCGGCAAAAAAAAAAAAAAAACGCATATATTTTTTAATATTATATTTATTTGATCATTTGGATTTCATTGAAAAGGCTAATAATATTATGCAGCTAGAATTAATAAAATACATTTGACTCATAAATTGGACTCTACATGAGATCAGTGATTCAAGTCAAATAATTGTGAAATTATGAAACACAACATCAGATCAACATTTCTATTTATTCATCTGGCTGATATAACTCATGTACAGCAGCCAAACAAAACTTAAAGTTATTAATTTAAGGGTGAAGAGCCCAACTAAAACACACACTGATCCCCATAATGGTGACTTCAATTATGGTTTTCTCCTTCAGTGATTCTGCTTGTTAACAACAGCCAATGAATCTCAACAATGGTGACAATAAACAAAAAAGATAACATAAAATCTGAACATCACAGAATACGCTACTAAAAGTCAATACAAAACCAACAGCAAAAATAAAAGCAAAAAGTACAAATTAAAGAAAATAACCAGACAATTCAGCTGCATAATTTATTCATGCTACAATGCATGCTGGGAGTGGTGGCTGATTTTTTTGTACTATGCTTTCTAAATGCCAAATTTCAGGCAAAAATATGAAACATCAATAATATTATTAGACAACAAATGAGATCAGTGAATTGGGCCACTATATGATGATTGAGACCATTATCAAACAGCCATAGTCATATGATACTGTATTCTTTCAGCTTTTTCCCCATAGCAAATGTATTTTTAAGACACAGCTACCGCAGCCAAAGAAAAACTTAAGTTCAAAGGTCAAGAGTCCAACTAAAGCAAACACTGATCACCATCATGGTAACATCAAATGAAAATAAAATGACATTAAACCTCTGCCACCTTTCAATAAGTCCTTCTGTAGATGTAAATAAAGTCAGGTTAGTAATAAGTGAATCTGGTAATGCTTTTTGTGGAGTTGTTTAATCCTCCTCTGCTAAGATCTTTTGCTAAGATTTTTCTGTTCCTCTTGTTCTGATAGAGGAGTGATTCTGATAGTTAACAGCAGGTGTTCCTCAGTGTCTCAATTAACTTCGAAAATTAACTGAATTAACTATGAAATTATTCACTCAGTCAAGTAGACTGTATTAGTGAACTATAGTGAATGAGGGTATAGGGTGTGATTTTGGAACACAGCCTCTTAGTGTCGACTTTGAGCGCTGTTAATTCACAGTATATTCCTGTAGGCTAGTTTCTCGAAAACGACAAATATCACCCAGAAGGCATTTTTTTACGGTATATTACTGTTTTAATGAAAAACAGTATGTTACTGTAAAATTTGGCTGTTTTTTTACAGAATTTTTTTACAGTGTAAACGCACTTCTGATCGGAATGTTATTAGATCAGCGTGTCCTGGGGCCTGTACCATGAAGGTAGCTGAACAAACTCGGGGTTACAGGATTAGTTTTGAGTTGACAAAACCAAACAGATGCAATCAGGCTTTATTGGTACCATGACGCAGCTCATCAACTTTCTCTGTCAACTCAGGCTTTGATCTTAAGTAATGATTAATCCACGAGCGCGTGCACATACCAAAGTGACGTTGGCACCGAACAACCAATCGCGTTCGATATGGAGAGAGCGAGAGCGATATATATTTTTCCGCGGAGGAGCAAGAGATAATCATTCAGAATTACGATGAATTTAAATATGTATTACAAGCTCGAAACAATACGGTCTCTGCTGCCAAAGCAAGAGAAGACTGTTGGAGAAAGATTGCTGATTGCGTTAATGTGTAAGCTAAACAAATACGTTCTATATTCATGTAAAATTATGTATAGGCTATGAATGTATGCGTGTGTGAAATATAGCCTATATTTTTATAATATATAAAAACTGTGCATGTAGGTTTTAGATACACCGTCTGGTGCACCTGGACATATCATCAGTGATGTAACCTAGGATCACGGGGGGTTTCGGGTCTTTCAACAATCAGACCCCCTCCCCTAGGCGACCCAGCCGGGGTGATCAAGTCCCAGCTTATGTCCAGGTAGCGCTACTACCCTACACGCCATGCCTCTCCTCTCCTGATCCACAGCCACCTTGATGCTACTTCTGCAGCATCAGTGGCCAACTTAATGGCCCTTCGCTGGCTCGCCCCTGTGATGCCAAGCATTTTGTAGGCCCTGCAAAGGGAATGGCCCACAAACCCTCGACATCCCACTTCGACAGGTTGGCATATTGCCCGCCACCCATTGCTCCGGCAACCCTCCACAAGCTGGGAGTACTTTGCCCTCTTTCTTTCATTGGCCTCCTCCATACGGTCCTCCCAAGGCACTGTTAACTCCAAGAGAATTACCTGCTTGGAGGACTCTGAGGTGAGCACAATGTCAGGCCTTAATGTTGTTATGGCAACTGCTTCAGGGAACTTCAGCTGCTTGCCCAGATCAACTGCCAGCTCCCAGTCGCGCGCCGTTGCCAACAGGCCAGAGGAGGTGCCCCGGGCAGCTGGTGTTGACTTCTCCCCAGCTCTGACAAAGGCTACGGTCTTCACTGGGCGAAGGCTCTTGCTGTGGCTAATTCCACTGCAGATAGAATCCGCTACGGCTTTTAGGACCTGGTCATGCCGCCAGCGGTAACGCCCTTCGCCCAGGGCTTTTGGACAGCAGCTCAGGATGTGTTCCAACGTTCCTCTCCTCTGGCAGAGGGGGCATGCTGGTGTCTCCACCTTTCCCCAGGAGAAAAGGTTGGATGGACTTGGCAACACGTCATAGACCGCCTGGATCAGGAATTTTATCCTGTAGGGTTCAGCCTTCCAAAGCTCAGTCCATGTGATTTTGCGCTCCGCTGTTCGCTCCCATCTTGTCCAGGCGCCCTGTTGCCGCATCCCAGCCATCTGGCAAGCTCGCTTCTCCTCAACTCCTGCACGCACCTCCTCCAGGATCAGGGACCTCCTCTCTTTCCCTTCTGCCTTGTCGTAGCGAGGAGTTCTTCTGCTGCCCAGGCCAGCTCTCCCCTGTGCCACTGTGCCCACCAACACCCTTTGCCGTAGCCTTGACTCTGCGTCGTCCACTGCCACGGCCGCCCTCCACTTCCGCCCTGTCCTGACCTCAATCCCAGCCTGGGCAACCTTTGGATCACTGGACTCCCGATACTGTAGGACCTCCCTGGACCGCGTCACCATGAACTCCTCGCTCAGGCTGCTCATGGGAAGCTTCAGCTTGTTGTTCTGCCCATATAGAGCGATGCTGCTCAGGCTTCGAGGCAGTCCCAGCCACCTGCGCAGAAACCTGCTAATCCTCATCTCAAAGCCTTCCACCGTTGAAATGGGGACTTCATACACCAGGAGGGGCCATAGGATCCGAGGGAGAATGCCGTGCTGGTAAATCCAGGCCTTGAACTTGCCAGGAAGGCCAGACTTGTCCACCGCGGCCAGCCAGGTCTCCAGGTCTTGGTTGGTCGCTTTTGTGGAAGCTGCGTCTCTTAGGCTACAATTGAACACCTTCCCCAGGCTCTTCACAGGTTCCTCTGTCAGTGATGGCATCTTGGTGGTGCCAAGTGAGAAGTGGAACTTGTCAGTGACCTTCCCTTTCTTCAGCACGAGGGACCTCGACTTAGCCGGCTTGAAGTTCATGCGAGCCCAGGACATCAGCTCCTGAAGGCCATTCAGGATCCACCTGCAGCCTGGGACAGATGTTGTGGTCACTGTCAGGTCATCCATGAAGGCTCGGATGGGTGGCTGTCTAACTCCAGACTTCGAGAGGGGCCCCCTACACTGCATTTCCGCAGATTTCACCAGCATGTTCATGGCGAGTGCAAAAAGGATAACTGAGATTGTACAGCCAGTGATGATCCCCTTCTCAAGCTTGTGCCAGTCTGAGGTTGTTGTTCCGGAGGAGACTCTCATATGGAAGTTGGTATAGTAGTCCAGGATGAGGTCTCTGAACTTCTTCGGGGTATGATGCCGGTTCAGTGCCTCTTCGACCAGTTTATGGGGTATAGATCCATAGGCATTTGCGAGGTCCAGCCACAGCACAGCCAGGTCCCCCTTGTTCTCCCTGGCTTCCCTGATCAGCTGAGTGACCACACCTGTATGCTCCAGACATCCAGGTACCTCTGGGATTCCTCCCTTCTGGACTGCTGTATCGATGTAGGAATTCTTCAGGAGGTAGTCTGTCAGTCGCCTGGAAATGAGGCTGAAGAAAATCTTTCCTTCAACACTCAGCAGTGAGATGGTCCGGAACTGCTCGATTTTCTGAGACTTCTCCTCCTTCGGGATCCAAACACCCTCTGCCTGTCTCCATTGGTCTACTACCTTTCCCCTCCTCCAAATCACCTTCAGGATCTTCCAGAGTCTGTGGAGTAGTCTTGGACAGTTCTTATAAACCTTATACGGTACTCCACTGGGCCCTGGAGCAGAATTTGCCCTTGCCCTTCTAACCACCTCCTGGATCTCCTTCCAGCCTGGCTCTTTCCCGTCAAAGTCCAGAGCCGGTGCAGGTGGATTGATCAAGAGCCTGCAAGGGCCTAGGTCTTGCTCTCTGTACTCATCACTGTAGGATTGCTTGAGGTGGTGGTCAACCTCAGCTTTAGAGCAGGTGAGTTGGCCGCTGCGCTTCTGTCCTAGCAGCTGTTTCGTAAATCCAAATGGGTTCACTAGAAAGGCAGCTCTCCTCCTGGACCTCTCCTTCCTCCTCCTCCTATGCCACTCCGCTCTCCTCAGGGTCATCAGCTTTTTGCGGATTATGCTGCGTAGCTCCGCAAGCGGTCCCCTCTCCTCTTTGCTTGCAACCTTGAACTGCTGCCTCAAGGTCTTCAGCTCCTGCCTGAGCTGATGGATTTTGCTTGCTCTGTTGTTCATGGTATAAGGGGGCTTCGCTGCTCGCTTCTCCTCAAGTCCAAACCTCTCTGCAGCTAGGCTGATGATGATTGTAGTCATCGTTTTGAGGCGTCGATCGGCTCTCCCTTTGGCAGTTATCTCCAAGATGGTATCTGCGTCTTCATCAAGCTGGCGCCACTCCTTCTCCTTGCTAGCTTGGGGCCACTTCACCCGACGATGTTCTGATGTCCTGTGTGCGTCAGGTGGTTGCGTCACCTGGAGGCTCCGGGCACTGTGGGGTGACTCCGGGCCTGGCTCCTCCTGCGTCTCACCAGGCGTAGTTCCTGTGCGCTGTGACTCTACCTCCTTCTGCATACACTTCATCTTGGCCTGGTGGATCCGCAGGCCATGTCGGTTCTTGCATTTCTTGCCACATATACATTCCATTGTCGCCGTCGTATTTTCATTGCCATGTGTCGTCATCCTTTGATCCATCCTGTGGGATTCTCTTCCGCCCCCCCTCTCGGGAATCCCTAGGGGTATATCTCCTGTAGGTCGATTCGTAGCTTTTGTGGGTTCCTTCTTCTCAGAAGGTGCAGCTTGGGATGCTACCCCTCACTGCCCCGGTGCCGTCTTTCCGGGCTGTCCACTGTCTCTCCAGCTGTCACCAATCTGTACTTGGTGGTCAACCAGACTGTTCCTGGTAGTCACTGGTTGTTCCAGAAAGAAGGTTTTAGATACACCGTCTGGTGCACCTGGACATATCATCAGTGATGTAACCTAGGATCACGGGGGGTTTCGGGTCTTTCAACAATCAGACCCCCTCCCCTAGGCGACCCAGCCGGGGTGATCAAGTCCCAGCTTATGTCCAGGTAGCGCTACTACCCTACACGCCATGCCTCTCCTCTCCTGATCCACAATATACTATATACTATATACTATATATACTATATATACTAAAAGATTAATATTCATTTATTTTTAGATGCAACTCCAAACGTTCTTGGCAGCAGATAAAGACAAAATATAAAAATATAATTCAAAGTAGTAAGTATTTACACACAACCTTTTATTATTTTTGTAAACATTTGATCACAAACACTTGTTTGAGGCAAACCGGGGAAAAAAAGGGTGAAATTCAGAAAACGTACTCGGTTACTTACGTAACCTCGGTTCTCTCTAGAGAGAGGAACGAGTACTGCGTAGTATACTACCCTATGGGGAAAATCCTTTTTCCCGAGAATACTGAAGCCAAAAATTATCCTTAATTTTGTATAAATGTAAAACGCGTTGCCGCAGCATACAGACCTAGGCGAGACACAGCTCGCGCGCCAATTGGCTGCTATGCTGGCAACTGCTTAACTGCTACGACGAGGCCACGAGTGGGTCAGAGCGTCCTTGCTTTTTGAGAAAAATTCTAGACAGTGAGCGTTCTCTTGAGACGCAAACAGGTCTACTTCCGCTCTGCCGAATTTCCTCCACAACAGTCGTACTGTCTGTGGGTGTAGAGACCATTCTCCTGTCGGAACGTGGTTCCTGGACAGTATGTCTGGTCCTACATTCAGGCGTCCCGGCACGTGCGCTGCTTTCAGCGAGAGCAGGTTGCTGCGTGCCCATAACCAGGCGTCTGGTTAGCCTGTACAAAGTCAGGGACCTGAGGCCGCCCTGGTGATTTATGTAGGATACCACTGATATGTTGTCTGAACGTATCAGAACGTGGCGCCCCGTTATCAGGGGACGAAAGCGCGTGAGCGCCTTGCTCACTGCTAACATTTCGAGGCAGTTTATGTGGAGGAGCTTCTCCCGCTCTTACTATAGGCCAAGAAGCGGTCTGCCCTCGAGCAGCGCTCCCCATCTTGCATTGGATGCGTCTGTAGACACCACCCTCAGTCTCGAAAAAGTCCCCAGGCTTACACCTGAATGGTACCAGTCTTTCGATCCCCAAGGGTTCAAAGCTGTGATGCACACTTGATCGACCTTGAGGCGAAGATGACCGGTTGCCCATGCACTGTGAGGCACTCTCTCTTTGAGCCAGAACTGCAGTGGGCGCATGCGCAGCAGGGTTGCGCTGTATCGCAAGCCGATCAGAGCGCGCTTCAGCCCCTATCAACCCGTGCAGTTGCGTGGGCGAAGCTCCCCGGAGTTTCGAAATGGGTGCTAAACATCATAAAAGAAGGCTATTCGCTGCAGTTTCGCCAACGCCAAAAGCTCAAATCTCTTGAGAGGGGCTACAGCGCCGCAGCGGAAAGAGCTGACCGTGCGCTGAACATCCAGTGTACGCTGGGGTGACAGCCGTGCTGTCATCGACAGCGAGTTCAGTTCTATTCCCAGAAACAAAATAGTCTGACTGGGAAATAGCGAACTCTTTTCCCAGTTCACTGTTAAACCGAGACTGTCGAGGTGGTTCAGTAATATGGCTCTGTGCTTCGGCTAGAATGAGCCAGTCGTCCAAATAATTCAACACTCGAATGCCCCTGAGTTTGAGGGGTGCGAGCGCTGCATCCATGCACTTCGTAAATGTACGGGGTGCCAGGGACAAGCAGAACGGCAGGACTGTGTACTGATAAGCCTGACCCTCGAAGGCGAATCTCAAAAATCGCCTGTGACGTGACGCAATCTGTATTTGAAAATACGCGTCCTTTAGATCTATTGACACAAACCAGTCTCCCTGGCGAACATGCGCGAGGATTCTTCTGGTTGTGAGCATCTTGAACTGGCGCTTCATAAGCGCTTTGTTCAGTTGACGCAGATCTAGTATGGGTCTGAGACCCCCGTTTTTTTTGGGGTACTAGGAAGTATCTGCTGTAAAGGCCCCCTTTGCGTTGAGCTTGAGATAAGGGTTCTATCGCCCCTTTGCTCAACAGTTTCTGAATTTCGGCTCGAAGTAGATGTGCTACATTCGAATCTACCGTGGTCTCGACGCGCGCCGCGTGGCGGTGAGGGCGTTGGCGAAACTGCAGCGAATAGCCTTCTTTTATGATGTTTAGAACCCATTTAGAATCTCCGGGGAGCTTCGCCCACGCAACTGCACGGGTTGATAGGGGCTGAAGCGCGCTCTGATCGGCTTGCGATACAGCGGCTTCGGTGAGCTGTGACGTAAGCGTCATGCTCGAAACATCTGAGGCGGGGACCACCGCGCTGATGACAGCGGGCAGAATGTCCGCGCTCTACCCCTCTACAGTGGTTAACCGGGAGGGGGAGGGCTGGACGAGTTCCACTGGAACTGTGATGCTTGTGTGTGGGTGTGGGCGCGTGGAAGCGGGCACATTTACCACCTTTATAGCATCGCTCGCCTGGGCAGAGCGCCTGCACGCCGATTTCGTTTTTACAGAAACCGTGAAACGTGCAGGAGGTAGCATTAGTGGGCACTGAGTCGTGGGCACGTTTGCTACACTTACACTGTAAAAAATAAAACATAGATTTTATTTAAATTTAATTAATAAAAATGAGGCAACAGATTACAAGCAATATTATTAATTAAATTTAACAAATTAGAATTGAGTAATAATTAATCAAATTAATTCCTTAAATGTTAACCATTTAAAATTAGTAAAATTTACAAAATATATGTTATTGCCAACATTGAAGACACCTGATGTTAACAAGCAGAATCACTGAAGGAGAAAACCATAATTAAAGTCACCATTATGGAGATCAGTGTGTGTTTTAGTTGGGCTCTTGACTCTTAAAATAATAACTTTAAGTTTTGTTTGACTGCTGTACATGAGTTATAACAGCCAGATGAACAAAAAGAAATGTTGATCTGATGGTGTTGGTTGTGTTTCATAATTTCACAATCATTTGACTTGAATCACTGATCTCATGTAGAGTCCAATTTATGAGTTAAATTTATTTTATTAATTCTAGCTGCATAATATTATTATCCTTTTCAATGAAATCCAAATGATCAAATTAATAATAATAAAAAATATATGTGGTTTTTTTTTAGGCGCACACAGACATCAAGATTTAGCGTATGAATCTCAGCAATGGTGACAACCTCTGAGCTCATTATTTATTCATGCAGCAATACATGATGGGAGCCATGAATGAGTTGTGATTGGTGCAAACCAGAATGCACTGCAACATGCTTTATAAATGTCACCATTGTTGAGATGCACAGGCAGATTCATGATGTCTGTTTGTTTGTTTTTTGTACAAGATAAACTTTTTAGAAATTATTTGAATTACATTGTAAAAGATAAAAATATTAGGGTGTACAAGACCAGTACTTCTATAGTTAATAAAATTAACTTAAGTCACAAATTGTACTCCGTTTGAGTTCAGTGATTCAGGTAAAATGATTGTGAAATAATGATTATGTTAAAACACAACCAACACCATCAGATCACCGTTTGTTCATCTGGCTGTTATAACTCATGTACAGCAGCCAAACAAAACTTAAAGTTAATAATTTAAGGGTGAAGCACACACTCATCTCCATAATGGTGACTTTAATTATGGTTTTCTCCTTCAGTGATTCTGCTTGTTAACATCAGGTGTCTTCAATGTTGGCAATAACATATATTTTGTAAATTTTACTCATTTTAAATGGTTAACATTTAAGGAATTAATTTGATTAATTATTACTCAATTCTAATTTGTTAAATTTAATTAATAATATTGCTTGTAATCTGTTGCCTCATTTTTATTAATTAAATATGAATAAAATCTATGTTTTATTTTTTACAGTGTAACATTTAAGGAATTAATTTGATTAATTATTACTCAATTCTAATTTGTTAAATTTAATTAATAAAATTGCTTGTAATCTGTTGCCTCATTTTTATTAATTAGATATAAATAAAATCTATGTTTTCATTTTTACAGTGTAGTGCGCAATCGACCTGAATCGATTTTATGTGCGCGAGCCCTGTGTGTGGGGCTGTGCTTGTGTGTAGGGATGGGCACATTACAGTGGGCAGTCTTACTACACATGAAACACCATCGGCCGTGGCCGGGACACCAGAAAATACGCTCTTTAAAGGATTTATCTGGGTAGCCGTGAAAACGGCTGTTGTGTGCAGGCAACCGGGCAATGAGACAGGCTTGTTGGCTGCTATATGGGCCATTCTACAGAATTGGTGCAAACTGCTGTCCCTCATCCAAAAAACACATTTGAAAGCATTTAATTATTAAAATCTTAGATGTTTACTAAGATCCTTCAATTATCTATTGAAACCCACAATAATATTTAAGATACCATTAAGCTTTATATATATAAAATTATCATTTATGGGCTACTTTCAATTAGGAGGTGGCTGTCCCAAACCCTAACCCCTAAATTTCAAATTGTGAAAATGATATTGAAAAAAATGTAGCAAATTTTTCCATTCTTGTTTTAAAAAAAATATATATATATATATATATATATATATTTTTTTTTTATGAAGTTAAAAAAAATATTTATTTAATATTTTATTTTTAAATCATGAAACTTTATCTAAAAAAACGTGTCCTGTATTTTCATGTCACTACCAAAACAGTGAATGTTATAGTCCATTGGCTGAGACTGATTTGAACCACACCCCTACATTTTTTATCAGGAAATATTCCTGTGTCCCTCTCTCTCATGTGCTATATGGTGAGTAGATTGATCCCATCATTTTGAGGTAAATGTGTTCTAAAGTCTAAAAATCTGTGTGTAACTTTAAGGAATGTCACTACCAAACTCATTTTTTCTGCTATTGAGAAAACTTTTTTGGATGTTATTCCATAACATTTAGTTGTTATATGTGTTCAACTGTTCTGATCAGTGATTGCTAACCATGTGCTGATTAGCATCTTCGAGCTAGGCTCAAAAGTTGCTAAAATTGTCACTACCAAAACAGTCACAACCGAAACATGTCTTGAAGTTTCGGTTGTGACATTATTGTTTTGGTAGTGACATAAGGGAACACATAATCCTTATTTGGAGGAATAAACTACATTTTAGTACAGTTATGCAAATAATTACTACTGTAGTATGTTTTAAGTAGTGTTGTAGTATGCAAGATTCTGTAAAAATTCTGTAATGTGATGAGGTTACAATTACTTAAGGTTGCATTCCATGATACTAGCTTAGGTGTAAGGTTGTTGCCAGCAGTGTTGGTGAAGTTACTTTTAAAAAGTAGTGTTTTCTTGTTTCTCGTTAGTTCTTAAAAAAGCTTTATAATTAAGCTTTCAATACATTTCTCAGGTATTTGATGCAAATAGCTTATACACTGAGTTTGGGTTAATTTATGAGACGAGCTCCAGTTCACGCACCGGCGCGGAGCTCCTGAGAAATCCCGATTATATTGCCTGCTATATTTACTTCTTATTTATTATATCCAGACAATTGGTTGATGAAACATTGATTAAAATTAAGATACAATTAATATAAAACGAAATTCACTTTAAAGAAAGGCTTTCTACAAAAACAAACTTAATGGAGTGGTAAAAATCATGTCTGCCCACTCTATTTGTCTCCCGATTGCGCATCTTATGATCTTACTCATGCTTTTCACTTTTCATATAATCAACATTGATGAAATTAAAAAATATATTTTATTTAAACATAAATATGAAAGGAAATCGTTTTCTTTAATGACTAGGCTACAACACGTAGGCTTAGCCTACAGTACAGAGAAATGTAATGTCGCAGCGGGATTTGAGCGAACGCCGTTTTACCGGTGAGCATGTGGGGAGAGGTATGATTTTCGAACAATCATCGACTAATATTTAGCTTGAAATGCCAATCCTTAATATTTGGTGTTTTAAATGCCACCCATTCAAAAGTAGTATTACTTTTGGTTTGCGCAGAGTAATTCACAGAATTGACTGCTCTGCTACCAGCCTCTGTCATGTACCGTGTGGAGCTTGTGACTATAGCAAGCACACAGCTGAGAAGACAGTGTTGCTGTCAAATCTGTCCCTGGGAAAAGTAACGTTGTGGCGAATTGAAAAAGTAACTAAGTTTCGTTACCAAAAATTTCAGTAGTTTTTTTTACTCGAAAAAGTAGTTATGTTACTGTAACGCGTTACTTTGATACGCGTTACACACAACACTGGTTGCCAGTAATGTTAATTTCTATGATTAACTTGACAGGGAGAATGACATAAAAAAACAACATACCTAAAAAAATAGAAAAACTACAACAGAGAGACAGAGATAAAACAAACAAAGGTTGAGGGAAGACCCAGTGAAGTATGAGGAATAGAATACTTAAGGAAAGAAAGAGAAAGAAATAAGAAACGAAGGGAAGTTGAAGAGTATCTGACAGGGAGCAAAGACATGTCAGAAAAGCATGGATGAAAAGACAGAAAAGACACAGGATGATGGTGAAAAGACAAAGAGGTGGAGACATTTTGCAGGGCTTCCACACCACCTATCACTTCCAGTGAGGGTGATCAGACACCAGTGCACATACACACTGGGGGAAAAGGGAGAAAATGAGCAAAAATCAGACACAAACACACACACCAGTGGTTCGGGAGATTTATCTGAATGACTACAAATCTGAATTACAAACAAATGTGAAAATAAAACAAAGTGGTTCTGAAACAGTCAGCTACATTGTAAGTTTTTAGGAAGAAAAATCTATGAGCATACATCTTCTCACTTGCATCTCAAGACCCAAAGTATAGAATAGCTCTAGGTGTTCTTATAAGATATTTACTGTCAGATGTGTGTCTGCTATATGTACTGACTGCATATGTGCATCATAGTTATTTATTTATATTAATATAAAATGTGGACAGTCTGATTCAGCCATGGCAAACTAAGTATTGTGGTCACTACCAAAACATTACTGTCACTACCAAAAATGTGCAGTCACTACCGTAACATGGGATATTTTGTCAAAAATAAAGTATATTGAATTATCAACTAAGATTTTATGATAGTGTTTGTTTTTTTATGCATATTCAAACTAATGAATCCTTAACTTTGAAATCAGTACGATAAACGTTATGCCTTCTACAAAGAAAGATTGGGTTCAAAATTCAACAAATCTCATAAATTACACTTAAAATATTATTAAATTATAAAAATTATAATATTTATTGATTTAACCTGTAAAAAAAAATTTTTTAAATAGAAAAAATATATATTTATAAGGTAGATGTAAACAAAATCTTAATAGGTCATTATAAGCCTTCTTAATAAATTATTTAATATTGTGTTTCGGTAGTGACAAATTTGGGGAGAAGGAAAATATTCCAGCATTTTCTGAAAATACAATATGAGAATTAACTGCACAATTACTAGAAAAGCGTACCTTGGATATTATAAACTAAAAACTAAAAAATTTCAAGATGTTTCCAACTCTGACTTTGCACCAATTCTGTAGAATGGCCCATATACACTGGACCAGTCACTTCTCTTGGGACTGGACGAGCGGCAAACTTTGGTGAAGGTCCGGCCGCAGCGGGAATTGAACACCGTCGTTTTCTTAGGCGTGCTAGGATGATTTCTGTACCTCTGGTTTCAACGCGATCTTCAGAAGATCGGGAGCGCGGTCTCGAGCTCTGAGTCTGGCGGCGTTGAAAGGAGGCGTTGGGCGGAGGCTTAGGCTGTGAGCTCTGAGCAGACGGTTTCGCACGGCCTGCTGCAGAGTCGCTTCGGGAGGAAGTGCTTCATAACCTGCGTCGCTTTCTGTACCTCAGCATGCCTGTCGGTGAAATCCTTGACCGAGGTACCGAAGAGGCCAGCAGGGGAAAGCGGCACGTCGAGGAAGGCGGTGCGCTCCGCGTTCAGCATGTCTGAGAGCGTGAGCCAGAGGTGCCTCAGACACGGTGAGCGCCGCCATGCTCCGTCCGATGGCCTGTGCTGCAGACTTCGAAGCGCGGAGAGCGAGGTCCGTAGTGCTCCTTAAGTCCGCCACACAGATCGCGTCAGTCCCTTTCTCATCCAGCTTGCGGAAGAGATCGGCCTGGAAGATCTGTAGCGTGGCCATCGTGTCCAACGCTGATGCAGCCTGTCCGTTAGCGGCGAAAGCGCGGTGGAGCAGGGATGACGTCATGCGGCAAGCCTTTGAGGGCAGCGCCATCTTAGCTTGCCGTCCAGCGGAGGGCGGGCATAAGTGCGCTGCAATCGGCTCTTCGACCGGCGGCAGGGAAAGGTATCCTCTGTTTTTAGCGTCGTCGACAGCGGAGAACGCCAGGGAAACAGAGGACCGTGTCCTGGTCGAGAACGGGAAGTTCCAAGCTCTAGCGACTTCTTCATGAAGCTCAGGAAGAAAAGGCGCTGGCTTGGAAGCAGGCGAAGTGCGCTCCCCGGGCAGGAAGTAGCCGTCCAGTCGGTTGTGGGCGGGCTGTTCGGGCGACACCCACTCAAGGCCAAGGCTCGCCGTGGCCAGAGTGAGCACGCGAATCAGCTCCGCCTCGATGCTCGCTCTCTTCCCCGTAGACGAGCGGGCAGGAGGCGCGAGGTCCACAGAGCTCGCCCAATCCTCACTGCCTGACGCCAGGAGAGAGCAGGAATCTCCTTCCTTCAGCATAGCGTCGGCCTCATCCTCTTCAACGACAGAAACGGCGGCAGGCTGCGGCCGTTGTCCGTCGGGAATCGACAAAGATGAAGCCGGTGACGCAAGGCGGCTGGGGGAGGGTTCCGGGTTCCGCTGTGCACGGCGCTTTTTACGGCGCGGCACAACAGCGGTGAACACGGGCTCTTGAAACGAAGCCAAGCGAGTCCTCAGAGTCGCTAATGGCAACAGCTCACAGTGAGGGAAGCCGCCGTCCGCGAGCGCAAGAGAAGCGTGTTGTTCACCCAGGCAGGAAACGCAGAGAAAATGGCGGTCCCCGTCGCTGAGTGTGGCTCTGCACGAGCCGCAGGATTCCATCTTTAAAAAGACGCTTTGCTCTTTTAGATGAAGGAGTGTGTGTCGCGCCGGCGAGCACACACAGAGGTTTTAGAAAAGGATATGGGCGCCGGATAGCGCAGCTGGGAAGGCGGTGAAGGCAGCGTGGCCAGCAGCTTCTGACTCGTCCCGCTGAGTTGCTTTGTCGACGGCGGGGCTTCTCCTCGGATCCAGTGATGTAGAGTCTTCGCTGAAGGATTAAAAATCACAGAGTTAAGCCTGCGAGCGCAATTTATAGCCCCAAGCCACGCCCGTTTCGGCGGGACGTGACGCTCATTGGGTGTGACGTCACTCATGGTCTCGCTCAATAGGCTTAAGCAGTTGCCAGCATAGCAGCCAATCGGCGCGCGAGCTGTGTCTCGCCTAGGTCTGTATGCTGCGGCAACGCGTTTTACATTTATACAAAATTATGGATAATTTTTGGCTTCAGTATTCTCGTGGAAAAGGATTTTCCCCATAGCGTAGTATACTACGCAGTACGATAGTATCTCTCGTAAGAGAACCAGTGGAGGGCCACTCCTCCAGAATACACTGAGTTGGCTCTGATAGGAATAAAGGACGGCCGATTATGGAGGGGATTACAGGTGCTGTACAGTCTGACCCTGGTGCTGGCTCCTCTAAGCAAGTAACACTGGGTACGTGTGCGATACATTACTATTTTAAGTTTTAGATATGGCTGAATGTATGTTCTGCAGTAGAGGGAAATACATTGTCCCTGTTGAAGCCAGCACACATGCACGCAGTCTCCCACACAGAGGTCAGTATGCAGCAGACAGAACACCAGAAACATAACCTGCTTTATATTGGCCTACTTTTATTTATTAGGGTGGAGGAGATGATGAAGACACTCTGTCTGTGTTTTGAGACAGTTGCTGAGGTGAATGCACTGGGCTTTTTATTAAGGCAAACATTTGAATGTGTGGCATAAAACACGGACTGGCCCTTACACATCTCAGCTAGACTGCAAGGAGCCTATAGAGCTAGACTGCACACTAAAGGAGCCTATAGAGCTAGACTGCACACTAAAGGAGCCTATAGAGCTAGACTGCACACTAAAGGAGCCCATAGAGCTAGACTGCACACTAAAGGAGCCCATAGAGCTAGACTGCACACTAAAGGAGCCCATAGAGCTAGACTGCACACTAAAGGAGCCAATGGAGCTAGACTGCACACTAAAGGAGCCTATAGAGTAGGGCTGGGCGATATATCGCATGACATTGTTAGGCGCATCTCGTAGGTAAAGCCGGTTTCTTGATTAGTAGTAAATCACCATCACCTGCTTTCAGATGCAGCGGCATTTACTACACAGAGCCGTAGTTAACTGACAAGCTGAGCAATATCGCATAATTATCGCAGACATATCGCCTGCGATAATCAATGCGATATGGCTCAGCTTGTCAGTTAACTACGGCTCTGTGTAGTACAGGGGTTCTCAACTCTGGAGCGCGAGATCCACTTTCCTGCAGAGTTTAGATCCAACCCTAATCAAACACACCTGAACAAGCTAATCAAGCTCTTAATGATTAATACAACATTACAGGTACACAACAAAATCCCCAGTGTTAAATCAACATTGCTCAAGTACATATTGTCCCATTCTACAGAGTGTTAAAAGTGTTAAAGTTAATGAGATAATTAAGTGATTAATTAAGAGATGATTGAGCATTAGTGATGAACACCTGAATCAATGAAGGAAAGAGGAACACAAGAACTACAACTGACATCAGCCACAGCCTTAGATGTCTACAAACTCCACAAACAGCATTACCAGCTTCACTTATTACTAACCAGATTGATTTGATTTCTGCCATGCTTCTACAGAAGTTATTTTTGAGAATTAACAGAGGTTTAAAAGTTGATATTTTATTGGTAAAAATATAATGCCACCATTATAGAGATCCTTGTTTGCTTTAGTTGCTCTGTTGACCCGTCACTCTCTATGATAGATTTAATTCTGCCACAACATATATAATGTTTTAAAAGCAGTAAAATCAGAATATGATAGTATAACCTGAACTTATTGAATGTTAAATCACTAATCAGTGTTTTATCATTAATACATTTGAGGGGTTTGCCTTGTCTACGCTGTGAAACTACATCCATTATTTATCGTGTGAAATTTTAAAACTGTTAAGTGCATACAAGATATTATTCTGCAGTTTTTACCAAACTCACATACAGCAAAAATCAGCATACAAATCTCAACAATGGTGACAATAAACCAAAAGTTTCATGCTGCAATGCATGCTGGGTATCACAATTTGACAAAAATCCCAGCATGCACTGCAGTATGAATAATTATTGTCACCACTGTCAAGGATTGTATGGTAAGTGTTGATGTCTAAGTATATAGTTTCAGAAGCATTTTTAGCACTGACAATTGTTTAATATAACTTTATTTTTACACACTCACTATGCCTGAATCAATAACCCAAATAAAATAATAAATTTGTGACAAATGATCTTTAACAAATATCTCTTTATGATTTTCTTTTAAAAGTCTTGCAAGCATAAAAGCATATTCTTATTTTGAACTTTTTGTTCAGCAAAGCTCAAGTGTTTATCATGAAACACTATTGCAAATGCTTAAAGAAGCTTACTTTGAAAATCCAATGGGTCCAACTAAAGCAAACATTGACCACGATAATGGTTGCCTAATTTTTTGATCACTTAAACATCATCAACTCTCAACAATCAATTCTGTAGACTTGTGACAAAAATAAAGTCAATCTGGTTAGTAATACGTGAAGCTGGTAATGCTGTTTGTGGAGTTGTTTATTCCTCCTCTGCTGAGATCTTCACAGATTTAATGTTTTCTTCATTTGATTTCAACTAAGGGTTTGGTTGAAGTCAGTTGTTCTTGTGTTTCTCTTTTCTTCAGTGATTCTGCTTGTTAACATCAGGTGTTCATCACTAATGCTCAAACATCACTTAATTAATTATATAATTATCTCATTAACTTTAACACTTTTAACACTCTATAGTTTGGGACAATATGCACTCTGAGCAATGTTGATTTAACACTGGGGATTTTGTTGTGTACCTGTAACGTTGTATTAATCATTAAGAGCTTGATTAGCTTGTTCAGGTGTGTTTGATTAGGGTTGGATCTAAACTCTGCAGGAAAGTGGATCTCGTGGTCCAGAGTTGAGGACTCCTGTGTAGTAAATGCCGCTACATCTGAAAGCAGGTGATGGCGATTTACTACTAATCAAGGAACCGGCTTTACTGATGAGATGCGCCTAACAATCTCATGCGATATATCGCCCAGCCCTACTATAGAGCTAGACTGCACACTAAAGGAGCCTATAGAGCTAGACTGCACACTAAAGGAGCCTATAGAGCTAGACTGCACACTAAAGGAGCCTATAGAGCTAGACTGCATACTAAATAAGCCTATAGAGCTAGACTGCACACTAAAGGAGCCTATAGAGCTAGACTGCACACTAAAGGAGCCTATAGAGCTAGACTGCACACTAAAGGAGCCTATAGAGCTAGACTGCATACTAAATAAGCCTATAGAGCTAGACTGCACACTAAAGGAGCCTATAGAGCTAGACTGCACACTAAAGGAGCCTCTAGAGCTAGACTGCACACTAAAGGAGCCTATAGAGCTAGACTGCACACTAAAGGAGCCTATAGAGCTAGACTGCACACTAAAGGAGCCTATAGAGCTAGACTGCATACTAAATAAGCCTATAGAGCTAGACTGCACACTAAAGAAGCCTATAGAGCTAGATTGCACACTAAAGGAGCCTATAGAGCTAGACTGCACACTAAAGAAGCCTATAGAGCTAGATTGCACACTAAAGGAGCATATAGAGCTAGACTGCATACTAAAGAAGCCTATAGAGCTAGATTGCACACTAAAGGAGCCTATAGAGCTAATAGCTATACTGCACACTAAAGAAGCCTATAGAGCTAGATTGCACACTAAAGGAGCCTATAGAGCTAGACTGCACACTAAAGAACCTTACAGAGCTAGACTGTACACTAAAGAAGCCTATAGAGCTAGATTGCACACTAAAGGAGCCATAGAGACTGCAAACACTAAAGGAGCCTATAGAGCTAGGCTGCACACTAAAGAAGCCTATAGAGCTAGATTGCACACTAAAGGAGCCTATAGAGCTAGACTGCACACTAAAGAAGCCTATAGAGCTAGACTGCACACTAAAGAAGCCTATAGAGCTAGATTGCACACTAAAGGAGCCATAGAGACTGCAAACACTAAAGGAGCCTATAGAGCTAGGCTGCACACTAAAGAAGCCTATAGAGCTAGATTGCACACTAAAGGAGCCATAGAGACTGCAAACACTAAAGGAGCCTATAGAGCTAGATTGCACACTAAAGGAGCCATAGAGACTGCAAACACTAAAGGAGCCTGACTGTGAGCTGAGGAGGCGCCACATTTAAAAAATAAATAAATTGGAGATCAAATAGCTGGATTAAACTGATCTCAGTATGTAAATTTATTTAACCAAGTAACACTTTAGCATGAATATTTATTAATGCAACTTTATCTTGCTCTCTGAGGGTCATCATGATGGTTATTGTTGCAAATGAACAGTGTTTTGTACTGTACCAAACCTTTGGCAAGCACCATTAATAATAAGTATGAGGGATAACAATAGTGAGTGCCTTGCCTTTGGCAAGCACCCACTAATAATGAGTATGCAAGAGAACACTAATGTTGCTTTGAGTATAGGTCTATTAATTTCTGTATTGGTCAAGTAAAGATTTCTTTATTCTATTTTTGAATTGAATGATATTATGCCTCTGTTTGATGTTATTGTTCAGTCCATTCCCACAAACTGATACACACATGCTTTTAACTGTAGTTCGCACGAGAGGTTGTTTGAACACACAATGTCCTCTTAAATGATATCCCCCGTCTCTTTCATGAAACATCTCACATATGTTACAAGCACAGCCATGTGGGCCCCACATGGCTGTGCTGGCTGGGAGGCAAGTTATTTTCTTTAACTTTAAACATAAATTGTACAGTTTTGAATGTGACAATGTCCATAAATTTCAGCAAAGGTGAATTAAAAAACAGATGATTGGTATGCTCATAATACCCGGTGTGATTTATAATTTTAATTGCTCTTTTTTTTTTTTAACGCTGAACTGTGTAGAATCTCATATGGTCCAGCGCACTTGGATCGGCGTTCGTAGATCGACTGGTAGAGACTGTTTTTCGAAGATGGCTTCTGCCTGTATATGCGAAGTTGACTGTATGTATAAAATATCTTATTATTAAACTGTCTGGACACTGTCAAAGTTCTCAATGCTTCGGTTTGAAGGTAGGGACCCTCATTATGCTACCGTGTTGGTGTGGGGCTATTTTGAGCCTTGTTAGTGGTATTAACAAGCGATTTTATTTGTCATTACTCTATGCCCAATATACTAGCGTTATACTAGCGTTATAGGCTAAACTGTTTTTAGAGATAAAACTATTTACATTTGATAATCATGAAAACAAATCTCAGATAACGATTGACTAGGTAACATTGAGTAATTAGACCAAAGGTTCATTTCCGTTGGAGTTCTCCTTTAATTCACAGTATATTCCTGTAGGTATATTCCTGTATATTACTGTTTTAATGGAAAATGGTATGATATTGTAAGAATTTGGTCTTTTTCTACAGTAAGGGTTAACAGTGTAGCCTATGTCGCTGTGTGTCATCCATACAAATCACGAAAAAAATACTGTAACAAATGATTGAATCTTGCTTCAAAGAAACAGAATGCCTGGTTGAATTCACCGTACAATAAAACGAGGTGGATCGCGAATAAGTGATTCAGGTCAAATGATTGTGAAATAATGATAATGTTAAAACATAACCATCACCTTTTCTATTCGTTCATCTGGCTGTTATAATTCATGTACAGCAGCCAAACTAAACAAAGTTAATAATTTAAGGGTGAAAAGCCCAACTAAAACACACACTCATCTCAATAATGGAGACTTTAATTATGGTTTTCTCCTTCAGTGATTCTGCTTGTTCAATAATATTAAATATGGAGTTACTTCAGCATTAATAAGCCTGTTAACAAGCAGAATCAGTGAAGGAAAGAAGAGAACAGAAAAAGAGACTACAACTGACTTCAGCCACAGCCTTAGATGAAATCCACTAAAGAGAAAATAAGACATTAAATCTGTGAAGATCTCAGCAGAGGAGGAATAAACAACTCCACAAACAGCATTACCAGCTTCACTTATTACTAACCAGACTGACTTTATTTCTGTCAGACGTCTACATCTTCTTGTTCTTATTGAGAATTTACATAGGTTTAACTCAGATGTGTTTCATTTGAAGTCACCCTAACAGTGATTCGTGTTTCTATTAGTTGGGCTCTTAAAGGGGTCATGACATGTTTTTTTTATTTTATTATTATGTTCCCTTAGGTGCAATTATAGTATTACTATAGTTTTTTTAACAAAAAACTTTTAAAATGTAGTGATTTATGACCTTTTTCCACCCTGTTTCTCATCCTCTGATTCAAACAGTCTGTTTTGGGGGTGTTTCCCCTTTAAGAGTTCAGTGTTAACGCCCACTGTTATGATTGGCTAACGTCAGTGCCTATGCATCAATTATTAACGCCCCCAGCCAGAACGTTTGCGGATTCGGCGCAACTGTTTAATAGCGGGTGATGCATGCGAAGCGATGGCTCTTGCAATGATAAAACCTTATTATGTTTGAGCCGGAATCAGAGGAAAATGAACCATCACCACAACAACGAAGACTGGATCAGCCCGTGTCCACATGGAAAGTGAAACTATTTTGAATTAATAAAAAAAAATTAACCCGAGACACTTGAAAACGGATTATTGTTGCATAATTATCCTATAGCTTAATTTGCTAACAGTTTAACATTATTTAACTAATTCCAATGAAATGATAGGGTGTACCACAGACAAAAATGCATGCACAGACAGGCCATCTTTGAAGATGCAGAATTGATAAAGGCAACATTTAAAATTATCTATCACATGTAGACCTACTAGAAAGGCGACATATTTTCAAGATTCTCTTATACAAATGTGTTTATATTAGCCATGGTAAAAAGTAAGTTTGCGTCGTCGTTATTGAGTCCAGAATAGTCGGCACGGACTTATCTTTGAGCAACAGTTTTCTGGCAAAGCCAAGCATCATATTGGGATTTTTTCCTCAAAACAGTCATCCTTAAATGTATAGAACACTGCCGTGACTGGGACGTCCGCAAAAAATAAAGTGCATCAATTTTTCCCTGACGACTGGATCTTCCGCAGCGTATTTACAAAGTAGTTTAAATTTTTAAATACATTACTTACAGTTTGCGTCGTCGATGTTGAGCCAAGAATAGTCGGAACGGACTTATCTTTGAGCAACAGTTTTCTGGCAAAGCTCAAAACAGTCATCCTTCAAATGTATAGAACAAACGCTTAAACTAACACTGCCGTGACTGAGACGTCCGCAAAAAATAAAGTGCATCCATTTTCCCCTGACGACTGGATCTTTCTGCAGCGTATTCAAAGATGTTGTTTGTCCACAGCCAGGAACAGCACATCTGCGGCATCGTACTTTCCCTGTACACAGACCCACTCGCTGTCCGTCGACTGAACACTTGTGAGGCGCGCGGGCGCGACAATGATACGAAATGAGCGTAGTTGCCTTGCGCTTAAAGCGTAACTGTCTTCTGCTGGAGGCGGTCATTATGCAAACGCTGGTACGTCACTTCGTACCGTGACGTCACTTCTTACCATGGATCCAGAACGAGCTGTATTTAGAGCTTGATTAAATAAATGATTTGTTTAAATGGGGAGGACGTCTTAAGCTATGAAACTTGCAGGACGTTTTAATGGTACAAAGACCTCTTATATACCAAAAGATCAAGGCAAATTTGGTTTCTCATGTCATGACCCCTTTAACTCTTTTTATATCTTTTGTTGTATTTGCCGCTGTGACAGTGTGTTTGTCAAACACATTTGCAGCAGCAAAGAAAGCTAAAGTAAAATGAGATCAGGTGATGATGGTTACCTGTTGATGGTTTTATAATCATCATGAAATAACCTGCTTCACTGATGTATTTTGGAATCTAACAATTGTGTTGATCCATTAATAATTTCAAAAGTACCTCGCTGCAATGCATGCTGGGTACCAGCATAGTACAAAAGTCCCAGCATGCATTCCAACATTGCTGAATTGTCCTATTATTTTGTTTAATTCTAAATATTTGCTTTTATTTTTTTGCTGTTGGTTTTGTTGTGAATTAGTAGCTTTTCAGTGATGTTCTGAATTAATCATTTAAATAGTTGTGATTGTCACCATTGTTGAGATTCATACACTGATTGTTGATATCTGTGTGTGTCAGCAAAAGCTTTTTTATATCTCATGTTTGTTAAAAGATTTAAACTGACTGTTATTGCATTGCTGGAACTCATGCTGCAGTTACACAGGGTTTGTGACTTAAAAATATTAGTGGATCAACACAATTGTTAGATTCCAAAGACATCAGTGAAACAGGTTATTTCATGATGATTATAAAACCATCAACATGTAACCATCATCACCTGATCTCATTTCAATTTAGCTTTCTTTGCTGCTGCAAATGTGTTTGACAAACACACTGTCACAGCGGCCAAAACGACTAAAGATACATTAAGAGTTAAGAGCCCAACTAATGGAAACACTAATCACTGTTATGGTGACTTCAAATGAAACATCTGAGTTAAACCTCTGTTATTCTCAATAAGAACTTCTGTAGACATCTGACAGAAATAAAGTCAGTCTGGATAGTAATAAGTGAAGCTGGTAATGCTGTTTGTGGAGTTGTTTATTCCTCCTCTGCTGAGATCTTCACTGATTTAATGTCTTCTTTTATCTTAAGTGGATTTCATCTAAGGCTGTGGCTGAAGTCAGTTGTAGTTCTTGTGTTTCTGCTCGTCTCTTTTTCTGTTCTCTTCTTTCCTTCAGTGATTCTGCTTGTTAACAGGCTTATTAATGCTGAAATAAATCCATATTTAATATACACAAACTTTGTGGCTCAGATAAGTTCCAGTTCTGGTTTATTTCTTTGCTCTTGGCTGACATGTGGCATTGCTATGGTCTGCTTGTGGCCCAGATCTGGCAAACAGGAGCGGCCCACTCAAGTGCCGTCATTCCACGCTGCATGTGGGCCATATCCGCATTCCACAAGTGCCAGATGTGGGCAGAGGTGGAAAGTCCAGGGGTCAGAAAGTAAAAGTCCTGCCATATGTTTATTCCACCCATGAACTCAGTCAGCTGATTTCACTAATTAGTTCTATCTCCTGGCTGAAAAACTGCACTCAAAAAAAAAAAATGTCTAAACATAAGATTTATGTATTTGAATTGCATAACAAATTTCCATCCATTTGGATTACATAGTTTTAACATAAACAAATTAATAATCTGAATGTGATTCATATTTTTAAGTCATATATAAATGAAACAGATAAGATTTATGTAATTGTATTAATAAACTGAATGTGATTCATATTTGTCAGTCATATGTAAATGAAATGGATAAGATTTATGTAATCGTATACAGAAAAACGCCCATGTTAAATTAGCACTGCTCAGTGTTCATATGTGTGCACACTACAGAGTTAAAGTACAATTGAATCAGTGTTGAAGTTAATGAGATAATTAAGTGGTGATTGAGCATTAATTATGAACACCTGATGTTAACAAACAGAATCACTGAAGAACAGAGAAACACAAGAACTACAACTGACTTCAGACACAGCCTTAGATGAAATCAACTAAAAATAAAAGAAGACAGTAAATATGTGAAGATCTCAGCAGAGGACGATTAAACAACTCCACAAACAGCATTACCAGCTTCACTTATTAATAACCAGATTTACTTTATTTAATATCCGCTTTAATTAAATCATATTTTGTATTTTAAAGTCACCATAATGGTGGATAGCATTTGCTTTAGTTGTGCTCTTGACCCTTAACTCTTTAATATAAAATATTACTTGGCTGTTATAATTTTGTGTTTGTAAACACATTTGATGTAGCAAAAAAGCCATGAGAAAGTGAGATCAGGTGATGTATGTGGTGTGTTATTCATAATAATTTAATTCTACAGCATATCTAGCAGTGTTATTTGTAAAATAATATCCACGTTTTTTAAAAGTCACCATAAAAGTAACAAAAACTTTAATCTATGGCATCACTTAGATGCACACAGACATCAAGAAACAGCGTATGAATCTCAACATTGGTGACAATCAAACAAAATATCCAGATAATCAGTGCATGCTGGGAGATATGGGTGAGTTTTGATTGGTGGTACCCAGCATGCACTGCAGCATGTAGCATTTCATTGATTGTCACCATTGTTGAGAATCATACACTGATTCTTGATGTCTAAGTAACATCTTAGCAGAACAAGATTACTGTATTACATGTTTTTAAAATCATTTATATTATTTAATAAACAGCATTGCTCTGATGTTGTAAAATCAAATGACTTATACTCTAAAAAAATATTTAAAAAATCTATGACCAAAGTATTAGACACTGATTAAATTCAGTGTCAAATTACACCAGTAAACAGCCAACATCACCTGATCTCACTTTCTCATGGCTTTTTTGCTACAACAAATGTGCTTTACAAACACACAATTATAACAGCCAAAAGAATATTTTATAATTAATTGTTAAGGGTCAAGAGCCCAACTAAACCAAATGCTATCCACCATCATGGTGACTTTAAAATACAAAATATGATTTAATTAAAGCGGATATTAAATAAAGTCAGTCTTGTTAGTAATAAGTGAAGCTGGTAATGCTGTTTGTGGAGTTGTTTAATCCTCCTCTGCTGAGAACTTGAGATATTTAATGTCTTCTTTTTTCTATAGTTGATTTCATCTAAGGCTGTGTCTGAAGTCAGTTGTAGTTCTTGTGTTTCTCTGTTCTTCAGTGATTCTGCTTGTTAACATCAGGTGTTCATATTTAATGCTCAATCACCTCTTAATTATCTCATTAACTTCAACACTGATTCAATTGTACTTTAACTCTGTAGTGTGCACACATATGAACACTGAGCAGTGCTAATTTAACATGGGCGTTTTTCTGTATACGATTACATAAATCTTATCCATTTCATTTACATATGACTGACAAATATGAATCACATTCAGTTTATTAATACAATTACATAAATCTTATCTGTTTCATTTATATATGACTTAAAATATGAATCACATTCAGATTATTAATTTGTTTATGTTAAAACTATGTAATCCAAATGGATGGAAATTTGTTATGCAATTCAAATACATAAATCTTATGTTTAGACATTTTTTTTTTGAGTGCAGTTTTTCAGCCAGGAGATAGAACTAATTAGTGAAATCAGCTGACTGAGTTCATGGGTGGAATAAACATATGGCAGGACTTTTACTTTCTGACCACTGGACTTTCCACCTCTGGATGTGGGCCGGATCTGGGCCGAAACAGTGTTGCTATCTGGGAAGGTATGCATTCACCTTGAGAACTTTGTTTCCATATGAATTTAAAGGAGAACTCCAGTGCAAAATGAACCTTTGGTCTAATTACACATTGTTACCTAGTCAATCGTTATCTGAGATTTGTTTTCATGATTATGTATACAGTCTGTATATACAGTCAACTTCGCGTATACAGGCAGAAGCCATCTTTGAAAAACAGTCTCTATCAGTCGATCTAGGAACGCCGATCCAAGTGCGCTGAACTGTGTAGAATCTCATATGGTCCAGCGCACTTGGATCGGCGTTCCTAGATCGACTGATAGAGACTGTTTTTCGAAGATGGCTTCTGCCTGTATATGCGAAGTTGACTGTATGTATAAAATATCTTCTTATTAAACTGTCTGGACACTGTCAAAGTTCTCAATGCTTCGGTTTGAAGGTAGGGACCCTCATTATGCTACCGTGTTAGTCTGGGGCTATTTTGAACGAGATGAGATGTTCAAACTCAAAACGAGATGTTGTCTGCAATATGCCAGCTCGTGTAGAGTCAACGGTAATAATATTTTCCAGAGATAACCGTGTAAATCGAAATGTATAAGTAATATTGCTGCCTTTTACATTGCAGCAAGGGCAGAGCAAAGCGTCTGGAACTTTGAGCTTGTCAATCTGTCCCGCTGAGTGTCACAGATGCAGGTCATTCTACAGAAACATCCACTTTTGGTATGGCAAGATATCTTAAAATTGATTTATTTTTCTAACATTTAAATTTAGACCACATTATTAGATTACCATTTGACTTTATGAATACACATACATGACAGCTTAATGATTTATTTATTTTTTGTGTGTGTATTTATTTAAAGACCGCATACACAATTTTTTGTCACTGGTGTTACCTTACTTCTTTGGCAATATTAAAGTTTTTTTTATTTTTTTGTGATTTTAAAAAGTGAATCAAGTTTTAAAAATGTCTTTCATTTATAAATGCTTTTGAACTTTCTTATTCACAAAATATAGAGCAGAACAACTGTTAATATTAAAATAGAACACAGCCATTTTATATCCTAATCATGTTTTACAATATAATATTTGTATTATTATTATCGTAATTATGAAATGCAGCCTTTGAGATCCACTAAAAATGTTTTCAGCTCATGTAGTCAGAGTTACAGAAAAATAATAATAATGCAACAAATAAGGAGATTGTCTTATTTTAGTCAGGTTTGTTAAAAGTGTGCTTGAATGAGGTTAGTTCATTTGCGCAACCATGTATTTGCTATAACGAACATATTTGAACACCAGTTAAAATCAAGTAATGATGCAATCCTTTAAATCTTAACTTTTGAGTGTAGCAGAATTAAATGGATGTCAAATTTAAAATAATTTTACAATATGTAATTTTACAAATAACATATTGTTTTGTTTTAAAATGTAAAGAAATTGTAACCCTAAAGTGTCTTTTAAGTGTAATATTTCTGTAAATGCTATGGCAGAAAAATGGAAATTTCCATAGAATGACCCAGTAGATCGCCCTGGAGTGGTCGCTTTCCATTTAATATTATATTATATTATATTAATTATAATGTAAATGCATGGATAAGATGTCACCTAATTGATGTAAATGCATAGAGGTCGCATAATTTATTGTTTTCTATACCAGTTTACGACTGTTTCTTCTTTATTTTTTGTGCAGCTGTGGTGCTTTTGAGGTGACAATTCCTCATTTGTCCTTTAACCCTCATTGTGTTGCCTTTCAATTAAAAGATTTTGTTATGGGTGTGCAGTGTGCTTGTTCATTTGTCTCACAAGTATTTGTTTGTCAGCGGTGCATTTAGCTGTTCATTAGTGCTGTTGATATCAGTCAATATTTTGAATCATCAGCAAATCAGGAATACAATAAGACATCAAAAGATGTTTAAAATTATTTATTTAAAAAAAGAGAAGGAAATTTTTTTTCCAAAACGATATATTAGTGCTTGCTCCACACTTTAGTTGACGTGGGAAGAATAATTGATAGAACCATTGCAATATGGTTTCTTGCAATACATTATCAGTATCTGGCACTAATGTAGATTACAGCTTGCTTTATACCAAAACAATCATTTCGGTTCTTGAACAGCTAAGAGTCCCGTTTTTAGGCGGGAGTGAATGGAATTAATGAGCTGTTTATTGAAGATTAAATACACTATAGTCACTCAGTTTTTTATACTCTCTATTTCAGAGTATTTGCATTTTAATTATGCATTGGTATATAAAGACAGTTTGAACAAATTTGAATAAAAGTTTTTTTAGACAATCCTGACCTTTAAGTCGAAAAAACAGTGAGCAACTTGAAGTGGGCGTAACTTGAAGTGGGGCGTAACTTGAAGTCTTGCAGGATGCAGACGAAAAATTATATAAAAAATTCACAGACAACATATGTTCACATTCATTGCAAAATTCAAACGGGATTATAAAATAATTATTTTCTCTCATTCACTTGCATTGACGATTTTTCAACCTAGAGGTCCAACGGGGTTAGCGGAAGGAGGTGTATTGCGTGCAGAGGAGATGGCATGCGCGCGCCCGAGGGCTTGTATTGCGTGCAGAGGAGATGGCATGCGCGCGCGCTGGGTTTGAATGAGCTCGCGAGTCCCCGTTTCCTCGCGTGTAGATCTGTAGGCTATCCTCTCGCGCAAGTAATTTGCATCAGTTGTGCGCTCGGTTATTATTGGCATTGAATTTCCGCCATAGTAGGCTCCCAGCTAACAGACTTTTGTTATAAGAACGTTCTCCAAACATTCAGTGTTGGTTCCGGGAATGTTAAAATGTCCAGTTTTCTTGACGTTAGAGGAACGTGTTTTAAAAGGTACACAGAAAAAACTCCAGTGTTATAAATTAACTCTCCTGTGAGTTTGTTTGGTTCAGCCTCAAGAGTGTAAAGTGTTAAAATATGAGTGTTAAATTAACACTCAAGAGTGTAAAAGTTAATGAGATAATTATGTGATTAATTGAGTGATGAATGAGGATTATTGAAGACACCTGATGTTAACAAGCAGAATCACTGAAGGAGAAAATCAATCGAATTGTAAGTCACCATTATGGAGATCAGTGTTTACTTTAGTTGGCCAGTTGACCCTTACATGTTAAACTTTAGATTTTGTTATGCTGTTGTAACTGAGGTATAACAGACAGATGGACAAAAAAAGGTGATCAAGTGATGGTGGTCGTGTCTTAACATAATAATCATTTGACCTCATTTAGAGCCTAATCTCTGATTTAGATAAATATTATTGATTATAGCATCACAGTGATTCTACATATAAGATCCATTGACGATATACATTTATCCAAAAGATTTGTTATAAAAAATATTCTGATAAATAAATAAAAAATCTTTCTCTTAGGCTCACACAGACATCAATAATCAGTGTATGTATCTCAACAATGGTGACAAAAATAATATCCAATTAGGAAATGGAAATTACTAAGACAATTCAGATCATAATTTATTCATACAGCAATACATGATGGGAGCCAATGGATGAGTTTTGATTGGTGGTACCCAGAATGCACATGCTTTATTATTGTCACCATTGTTGAGATTCATATGCTGATTATTGATGTCAAGTGTGTTTAAACAAATAAACTGGTCCAAAGTCTGTTTTTTTTTTTTATCAGAACTATTAGTTAAACTTTTTTTTGATTGTACAGAAAAGCTGAAAACCATATGCTGTAGAATTATAGGGCTGCTTTAATCAACAATTTAACTATAGGTTTAATGACTCAGGTCAAATGATGAAAATTTTCCATCCAACATCACCTGATCACATTATCTCTTTGTTTATCCAGCTGTCGTAACTCATACAGCAGCCAAACAAAATTTAAAGTTAGTAGTTTAAGGGTCAAGAGCCCAACTAAAGCAAACACTGATCTCCATAATGGTGACTTAACAATTATATATTCTCCTTTTGGCGATTCTGCTTGTTAACATCAGGTGTCTTCAATAATGCTCATTCATCACTCAATTAATCACTTGATTATCTCATTAACTTTAATACTCTTCAGTGTTAATTTAACACTCATATTTTAACACTTTACACTCTTGAGGCTGGAGCCAAATTAACTCCAATCCATGGAGTCCAAAGTCCATTTAACACTGGAGTTTTTTCTGTGTACCTTTTAAAACACGTTCCTCTAACGTCAAGAAAACTGGACATTTTCACATTCCCGGAACCAACACTGAACGTTTGGAGAACGTTCTTATAACAAAAGTCTGTTAGCTGGGCTATGGCTTGGCGTAACACTTGCACGCAAAATTTGACTTTGGCGTATGCATTACACGCATTTTGAAAGTGTGAAGTCTTGTTATTTTTAGGCTACGCAGATTGATGAGAACGGGCTGCAACAACACTAACCAGGAAGAGACTGATTTATTTCACCTGTCTCACTGACTCTCTTCTCTTTCAACAAAAGCAAAAAATAATCAGCAATCGATGAGGGAAGAGGAACTCTTTCAATGAGGATGTTTGCTCATTTTATTTCTGAGCAAAAAGATGTATTTTCTTAAGACAGCAAATCTTTTTTGATTATTGTGGTTATTCATTTTTTAAACCATCGTTCACAAAGTGAAAGTAGCCTACCGTTTATATTGCTGGAGCTCAAAAAGAGAAAATGGCTTCACTATCTGAAGATGATATTTCTTGTCCCGTGTGTTGTGAAATCTTCAAGGATCCTGTTCTTCTGTCGTGTAGTCACAGTTTCTGTAAAGTGTGTCTTCAACAGTTCTGGAGAACTAGGAAAACTCGGGAGTGTCCTGTGTGCAGGAGTTTGTCAAGACATGAGCCTTCAAATAATCTTGTGTTAAAGAACTTGTGTGAGTCGTTCCTAAAGGAGAGAAACGAGAAGCGTTCATCTGAGTCTGAGGAGATCTGCAGTTTACACAGTGAGAAACTCAAACTCTTCTGTCTGGAGGACAAACAGCCTGTGTGTTTAGTGTGCAGAGATTCACAGAAACATGACAATCATAAATGTAGACCCATCGGTGAAGTGGTTTCATCATATAAGGTAAGACAGATTTACAGATGAGGATAAACACTTGTTTAAGTTTGTGCAGACCCGGCTAATCGGGAGCACCGGTGGGCCGGTCTGTTTTATTGGCCAGGAGGGCCGGTGTTGTCATGGCACTGGGTTGAATGCTTTCCCTATATAGGCTCAGTCACAGCGCAGCCCCACTATTTTTTTTATTATTATTTTCTCGCACCCCCACAAAAAAAAAGTCAGTTGTTAGAGATACAAAAAATAAGAGATACAAAACATGGATAATAGGCGCAAAGGCGGAGCTGAAAAGGCCAGAATAATAATAAAAAATCCCTAGAAACTCAAGCGGCCAAATAGCCTGAATCAGGGCCTTACATTGAGGTCTCTGAGATCCGGTGTTACGGATTTTTATTTTATTTTATATAAATCTTTATTAAGTCTCTTTGCGATACAAACAATAAGAACACAAATAGAGTCATTAATACAATATATATATATATATATATATATATATATATATATATATATATAGGGGAGCGCGGGGCACAACCTAACGCGGGGTTAAATGTAACACAGACCTTTTACGTAGTTACTCAGGGTCACGCGTGTTGTGTTTACGCTCTTTTTCTCTCGCTGCCAGAAGACGGTCTCCCGTGGATTTGTGAAAAGTTTTGGTAATATTTTGTGAAGATACGGGACAAAGAGTGTTTTGACACCATCTAAGTATTTTTTTTCATCATACGTATTTTACTGTTTCTGAGTTGTGTGTGTACGTCACCAAATCTAACTTTATATTGCCTTAATCACTGTCTTGTTGGCTAAAACATGGCACCATTTTGAAACATGTCAGCAACTCCTAGCAACTGTTAGCTAGGTTTAAAATATTTTTTACACAGCGGGGTTAGTTGTAGCACAGTGTTACAACTAAGCCGCCAAGTGTTCACAATATTGTAGGCTATGGGATTTGTTTACTATATTGATCACTTGTTTATTTATTAAAAATATTGCCTGTTTTCATGTAATAAACACTTTAAAATGTGATTTTAAGCTTATTTTTATTATTATTACTGTTACTATTAATAATAATAATAATTTTGCATGCAAAACTGTGCAGCCCTTTCCTATATCTCTATCCATGATATTGATCCATAATAGAAGGATGATTGGATGAGGGATGGATGTATGGATATTTATCTATACAGATGTACAAACAATATCAAACTATACAGATAAAATAGTACTGAATTATGTGTGTTACACACAAGTGTTACAACTAACCCCTCTGTCTGTTACAACTAACCCCGCATATGGGGTAAGTTGTAACATTTGCACTTCTGTCACTTTCAGTGCAACTGTACGAAAATGGAAGGTCCTAGAAAAAAACTTTAAGTGTTCATTTGTAGCAGAGATGTGTATGTTTCTTGTGTAAAAAAAAAGATTACTCTAACCCAATTATTTTTTAAATAATTGAGCCAAAACCAAAATGCGTTAGGTTGTGCCCCGCTCTCCCCTATATTACAAGAGCAGAACCAGGGGGAGATTCAAATAAATACATTAAAAATAGAGCATAACTGAATGGTTTTAGCAGCCTTCTTATTTTTTGAATCATAGATGGATTTGATGTATATGTTCCGTCTCCTTACCAAAAGCAACAAAAGAGGGTTTAGAGTTACTAAATTTGCCTTTGTGGAGGTGTTACGGATCAACTGGATAGTTAACTTTAAAATGAAAATTCTATCATCATATAGGCTACTCACCCTCAAGTTGTTTCAAACCTGTATGAATTTCTTTCTTCTGCTGAACACAAAGGAAGATATTTTGAAAAATGTCAGTAACCAAACAGTTACCAGGTCCCATTGACTTCCATAGTAGGGAAAAAAATACTACGGAAGTCAATGGGACCTGGTAACTATCCCTTTAACTGGTGACGCACGCGAGCACGCAGATAGTTTTACCTGGATTTCCAGCAGATGTTAAACTGTGACAGATTCATGCCTTATTTTACGGATCACCGATTAAAAACGAATATTTCACCTTTGTATTCACTGGTATGCGAATAAAGCGCTTTGTTTTTGCAGTGTAGGCCTATGCTATATTCCTGCGTATTTGACGCAATTTCAAAGAAGTTTAACATACTTTAGAGTAAAAAAAACACGCCAATGTTAACATGGGGCATTCGGTTTCATTGGATGAACAGACTTGTCAGCGCACTTCAGAAGACGTAACGAATTTTCTTTCAACTTTAGTGTATCATATTTTCTTTAGTGTGTTGTCATGAGTTATAATCACAAATAACAACAGATGTTGATTAAGTTAAAGTAGCTGGGCTACCTAAAAGAAACATAAAAAAAGTCATTTACATTTTTTCCATCAAGTTGCATTTATTTATCTGCATATAGCCTAATTTTATAATGGATCTATTATTTTTATATAAAAACACTTATCAGCTTATTTTACTCTGCTGATTATGTACACTGTTAGCCCTTACTGTAGAAAAAGCCCACATTCTTACAATATCATACCATTTTCCATTAAAACAGTAATATACAGGAATATACCTACAGGAATATACTGTGAATTAACAGCGCTCAAAGTCGACACTCAGAGGCTGTGTTCCCAATCACACCCTATACCCTCATTCACTATTCCCTACATTAGTTCACTAATATAGTCCACTTGAATGAAAAGAAGTGAGTGAATTGAGACACTGATGAACACCTGATAAGCAGAATCACTGAAGGACAGAGAATCAAGAACAGAAAAAAGAGAAACACAAGAACTACAACTGACTTCCAGCCACACTGAGTGTGAAACCAGTTTAACATTATTTATTTCAAGTTCTTGTTGAGAATGAACAGGGATTTAGTTAATAATAAAGTTTGTTGTCACCATGATGGAGATCAGTATTTGCTTTAGTTGGTCTCTTGTACCTTATCTTAAAGACTTCGTTCATTCATCTCTCTTCGGCTGCTGTAACAGTGAGTGTATAAAGCACATTTGTTACAGCAAGAAAAGTCAAGGTGAAGTTGATCAGGAGTTTTTGGTTTTGTGATTTCAAAATCTTACATGATTTATTACTTTTTAATATATGTGAGCTGTGAATTTCTGGTTTAATACCATATATCTGATAATCTACAACATGAAATTCAGCAATATTTCTGAAATCAGGTCAACTGAAAATTTTTGAAATCATATAGTGCATTAAAATTGTATTAGCTCCTGCTTGACTGACACACACAGACATCAACAATCATCATATGAATCTCAACAATGGTGATGATCAAAAGTTTCATGTCGCAATGCATGCTGGGTACCAGGATAGTATAAAACTCCCAGCATGCTCTGCTGCATGAATAATAATTAAAAATATATATATTCCTACCATTGTTGAGATGCATGTTCTAATTTGTGATATTTCTGTGTTTCTACAAGACAGTGTAGCTCTTTTAATTTTGGTTATGCTTGTGTTAGAAATAAATTAGTCATTGTTGCTGTTGTTTCACAGTGGTGGTAACGTAACACTTTTGATTGAGAATTAAACTCTGAATGAGTGAGAACTGACTTCTTAGTGAATGGATAGGCCACATAATGATTTTGTCATGATAGTGAATATAACCACAATCATTCACAAACTGTGTGTGTGCACAAGTGTGACTTGCAAAAACACAGCTCAAGCAGCAAAAGAAAAAATAATGTGTTGGCATCAGTAACCCAACTAAAGCAAACACTGATCTCTATAATGGTAACTTCAAATCAAACATTTTCAATTAAAAATCTCAATAACTACTTCTGTTGATGGATGACAGAAATAAAGTCAAACTGGTTAATAATACGTGTAATAATGTGTTATGGCTGGAAGTCAGTTGTAGTTCTTGTGTTTCTCTATTTTCTGTTCTTGTGTTCCTCTTTCCTTCAGTGATTCTGCTTGTTAACAGCAGGTGTTCATCACTAATGCTCAACAATCACTTACATATTCACTTAATTATCTCACTGCGTCAATGTTACTTTTTACTCTTTGTAGTGTGGATTTTCCTGTGGGGTTGAAAGGGTTAACAGTGTAAGATAAAAAGACACACCCACGAAAAGTATTTAAACAGTAATAAACTGTAAGTTATAAAACAGGTTTATACTGGCAACACTGTTGCCAGTAGTTTACTGTAATATTTTGTTTTTTGGGTCACCATTGTGCTGAAGAGTAGAGCCTGTGCTTCAGTCCAGCAGAAGATCTAGAAACATCGATGATACGCTGCATGTTGCTTTATTTAACAGAATGTAATTGCTGGTTCAGTGGAAATCTTTTTATGTACTTAAGTTTTTTAATGGTTTCTAATGGAAGTTCTTAACTCTTTTCTCACATTATTAATGCATTACACATTTTAGTTTTACACATTTAAATTACAGTTGGTCAATTTAAGGCAGTCGGTTTCTGCAAGTGAAATTAGTTTTAAGTCAAATTTTTAATTTAGTGCATTTTACAGTAACAAACTGTATAATACAGTAAATAACTGTACAAATAACAGTAAATTACTGGCAACAGTGTTGCCAGTATTTTACTGTAAAAAAACCCGGTAAGGTCTAACAGTGTAGGCTACAACCAGCTCTGACGCCTCCGTATCCTTTTCCCTGGACATAAAAGCAGCTATACTTGACTATAGGGTCATGAAGTAAATTATCTCATGAACTTTTAACATTTTCAACAGATTTATAAAATAAAAAATTATTTTGACTCTTCTTCAAAACAATTCTGTAGGCCTATGTAATACTGCATCTTCTTAGAATCATATAGTCATTTAAATTTAGTGAATTTGTACATTTAATCGAGCTTTCCTGTAGCTCAAACAGCAGAGCATTGGTGCTTGCAACACCAAGGTCATGGGTTTGATTCCCAGGGAAAGCAAGAACTGATAAGAATTTTAAATGTGTACCTTGAAATGCAATGTAAGTTGCTTTGGATAAAAGTGTCGGCCAAATGCGTAAATGTACATTATGCTCAGTAGGAGCATGAACTTGAATGTTGTGTATCTAATGTCTTGTATTGGACATGTAGAGAACACTTTGTCTTTAGTGATTAAAGTCCTGTGAAAAACACTGAGTGGCAACCACAAATTGTATTACTGAAATAAGCAGAACATATGATAGAGTGATGATGAATTATTACAAATATATACTGATATTCTCTATGGCTAATATTCATAGGCCTACATCAGTAACCTCTTAATGTGTCACCTCACATGAATAGCATAACCCTCTCAATAGGAAATGCTTTGTGTACTTTTTTGCTGACCTCTTTAACAAAAGAAATATGACACAATGGCCTATCAGTTTTATAAATAAAATGTAGTGTTGGGCCTCTTTTTAATTTAATATAAATTTGAATTATGCCAGTTCTTTTCATTTGACTGGTACCATGAATCTCATTAACATATTATCTTTACTTGTTATTCATGTGCTATCATTGTTGTTGTCTGCTAACCGTTAGAAACAGATTAAAAGGTCTATAAATTAAGTGTCATTATTGTTACTGGTGTCATTGTTGCCACAGCAAATTGATGCAATTAAAGTTAGACAAATCCAAAACTTTGCAGGATAACCAATATCCTAATAGCTGCTCAAGAAAGGAACAGTATTATGTTTTGTATTGGCATGAACGACCACATAAAGACACACATAGCTCGCTGTGACACCTGCAGGTCAGTGGATGACAAAGCAGGCACTGTTTAACAACCAACAGCGTCAATGTGCGTACTACAACCGATAAGCCAGGGATCTAGATGCCCTATGACCAGCTGACACTGTCAGAGTGCAGACATTTGACCATGGGCAAGGTGAAAAGACCAGTTGACTCTAGATCCTATGAGGTTGAAATGGATTCGGGTGCAGTTCTCAGGAGGAACCGTAGACACCTGAGGCCCATGTTGTTCCTCAAACAGAGGTTGTTGATATAGAGACAGTAAACACTCCGGGAACCCATATAGGCACTGTACTATCCCAGCAGAGCCCTCCAACTCAGAGCGATACCTGTGACAGGGATGTGCCGAAGACAACTAGATGTGGTAGAGTTGTTCGTCAGCCTCAACGCTACAAGGACTTTACTACTTAAACTGTCATTTAGGTGACTTTTGAAAGAAAAGAACAAAAAAAAAATGTTTTGAGATGTTAAAGCCATTTTGGTAGTTTGGGTAATGGCATGTATAAAAAAAAAACTGTTTTTACATTAGAAAAAGTACATTCTTCTGTGCATGTAATGTTTGCTAATGTGTTTCAGGGAAAAGAAAACACTTTCTAAAAGAGAAAGGATGTAACAATATGTAATTATTATAATACTTGTTCAGACTATACCTGCCACTAGGGGACGAACATGGGCACTTCTAGGGAGGGAGCTAGAGAGTAAGCGTGGGAAAAGTCTGGGATTTGACTGTGTTTGCAGACGTTTTGGAAAATAAACAGAGACCCCATTGGGCCAGTGCAAAGAATACGGACTGTTTTATATGAAAATACCTCACTTTAACACTAATGTAAGCCGTGCTATATTGGTCCAATGGGGGTTTCCAATAGTACGGGGAAGGTTTCTTGCGCGTTCCGTCTTTCCAGCATCTCAAAGTAATTTGGGTTAAATGCAATACATTTCTCATATGTATTTACTCGTTATTTCATCTGACTCCATAAATGAAAGGTTTTGATAATATCTATGCATCACTAAAAGTGAGCGAATGTTTGACTATTACTTTTAAACTATTAAATGAACAAGGTCAAAATCAGTCATAATCAAATGTAACAATTTATTAAATCAGGTATCAGGTCAATTGTATAATCAATTCAAAGATAAATCAGGTATCAGGTCAATTGTATAATCAATTCAAAGATAATCAATACAAAACATGAATAAAGAGAAGAGATGCGAACCGAACCTGATGCAAATACATGAGGCTGGAAGTCTCGGTCACTCCCAGCCATCACGGGCCAGTCTAGATACAGAAAGCGCCCCGATTCCTCTGCCGCATTCCATTAAATAGCCAAAACCTCTTTCACATGCTAACAATGGGAATTTACATTCAGAGTTGACACCTTTTAGGGGGTAGGAGAACATTTGCCTAGAGACAACCTTCCTTTGTGTGCCAGTTTCTCTAAACTTCTCAAAACCTGATTTCTTTTTGTTTAACTTAGTTGGAAATGAGACATTTGTACCACTCACTCGGGAGACATTTAAAATGATACTAAACATAATAATCATTCACATTAAACCACATATATAGTCTTGAGTGAGTCTTTAGGTGTGAGAGGGAGTGAGGCTGTATGGGGGAGGTCAGATGTTCATTTCCAGCAAGGTCCTTTGTTTCATAGACCAGTCTATCTCTCCAACCAGTTTCTCCAGCCTTACACTAATATGATACAAACATTTACCGTCACCGTTTTACATCTGCTGGAAATCCAGGTAAAATTGTCTGCGTGCACGCGCACCCCAGTTAACATGATTCCCAGTTGTTGATCCGTAACACCTGTCTAAGTCATGAAACTCCAGGGCTGAAAATGACTCCGGCCCTGAGGTTATGTTTCGATCATATTACAGAAATGTATGGTATCTTATAGATTTTCTCTTTAAATTCCAGGAGAAGCTCAATACAGCACTGAAGTCCTTACAAGAGAAATTTAAACACAATAAAAACATTAAAAAAGAGTTTGAGAAAACAATTCAACACATTAAGGTGAGTATTGACAGCCAGATGACTCAGTGGGCGGGACTAATGATCCAGCACTAATCCTATGGGCTAGTGCTCACTTTCCATATTTTCAAATTAGCTAATTGGTTTGGGCAAATACAGGCAATGCGATTAATATTCATGAGCCCTACAAAATGTTTTGCGCAACAGACACTGCGCTGCTGATATTATGCTTCTACCTGAGGATTCATTGATTGACAGACACAGAACATCAGGGGCCTCATTTATAAAACTGTGCGTAGGATCCTGACTAAAAGTGTACATGCGCCCAAAAGCCAAAAATGGCGTGATAGGCTTGGTGAGTGAAATTATATTTGTATTATCTTTCTGTATATGTATACATTTATTTTGATTTTCTGTCTAAAAGTGACCAAAAAGACATTTAACTCCGGCTCACCATCGGTGTCGCCAAACTGCTCCGTCTCCAAAACGTTCTTAAGCATGGGTCAGAGTTTGCGTGCAGGTGCGCACATTTTCCCGTCAAGTTTGTTTTTATAAATCACAACTTATGTGTCGGAAGTGGCGTACGCCTCTTTCATGGCCTGTTTTGTGCGTACGCAACGGTTATAAATGAGGCCCCTGAGGTGGGTAATCCAGGGGTCAGAAAGTAGAAATCCTGCCATATGTTTATTCCACCCATAAACTCAGTCAGCTGATTTCTATCTCCTGCTGAAAAACTGATGAGTACATCCAGGTGATTGGAACAAAATACTGAGGAGGACTTTTACTTTCTGAACCTGGACTTTACAGCTCTGACTACAACTGACTTCAGACACAAAACTCCCAGCATGCATTGCAATATGAATAAATTATGCAGCTGAATTGTCCTATTATTTTGTTTAATTCAAAAAATTTTTTTTTTTTTTTGCTGTTGTTTTTGTTGTGACATTTAGTACCTTTTTTGTAATGTTCGGAGTTGATCAGTTTATCTGAATATTTTTGATTGTCACCATTGTTGAGACACATACGCTGATTGTTGATAATTGTGTTTGTCACACTGTAGGTAATATTTTTATTCTCATGATTGTTAAAATATTTTAATTGATACGGAGCCTATATTACTGCTGGATACCATGCTGCAGTAACAAAGGGTTTGTGATGTGCAAATATTAATGGAACAACACAATTGTATTATACAAATACATCAGTGATTCAGACGACATCATTATGATTATAAAGACATCACCTGCCATAATCAACTGACCCGATTACCTCTAGCTTTCTTTGCTGCTGCAAATGTGTTTGACAAACAACCTGTCATAGCAGATAAAAAATATTAAAGATATAATAAGAGTTAAGAGCACAACTAATGGAAACACTAATCACTGTTATGGTGACTTCAAATGAAACAGAGTTAAACCCATGTTAATTCTCAATAAAACGTTTGTAGACGTCTGACAGAAATAAAGTTAGTCTGGTTAGTAATAAGTGAAGCTGGTAATGCTGTTTGTGGAGTTGTTTATTCCTCCTCTGGTGAGATCTTCACAGATTTCATGTTTTTTTTCTCTTCAGTGGAAAAAGGCTGTGGCTGAAGTCAGTTGTAGTTCTTGTGTTTCTGCTCGTCTCTTTTTCTGTTCTCTTCTTTCCTTCAGTGATTCTGCTTGTTAACAGGCTTATTAATGCTGAAATAACTCCATTTTTAATATACACACACTTTGTGGCTCAGATAAGGTCCTGTTCTGGTTTATTTCTTTGCTCTTGGCTGACATGTGGCATTGCTATGCAAAGGTGTAAAGTCCAGGTTCAGAAAGTAAAAGTCCTCCTCAGTATTTTGTTCCAATCACCTGGATTTGCTAATTCAGACAGGAGAGAGAACGAATTAGTGAAATCAGCTGACGAGTTTATGGGTGGAATAAACATATGACATGACTTTTACTCTTTGAACCCTGGATTACCCACCTCTGAAAATCCATTATAACCAGTTATGATTGATTATTAATATTTCATAGAGCTAATTTGCTACACTAATCACTGTTATGGTGACTTCAAATTAAACAGAGTTAAACCCATGTTAATTCTCAATAAAACTTTTGTAGACGTCTGACAGAAATAAAGTCTGGTTAGTAATAAGTGAAGCTGGTAATTCTGTTTGTGGAGTTGTTTATTCCTCCTCTGCTGAGATCTTCACAGATTTAATGTCTTCTTCAGTGGATTTCATCTAAGGCGGTGGCTGAAGTCAGTTGTAGTCAGAGGTGAAAAGTACAGGTTCAGGCTACGTTTACACTTGGACGGCTATGTTCATAAATGGACATTTCACGCCTCTCCGTTTTCAAAAATAACATTGTGCACACCTGTCAGTCATTAGAAAAGTGTCCGTTACACAAACCCGTGTATATGCCGTCAAGAGCATGCCAATCATAATCCCGAAAATAATCTCATACTGTAACGTCGGCTCCTAAAACTCATTTTTTCTCAGTTTACATGCAAACGTGCAAAGAAAGTTTTCCAAAATCTCCACTCTGGCCGGAGTTTTTTGAAAGAATCGTTTTCAGAGGCGAATTCTCTGTTTGCGCGTAAACGAAGGGCACAAACAAAGGGAAATGTCTCAATTTATTGTCTTCAAAAATCGTCAAAAAAAAAAACATGTAGGTGTAAACGGGGCCTCAGAAAGTAAAAGTCCTCCTCAGTATTTTGTTTCAATCACCTGGATTTACTAATTAGCAGTTTTACAGCAGGAGATAGTAACCAGCTGACTGAGTTCATGGGTGGAATAAACACATGGCAGGACTTTTACTTACTGACCCCTGGATTACCCACCTCTGCAGAACATCTACTACTAGTGCTAGTACTTCTGAAAGTTAAAGTTGTAGTTCACTAACCCACATTTCCCCACTCACTCTTCATGCCAGAATCAGTTGAGTCTTTGAGATGATTGAAGTGAATGTGATTTGATTTCAGTCTCAAGCTGAGCGCACAGAGCGTCAGATTAAACGGCAGTTTGAGAAGCTTCATCAGTTCCTTAGAGATGAAGAAGAAGCTACAATCACTGCACTGAGTGAGGAAGAGGAGCAGAAGAAGCAGATGATGAAGGAGACGCTGGAGGAGATGGACACACACATCTCAGATCTTTCACACACAATCAAAGACATGGAGGAGATGATGAAAGCCAATGACGTCTGCTTTCTGAAGGTCTGATTTCACATCATTGACTGATTGATTGGTTGGTTGATTGATTGATTGATTGATTGATTGATTGATTGATTGATTGATTGATTGATTGATTGATTGATTGATTGATTGATTGATTGATTGATTGATTGATTGATTGAGTTATTGATGATAATGGTGTGTTTGTTTGCAGGAGTTTCCAGTCTCAATGGAAAGGTGAGTGATCTTAATCACTTAAAGGAACCGTATAGTGGGAAACAGACAAGCCGAGAAACTGGGAATAGTTAAATGAACTCACAGCTGTACAGTGGCATTACCTGCTATTCCTCCTTGGATATTTCCATCACCAGTTGTGGATCCTGAAATTGCAAAGATATCAAAACAATGCAAAGAATATGGTGGGATGAACGATCTGGTAAAACAATATTTAGGTCTCAAGTATAATAATAGTATTCAAATATTTACAGACGGCTCAAAAGACCCAAATACTGGAAAGACGGGAGCAGCATATACCACATTTTCAGAAATCAATACTAAAAAGAACATCAGACCATTTAGCAGATTACACTGTGGAACTTTTAGCTATTTTACTAGCACTCACGTGGAAAGAGGAGGTTGGGCCTAACCAATATATCATCTGTTCAGACTAGGGATGGCGAAAACTAAAAAAATTATTGACCGACCACCGAGCCTCATTAGCCGGTTGAAACCGGTTAACCGATTAGTTTAAAATATGCTACGCTATTTGAAATAACAGCCATTTCGAGCCGCGCCTGCAATTTCACAACTCTGTCGCATCTTCTCCGCCGCTCTGCCTCCCGCTCACACACACACACACCGGCGCAGCCCATCCACTCACGTCACTTTTTTTAAATCCCCAACAGCGCGAAAGTCCCGCAAACGCCGCGCCGATGAGCTTGTATGTAATCGGCGGACAAATGGCTCCTTAGTTTCGGAATGGTTAGGGTACAAGGTGATCGCGTTGAAAATAAAGGCGTTTGTCTAGCATTAGAAGCTCATTTGAAACATTGCCGCGGCTCATTTAAGAAAATGACAGCTCCGAACCGAAGAGACGCCGCTTTAGTTTGAGGTAGTGCTAACAATAATAAAGAAAGATGATCATCATCACCTTATCTGTTACCACTGAAATGTAGATGTAATGTATTTTCATATTTAAGCACTGTATCACACAAGTTGCAACTTACATCTGTGTCATTCTGTTTGGTGAAATGGTCCCACGTACTACTCTTCTTTGCACGCTTCCTCCTGTCGTCTGCCCTGGCTCTAACCTCGAGTGTGTTAGCCTGTAGCCTTTACTTTTCGCAGACCTTGTGAGCGCGCGAACCCAAACGCTGTGACCTCGCGCAAAATGTTTTTATTGGTTTATTGAGTACAAACGGGCGAGTTATGAAAAATTTAGTGAGAGGGATTTGTTCACTTCACACAAAAAGATCTTGGAATGAGATGGCTAACTGTAGTAGCGTTTAGTCCACTGTCTTTAATAGACTAATTTAGAGATTTTTTTTTTTAACCGACTATCAACAACTTTGATCGGTTAACGTTGATACGGTCAACCATCGGTCAAACGGTCATCGGTTAACATCCCTAGTTCAGACTCAATGGCATCGTTAATAAGTCTTGCAAATTGCAAATCTGTTTGTAGGCCTGACTTGGTTTATGAAATCTTTCATAGTCTGTATAGATTACAAAATCTTAATATTACAGTGTGTTTTATGTGGGTCCCATCTCACGTTGAAATAGAGGGTAATGAACTCTTAAGTCAGACCTGCAATGGACAGTTCCATTGAGTTAAATGGAAATAAAAAGTGTCATTAAAACAGAAGTCAACAAGTTACGGACAATGGGAAAAGGAAACCAAAGGTCGTTTTTTATATAAAGTACAGAAGCAAGTGACTGTAATGTGAAGACAACAAGGAGGCAGGGTGGTTGGAAGCGAAGGGGAGAAACGGTGATCACATGACTAAGAATTGGACATATAGGTGTCAATCACAATCTCAGTCGCTTAGGGAAACACAGGACTAAAACAGGACTATGCATAAATTGTGACAAAAGAGAGACTGTAGAACATGTATTTCTAGAGAGTGAAGCATACAGCACAGAGAGAACCATACTGTTAGAAAAAGTCAAATAATTAGGATATACACATTTATCGGTAGAGGGTTTACTTTCTTTTTCTACATCAAAACCATCAGCATGGCCAGCTCTCATGTGGTACTTAAAAGAAACAGGTTTATTTGATAGAATTTAAGAACAACCAAGAATATATATATATATATATATATATATATATATTATTATATATATATATATATATATATATATATATATATATATATATATATATATATATATATATATATATATTTTATACAAGCGTCTAAATCCGCATTGAAGCTCCACACCCCAAACAGTTGGTGGCGGTAATCCACCAAATTGGTATGTCAACCGCAAAATAAATTTAAAGAAGAAGAATACCAAATGTTCTCTGAGCAAAGTTAATTTAACTCTGGGGATTCTGATTCAAAGCCACTGCAGTTCTGACTCCTGAATGTTCTTCCAGAGTCCAGATCTCACAGCCGGATCCACAGATGGCTTCTGGAGCTTTGATTCATGTGCCACGATACTTGGGCAACCTGCCGTTCAGAGTCTGGAAGAAGATGCAGGACATCGTCCAAAACAGTGAGTCTGCAGAAGATCTGCTGTTACACACTGGAGATCATGCATGGGTTTATCATGACACAAAAGCACAAGATTATATCAGTTTGTAATGAGTGAAGATGGTAATGAATATTTTCAACTATTCACAACATTAAGAAAAAAATGCTTCTGAACAGTTTTTTATTACTATTCATATTTTGTAACTTGAGGAAATAGTTAAGAATATTTTGTCAAGTTAGGATTTAAGATTCAAAAGATCTGTTATTTTAAGATTGTTCTTAAGACAAAACGTCTTGAAAATAATATTCTTAAAAACCATAGTTAGGCTTTATTATAAAATATATTGATTAGATTTACCTTGAGTACAATCATACGACTTATTATTATATTCTATGAGAAAATAATTCTTAAGATGTTTTTATTAGTATATTTGAAACTTTTCTTTAGAAGATTTTCATGAATCTTAAATCTATTTTGAAAGTGTTTCTAGAAGTGCTGCTTCATCTCGATTGTTCCATGTTTCAGAAACACAGTGATGAGAGTCTGTTCAGATAATGATGTGTTTACCAGAAGAACCTGCTTCAGTTCCTCACCACAGAGATTTATTACATCTTAACATATTAAAATGATTGATTATTCATTACTAAGTCAAACACATCAGACAGTTTTAAGTATTTTAAAACAAATACACACATTAAGACCCAGTTAAATGAACATGATCAGATTTTTTTTTCATCTCAACATCTCTGATTGTTTGATTGTGATTTTAACTTTTCCAAAATATCAGTTTCTTGATGAGACACAAATGTTTGAATCACACATTTAATGTTTGTCGCTGATGCCATTAAACACTGATAATAAAAATGAGTGTGACACTAAAAACACTGACAGTGATCAGAGGAAAATGCCTGATGTGTTTGATCAATCGGACAAGTATCATAATTCATAATAATCTGTCTTCGGTTCACTCTTGATCATCTGAACATCAGAATAAAAGCATCTGTTGATTGTGTCTCATCAGCTCCTGTGATTCTGGATCCAAACACGGCTCATCCACGTCTCGTCCTGTCTGATGATCTGACCAGTGTGAGATACAGCGGGAACAAACAACCTCTTCCTGATAATCCAGAGAGATTTGATGATTATTACTGTTTTCTGGGTTCAGAGGGTTTTAACTCAGGAACACACAGCTGGGATGTGGAGGTCAAAGAGAGTGAATGCTGGAGACTTGGAGTAACTACAGCATCAAACCAGAGGAAGGGACGTGATTTCTTTAACACTGGTCTCTGGTGTGTGCAGTACGTGGAGTATGATCCGGATGGAGTGCTTGAAGAGTTTGGTTTTCCTGTTGAACAGAAGCTTGAGCGTGTGAGAGTTGATCTGGACTATGACAAAGGAACGGTGTCATTCTCTGATCCTGTAACTAACACACACCTACACACATTCACAACCACCTTCACTGACACACTCTTTCCATTCTTCAATTGTTTTTCTTCTCTGAGGATCTTACCGGTCAATAGTCAGTAAAAGTTACACCTGTAAATCTGGATTGAGCTGCTTTCCTCTTCTACAGTCTTCATGTTTCCAATAATTGCTCTTAAATGGATTGTTCATTCAAAAATGAAAATCATAATTTACTCTCATGTTGTTCCAGTCCTGTATGTGTTACTTTCTTATTTGAGCATAAAACAAAATATTTTGAAGGATGTGGGTAACTTTCTTTTTAATTTATTTCATGCTATTTTTTTTTTTTTTTTGTGGATGAATTATAAAGCATCATGAAGTGCTCATCACACATGTTCCTCCAATAGTGTTTATGAAGTTTGATTGGTGAATGTTTAGAGTGAGGATCCAGATGAAAAAGAAACTCAAAAATAAGCGAGTTTTTCATTTGTCTCATATGTTTTGATCACTACATCATTCCCAGACTTCCATTTGTGTGATTTAAAGGAACACTCCACCGTTTTTTTCATATTAAACTATGTTATTCCCTTAACTAATACGAGTTGATACATACCTCTCTCGTCTCAGTGCGTGCACTCAATCGCTCTGGCCCGCTGTGACACTTTGATAGCACTTAGCTTAGCTTAGCTTAACTGGGAGCACTTCGACTCACCGCAGTAATATCATCACAGTAATATCATCAGGAGTGATGATATTACTGCGCCGAGTCGAAGTGCTCCCCGTGCTATTCCGCCATACATTATAGTTCTCCATTTTACCCGCTTAGAAAAGCGTCACGTTTTATTTTGTGTCACCATACTTGGTCGTGTAACTGTTTTTAAATATGGAAAAAGTGGAGGTGTTTTGTCGCTTCTAACTTCATCTCTGTTTGGTCCCTAATGAATGAACTGGGCTAAGCTAAGTGCTATCAAAGTGTCACCGCGTGCCAGAGCGATTGAGTGCACGCACTGAGACTAGAGATGTATGTATCAACTCGTCTTAGTTAAGGGAATAACAGTTTAATATGAAAAAATGGTGGAGTGTTCCTTTAAGAGTTTTCATATCATTAAAATAATTTTAAAATGTGGTAATAATAAAAAACTAAAAGATGTGTCCAAACTTTTGCCTGTATGTTTCATTTAAATATATTTCATATATTCCACTTGCAGTAAGTGATAGACAGTGTCAGTCATGTTGAGCTCCTCTCCTCTGGATGTGAGGAACAGATAGAGGAAAGAACAGGATGTCTGACGGAGAGCAGGGCGACGGAGGCGGGGAATTGTCCGGAAGGAGCAGCGGGACGTTAAGCAAACAGTCGCTTTGAGTGATGGGCGGCAGGAAGTGTGGGCGTCGGTCTCTCCTCTTTTGCTCCTCCCATTTACATACTGGCTCCGCCCTGAAGCCACGCCCACCAGAGTCATTCCAGTATCGTTCTGTGGTTTGTTCCCTCTTCCTGTCTGTTATTTCTAAACTCTGTATCCTCTGGCTGAGCTCTGATGCCTCGTCTCTGATTTTTACGAGTTTATTTTTTCTCGTCAGCTTCGCCGTCTGTCCCCTCCAAACTTCTTCAAACAAGTACTCTTCCTTTTCAGTCCTAAATCCCACGTCTCTGCCGCGTCCTCGTGGCGTTTAGCCGTCCGCCATGATGCCAGCGCCGAACGCTGGCCGTTTGCGGCTGTTTATTCATGGATGTCTCATCATCTTTTTGAGGTTTTGCACGTGAAATTTTGGGTAATTGCCTGTCTCGTGTCTGAATGCATTTGAGTCCGTTTAAGGGTGTGTTTCGGTAAGATCCACCTGTTAACGGGTCAGAACGGTCAACAGATTGACCCGATATGTTTCGGGTCGTGTTTAAGACTGAACGCAGGCGACGATGGGGTGGTAAACTAGCAGACAGACCCGTCAGACCCACCGTACGGAAGAGCGGAGCGGGCCGGAGGCTAACCATGTGACGCTTCCCACCGTCCTCGCTAGTTTCATCCATGCTGGAGTCTGGAGGAAGAGCAGAGATCAACATTTTCAACTCCACAAAATCCATGTTCACAGATTAAAATTATTTAAGATTAAAATAAATAGGGGTTCTCCTTCATGCCAAAAACACTATTTTTTGTATTATTATATTTATATATTTTTAACCCAAATGATGGGTTCAGCCTGTTGGGTAATTTCATTGGTGTTTCGTGTATGTTCAGTGTGGTTTTGTTTTCACTGTATTTTATCCCCGTTTTGTTCTCTACTTCGTTTCCTTGGTTGTTAATTAGCTCCACGCACCTGTTTCTGTTCAGTTGATTAACTTCCTGGTGTATTTGAGCCGTAAGTTTCCTTTGTTTCATTGTCCGGTATCGTCTTTGCTTTATGTGGTTGTGTGTTAGTTTGCTCATGCGATCTTACTTTGTAGAATAATAATTGATTGTTTGGATTTTCCATCATTGTGTGATTATTACAGCCACAGCGTGACAATTGGGTTATTTTAATATTTTTACCCAGGGGCTGGTTGTATACATAAATAACCCTAAAAATGGTTGTTTTTAACTAAGCATTTTTTTTTTTTGCTTAGTAATGTTTAGACAACAAGTGAAAAAAAAGTTTTCAATATATATTTTTAAACTTACTAAATAAAGTACAGTACTATAACAGCACATTATGAATATATTTACCAAAAAAATATTGAGACAATACATATTTCACAGTATAAATTGGGTCTTGACACAATGTCTTTTAAATTTTAGGATGGAAGTCCATCGCACGAGGATGATCATGTTTGGCATCTAAAATATTGAAAAATCCTGGGTCAAACTGTTAGCAACATCCATAAACTATCATTTAAAAATAGATTTGTTGTTAAATACATTTCTATTTCTGATTAACAGAGGATAGGACTTTTCTTAGATTGACTTTAGTTGCAATTATAGAAAAGCACCATGGTTTGCACCATATGTTTTTTTTTGGGGGGGGGGGGGCATATAGTACCATGTTAAAGCCATTTTTAGACTCTGATAGTAATAATGTAAAAACAATGATATATAAATATGGTAACCACACAGTACTGTGGTATTTATTAAAGTAAACATAGTAATACCATGCCCTTTTAGTAAAGTGGTGTGACATTTCTGTATTAAATTGTTCTGGAAGCAACATCATCAATGATGACAAGAATAAAGCAGGTTCAAACAGTAAACAGAGAGACACAGCAATAGATGAGAATGAAATCAAGAGAGAAACAGTTTAGAAAGAGAAGCTGAATGAGAATCAAACATCTACCTGATGATGATGAGGTCAGATTTACACACAGATCAGCATGGAGAGCCACTTACAGTGTGACGGCTTCATCTCTTATCAAACACACTCAGCATCTGTTGCCATGGAGTCCTGCAAGACCAATCAGCATCTCTCAATCTCCCTCCTCTCTCTGTCTCTCTTTCATGTCGTGCCCTTCACCAGCATGAAGCATGTGCAGCTCGGCTCTCTGTCTGTCCATCAATTATGAAACAGACGGCAGGACAGAAGCTCTGACCAACACGGTGAACTCACTCAAAATCCACATGATTACCGACTGACATCCACATGATCTCAGTCAAGAAACAAATTAAAGATAAAATGGCCACTATTTTCTTTTACATTTATTATATTTTATTGTATTATATTTCCAACATTTCACTCATTAGTTAAATCTTCCTTGCATTGACAATCTTCATTCATCCATACCTGCAAGGGAGATACTTTTAATTACCAGCTAAGTGGTGACTCAGTGACTTTCTCTGATACTGTGGGCTTACCTGATTCATTCCTTGTGTTTGCACGTTTCAATAAAGAACTTTTGAATCTGCTGTCTCCTCTTCCGATAGTGACAGACGACCACAACCTAATCAAAATCGAGTCAGCTGGAGTTTTTCTTGAACCTGAGTCTTTCCTCTGCACAATATAAAGAAATGGCAGGAATATAGATGAGTATGTGGAGGAATTCCTGAAGTCCTGTTACCTGAAGGTGTAGGATGATCATATCCTTATCAACTGCTTCCAAGATGGATTAGATGACAATGTCTGCATGCAAACTGCTGCGAGCGAAAAATGTATGTGTGACACAATTTTTGGACCTCGTACTGTGCCGGTGTGGTGCATCATATACAGTTGAATCTTTGGTTTCATCATTTTGAGACAACAGTGTACTCCCTTGTCTCCGCACTTCCAGAGTCTCCGGCCGCCATGGCCGCCTCGCAAGAGTATCCAACTATTCCCCGATCAACATCTCCAGCCTTTCCCCGGGTCCGGAAGGCTGTGTCCAACAGTGCGGATCTTACATAGAAATTAGTGGATCCTCACATCATATCCGCTAAGGTGGCCCTGAAAAATCACTCCACTCTTCGGGTGCCACAACAAGAGTCCGTTTCAGAAAAAAGAGATTTAAGAGTCCGTTCCATAAAAAGAAATTCCAGATTACATTCCAGAGAAGGAAAATCCAGAATCTTCCACATCCTCCAGGCTCGAGCCTTGGTATTGACTGTCTCTTCCGTGGGGCCACTTTAGATCGGGCTAGAAGAAAGGCAAAGTGGAGTTCCCCCTGGCAACCTTCTGAACACAGGTACGCAACAGCCCCATATGCCTTCTCAGAGGCATCACTTAAAACGTGAATCTCCTGGCGTACATCTGATTTATCCATATAGGAGGAGTTATAGCACCTAGGGACTGTTACCTGTGATAGAAATTTAAGCTCCCCTTTCCAGTCTGTCCATGCTTGCCTGAGCTCACCTGGGAGTTGTGGATCATCCCAGTCCCAGTGGTTTAGCCAAAGCTTCTGCACCATGACCTTGGCTCGGGTAGTATATGGAAGGATGACGCATGGGGGTCATACTGACTCGCCAGCACCCGGTAGATGCTCCGCATCGTCAAGGCATTGAATGTGACAGGTCGGTGTTTGAACCCAAGATGATCCAGCTCGCAGTGCCAGCTCAGGCCACAGAAAGCACAACTCCCGCTTAGGGGACCTGGCTCCTGGAGGCAGGTGACTGACAACTTCTGCTACATTACTGACCCATTGTCGGATGTCGAAACGAGGATAAGAGGGCATGTTACGAACTTTAAATAAAAGTCTAGGGTGTGTACCGTAACATTTATATATTAACGTACTGCTGGAGGTGGGGTGTGGTGGAAGAACACATGACAGACTCTTCTCGAAGGAAAATAAACTGGGCTTTATTGACAAAAAGCCGAAGCCACTGAACCCAGTCTAAACAACAGTAATTTAAGTGCGCTATGTACAAGAAGTATAAACAAACAATAAATGGGAAAAGAACAAAAGCAGCGCCAAAGGAAAGAACAGAATATAACAAAAACAATCCTTATTCTAAACCTAACCTAACCAAAGTAAAATGTAGAAAATAAACCGAAGTCTTCAGTGGATCCGGCACCTTAACTAAACTACCTAACAAAACAAAAATACAAGGGATGGCGCTCACTTCTTACCTGGTGTGTCTAAACAAACATCTGCTACGGGTGCAATGTATATCGCGATATACTAGCTGCGTTCTCTTCCCAAAATATCAGGGGTTAACCGATACCTCTAAGCAAATGAAAATAAACACTAAACATACTACAAAGTACTAACAGTACAAAGGACGAAGTACATAGCACACCATAGCCTGTACCAGATCTCAGTTCACTACAGACAAACTCATTTCGCTACACGAGAGCTCAGTTCATCACAGAAAAACTTATTTCGCTACAAAGAGCTCAGTTCATCACAGCGAACTCAATCCGCTACAAAGAGAGCGCATGAATGAACACGCCACCCTTTTAACCAGCTGGACCACTTGCGATTTCTCCCAAGCGCCGCCTTAATGATGACTGACGTCCGACTCAGCCAATCATAGCAACCTGCGAGCAGAGAGAAAGAGCGAGAGACAAAGAGAAGACAATGAGTACAACAACCAACACATGCAAAATACACATCAATATCAACAAAACACGAAACGCGCGTGGAGCGTAACAGGGCACATAACTTATCCAGTAACAGTCGTGCTTCTTGAACAGAACTCAAATCTTGTAGACAGTTGTCCACGTAGAACCATCTGTCCACAGAGAATCTTACTTCCTCGTCAGGAGTACTGTGCAGTGACGCGTGTCGCTGAAGGGCTAAAGATGCACAACAGGGGCTGCACTTAGTCCCAAAAGGAAGTACTTGCCACTCATAAGTATCTGGAGGGTCATCTCGATGCAGGTCACGTCATAAAAAATATAGGAGTGGTCTGTCATCAGGCAGTAGCAGGACCTGATGAAACATCCCGCGTATATCCCCAATTATGGCCACACCATGCTCCCTGAAATGCATGAGGACACTCAGGAGAGAAGGGCTCAAGACTGGACCAGGTAGTGAGGAGTTGTTAAGGTTTAGTCCCTCATACTCGAAGGAACAGTTAAACACTAGGTGGTTTTTACAATTGTGAGTGATCATAGGGTGTGGGATATACTACTTCTGTCTTCCTCTCCCTCATTCTGCAGTTTGATGGCAGCACCAGTCAACTTCAGCAGGGTTTCCCATACATTCATTAATTTGTGGCGGCCCGCCACAATATCAACGCTGACCGCCACGGATTGATTTTCAGATTTTTATGTGACTAATGTGGATTGGTTTGGGAAATTCCCATGAACCCTCCAGCACCCTGGAGAGGGTATAGACCTGGTCCAGTGTTTCACGACCGGGATGAAAAACCTTACTGTTCCCCCTGTAGTTGGAACACACCCTCCGGTCCCCCTTCTTGAAAAGAGGGATCACCACCCTAGTCTGCCAGTCCAGAGGTACTGTCCCCAAACACCACGCGATGTTGCAGAGGCGTGTCAGCCAAGACAGCCCCACAACATCCAGAGACTTGAGGTACTCAGGGCGGATCTCATCCACCCCAGGTGCCTTGCCACGAGTAGCTTCTTGACTACCTCTGTGACTTCAGCTTGGGTGATGGACGAGTCCACCTCCGAGCCCTCGGCCTCTGCTTCCTCAATTGATGACATGTCGGTGGGATTGAGGAGATCCTCTAAGAGGATCCACCGTTCGACGATATCCCCAGTTGAGGTTAACAGCTGCCCACCTCCACTGTAAACAGTGTTAGTAGGGCACTGCTTCCCCCTCCTGAGGCGCCGGACGCTTTGCCAGAATCTCTTTGAGGCCAACCGGTAGTCCTTCTCCATGGCCTCACCGAACTCCTCCCAGGGGCATATAGCCCTGGACAACATAGCTCCTAGGATCATTCCGGTAATCAAACCCTTCCACCACTATAAGGTGGCAGTTCAAGGAGGAGGGGGATATATATATATAATATCATAATATAAATATAAAAAGTATTGTAATACAGTATAATATAATCAATCAATTGTACTTTGTAACCATAAATGTAATTTCCACCACATGCTGTCATTTCCACCACAGAGGGCAGTGTGATGGAAATGACTGTGGTGGAAATTACATTTCTGTTTTTTTTTTGTGAAAAAATGGAAGATAGCTTCACTGGTTAGCTTTGAATTAATACTTAGCATTTCATGTATGCAAAATACTCTTATTTAACTTAAAATGTGTAACTTTTTAAAAACACCCTTGAAGGTACAGCATGTTTGGAAATGACGTAGAATAAAAATATAAACTGATCAAGCAATATTTATCTTGATTTTTCTTCTTATGTTCTTGATGCAAATTTAAATTGCCTCCATGTCCAACATGTGCTCTAATGTCACTGAACATTTCCGTAGAAACCACCAAAACAATCTTTCACACAAACTTTTTAAAGGGACATTACAGTGTTGTGGTGGAAATGACACCAATACTGTGCGACAGCTATATTTTGTATAAAAAGTCATATTGATAGTGGTCTCACATTAAATATTAGAATGTATTTTAATTATTCTACTAGTGCTTAATTTAGGCATATTCATAGTTACCAGATAAGTCATATTTTTAATATTGTTAGTTTGACAAAGAAAGAGGAATTTGTCCAAAATTATATGTATTTTTTAAAATATGACCAAAGTACATAAAAGTGCCCGTAGTCTAAGAATCACCCATAGAGAGAGAGAGAGAGAGAGAGAGAGAGAGAGAGAGAGAGAGAGAGAGAGAGAGAGAGAGAGAGAGAGAGAGATTAAAAAATATACTACAGGGCACACTGAAATGAAATCCCATGCAAATAAATCTGAATGTCCAATAGAATTCTAAGAATCCATTAAGGTCCTACCTATACGAATCCAATGAGATCCAATAGAAAATTTAATTGAGAAAATTATTTTTTTTGACAAGGGTGACAACAATGTTTAATCATAAAAAATAAAAATACGAATTTAGCTACTAACCTGCAATTTTCACTGGTTTGAAAACACGCTGGATATTAACTGATATGGTAACATATCTTCGCATAAACTCCTGCGACCCAACAGCTAGTAATGTCAGGACACAGTCACATTGCCTTGCTGAGCGCGGGCATTTCACTCACGTTGGAAACGTCGGTCAATGTAACAATGCATAGGCCGTAGCCTACTATTTGAATTCATGATTGATTGACTACCAAGTTAAAATCTTAAACGTAATGGTCAAATAAAGTTAACCGCTTAATGGTAATTTAAAATATGCGAAAAATCAACATTACACTCATTAGATTAGAGTTGCAGGTTAATAGCATACACTAGGCCTATATCATACTGTAGTTAGTTAGTCGTGGTTGCTGCAGTTCGTCTCCGCGCCCCAGGGTGTCACTGTGTCGCTTCACTCCTCCACGTGAGCGGAAGTGCGTCAGTGGTCCGTGTGACCAGAGGACTGTAGAGCTCACGGTAAGAGTTTATTTTATGTTTCATAACTATCATAAACACGTAAAACAACATTGAAGCTGAAATAATCCGATTTGGCGCGTTACATACGCGTTCATAAACTCACTAGGTTTGTTTTAAACACACACAGACGTAACAGATCAGAAGCTCAAAGTCACATGGAGGTTAAAAACCACACAGATTTACACAACCGCAGTTAAAACATGACAACAGACAGACGCAAATATACACGCACAGAATGAGCGATGGATATATAGAGGCTCAGTGTCTGTCCGACTGTCAACAGTGTGTCTGAAACTGACAGTCATTCATAATGCTAACATCACATGATCTTACATTGAATAACATGAACTTGCTTCTTATTTCTACATTATATTTGTCTAAAACACGCTAAATTTATATTATGTATGAAGGAAAATGTGTTTAGTGCCTCCATATCTCTCTCTGTGTGTGTGTTGCGCAATTATAATATATTATACAAATATTAGCCTATGATATAACATACACTCTAAAATGTGTTGGCTATATATATACAATACCTGTCAAAAGGTTGGAAATATATTTTTTATGTTTTTGAAAGAAGTCTCTGCTGCTCTCCATGGCTGCATTTATTTGATAAAAAAAGCAAGTAATATTGTAAAGTATTATTACAATTTAAAATAGCTGTTTTTTATGTGAATATATATGTTAAAATGTAATTTATTCCTGTGATCAAAGCTGAATTTTCAGCATCATTGCTCCAGTCTTCAGTGTCACATGATCCTTCAGAAATCATTATAAAGAAACATTTCTGATTATTGTTATCAGAAGCAATTGTGCTTTAATATTTATGCAGAAATGGTGATGCTTTTTTTAGGATTCTTTGATGAATAGAAATTTAAAAAACCCCGCATTTATTTGCATTTACACATTTTTTTAAATTAAATTTAAGTATTTGTAACATTATAAATGTAATCACTATCACTTTTGATCAATATAATCCATCCTTGATTAATACAATTAAAGCTAGGGTCGGTAATGTTGGAGAGCTAGCCAGATTTGAAAGTGGCACCTCTTCTAAGCTCCGCCCCCTCCTGTCAGTGCTCCGTCCAAAGCTACGCCCCCCCCACAAACATGAACGCGCATCCACATTTGGAGTCAGCTGCATGTACCTACCAGTGATGCGCGGGTTGATCCAAAATGAGCGGGTGCCTGCGGTTACCCGCGGTTACGAGTCATCCAAAAATATTTGTAATGATATTTGGGTCGCGGTCGGTCGGGTCGTTTACCTTTGTAATTTATATAGTACTAGACACAATGTTCTATGAAATACACAGGTCTACACTTTATTGTCTGAATGCGCGAGGATGACGCACGAGCTCAGTCTGCAGATGAAAGTGGGAAATCCTTATTTACCTTTTGAATGTTGAGCGTTATTAACTTTTGAATAAAAGCTGACGCGGGACAAAATGCCCGATTTCCCAACGCGTTGAACTGAGCAATGCCATTGTGCCATTTTAATAGGCTACTTTTAAACGCATATAGCTCAGTAATGTCAGTTTTATGTATTTGCTGAGAGGGGGCGGGATTTTTGTTGGGAAAGTCCGGGGAGAGACGCACACTTCGATTAGACTGGATAAACACATGCAGCATCTTAATTGCTAAGAAAATGAAACGAAATAAATGAATAAATCAAGCCTTTATTACAAAACACTAGGCTATATCATACAGCGTTCTGAAAAATGCGCACCCCTAGTTCCTCCGTCTATGGCCCATGACGCGATGAGCATTTACTATAGCTACTTTAAAAAACGCGGGTCGGGTACAATATTTTCTTTCTTTTTTTTTGCGGTCCGAGTTGCGGGCGGGTTAGTTGAAAACGTCGGTCGGGTGCGGGTTGTTTATACATTGACCCGCGCATCACTGCTGTGCACGCAGTAGTGCTCGGGCACAAGACATGAAGGCATCTGATTGGTTCTTTACATTCGCACTGAATGGCAGTGATTGGTCAGAGTTTTTACTGTCCTACAGCTGCTACAGAGGTCAGATTTTTTTCATTCCTTTTTCTGAACACATAATGTATTGACTACTATCAGAATGGAAGGACCATTTCACCCAGTATAAAAAAAAAAATTTCTGAACAGGATTACCTACCCTAGCTTTAATAGTATAGTTAATAGTACGTATTAATTTCTCTCTCTCTTTTAAATTTTACCACAAATGTTTAAATGGTATCAAAATTTCCATAAAAATAAATATGAAGCAGCACAACTGTTTTCAATACTACTACTACTAATAATAATCAGAAATGTTTCTTGAGCAGAAGATCATCATATTATAATGTGACACTGAGGACTGGTGTAGTGATGCTGAAAATTCAGCTTTGATCACAGGAATGAACTATATCCACACAGAAAACAGTTATTGTAAACAATGATATGTTGTATGATATTGATTATGTGTGTGTTGTCAGATGGCGTTCAGGCTCCTGGTGCGGAGAGTGTGTGGAGTGTCTGTGCGAGATCTCCAGCGTCTGCCGGCCAGCGTGTCGCCGTTCTCCTCGTGTCTGATCCCGTCTCCTGCGCTCCTCTCCCGCTCGCTCCTGTCTCTGCCGCTTCTCTCCTCCCGCAGGAGTGTGTCGTTCAGCGTGCAGGACCACGACGACTTCACCGAGAGGGTCATCAACAGCCAGCTGCCCGTCCTCATAGACTTCCACGCACAGTACGTACACACACACACACACACACACACACACACACACACACACACACACTCTCTGATGGAGAGAGAAATCGTCTGATTCAGGGACTGCAGACGTAAACGAGTCTGAGTTATGATGAGTTATGATGAGTTATGATGAGTTATGATGAGTTATGATGAGTTATGAGGAGTGTTGGGATTGATATTAACGCTACACACAGAGAGATCATCTGATTCAGGGACTTCAGACGTAAACGAGTCTGAGTTATGATGAGTTATGATGAGTTATGATGAGTTATGATGAGTGTTGGGATTGATATTAACGCTACACACAGAGAGATCATCTGATTCAGGGACTGCAGACGTAAATGAGTCTGAGTTATGAGGAGTTATGAGGAGTTATGAGGAGTTATGATGAGTGTTGGGATTGATATTAACGCTACACACAGAGAGATCATCTGATTCAGGGACTGCAGACGTAAACGAGTCTGAGTTATGAGGAGTTATGAGGAGTTATGAGGAGTTATGAGGAGTTATGAGGAGTGTGAGGAGTTGTGTGTGAGGAGTTGTGAGGAGGAGTTGTGTGTGAGGAGGAGTTGTGTGTGAGGAGGAGTTGTGTGTGAGGAGGAGTTGTGTGTGAGGAGGAGTTGTGTGTGAGGAGGAGTTGTGTGTGAGGAGGAGTTGTGTGTGAGGAGGAGTTGTGTGTGAGGAGGAGTTGTGTGTGAGGAGGAGTTGTGTGTGAGGAGGAGTTGTGTGTGAGGAGGAGTTGTGTGTGAGGAGGAGTTGTGTGTGAGGAGGAGTTGTGTGTGAGGAGGAGTTGTGTGTGAGGAGGAGTTGTGTGTGAGGAGGAGTTGTGTGTGAGGAGGAGTTGTGTGTGAGGAGGAGTTGTGTGTGAGGAGGAGTTGTGTGTGAGGAGGAGTTGTGTGTGAGGAGGAGTTGTGTGTGAGGAGGAGTTGTGTGTGAGGAGGAGTTGTGTGTGAGGAGGAGTTGTGTGTGAGGAGGAGTTGTGTGTGAGGAGGAGTTGTGTGTGAGGAGGAGTTGTGTGTGAGGAGGAGTTGTGTGTGAGGAGGAGTTGTGTGTGAGGAGGAGTTGTGTGTGAGGAGGAGTTGTGTGTGAGGAGGAGTTGTGTGTGAGGAGGAGTTGTGTGTGAGGAGGAGTTGTGTGTGAGGAGGAGTTGTGTGTGAGGAGGAGTTGTGTGTGAGGAGGAGTTGTGTGTGAGGAGGAGTTGTGTGTGAGGAGGAGTTGTGTGTGAGGAGGAGTTGTGTGTGAGGAGGAGTTGTGTGTGAGGAGGAGTTGTGTGTGAGGAGGAGTTGTGTGTGAGGAGGAGTTGTGTGTGAGGAGGAGTTGTGTGTGAGGAGGAGTTGTGTGTGAGGAGGAGTTGTGTGTGAGGAGGAGTTGTGTGTGAGGAGGAGTTGTGTGTGAGGAGGAGTTGTGTGTGAGGAGGAGTTGTGTGTGAGGAGGAGTTGTGTGTGAGGAGGAGTTGTGTGTGAGGAGGAGTTGTGTGTGAGGAGGAGTTGTGTGTGAGGAGGAGTTGTGTGTGAGGAGGAGTTGTGTGTGAGGAGGAGTTGTGTGTGAGGAGGAGTTGTGTGAGGACTGCAGACATAAAGGAGTCTAAGAGTTGTGAGGAGTTGTGAGGAGTTGTGAGGAGTTGTGATGATATTATAAGTGTTAGGATTGATATTAACGCTGCTTTTGGAAAGGGTTTTTCATAGATGTCTCTGCTAAATATAGTCTGCTGAATGAATATTATTATTATACGGTGGTTTCAGCTGTTAAATTAATATTAGGCAAGGCAAGTTTATTTATATTGCACATTTTATACACAATGGTATTTCAAAATGCTTTACATAGAGAACGAATTAAAATAATCACAATATATGCATAAAAAATAAGAATATCATGCATAAGAAATAAAAATAACAATCGTATTTAACCTAAATCACTAAATATTAATGTTATTAATATTAAAGTAATATTATCAGTTGTTAGTTTCAGTCTGCAAATGTTAATTTATATTACTATGATTAAAGTTATTAATATTAGATCAAATTAATATTATTAAAGAAGTTTCAGTCAGTAGACCATAGTTAATATTAATAATAATATTAATAATATCACTTTTTTAAAAGGTATAATTAATATTATAATAATATAATATTATTAAAGTTACTTATTTAAAAAGATAATTATTAAATGGAAGTTTCAGTCGGTAAACAGTAAGTTTGATTTTGTAAAAAAAAAATCTCAAGAAAGACAAACATGAATTGTGACGAAGGCACAAATATTTAAAAAATGTAATTCAATAATTTAATATTATTTAAAGATATAAATTATAAGTAAAATTAATATTACAAATATAACTTAATGAACTATTATTATTATTAAACAGAATTTTCAGTCAGTAAACAATTATTTATATTTTTCTTATTACCAATTCATATAATTTAAAATAAGTTTTCTATTAAAGCAAACTGCAGTTAGACTAATGATCTACAGTATATTAGTGGTGGAAGAATATTTTTTCAAATGATTTTATTATTAAATTGTTTTTAATTTTTCTATACTAAAATGTTGTCCTGTATTATTTCTAAAATACATTCATATTTTTTTTACAAACAGTGACACTGTAATGTATTAAATATAATTTTTTATGGTTTGTTCAGATTATAAAATGTCATGTGGTGCGACTCACCAAAAACATCATATTTATTATGAAATAATAATTTATGATATTTAAGATTAAACAAATAATTACTTAAAGATAATAGGCTACTTAGAATGTAGTATAGAATGTAGGAAACTGTGAGAAACTTTTGAAACTAATGCGTCACACGTCAAACTGTACGGAAAATATCTTTCTATTTTTTACTGGATGTTTACACCACATGACATCAAATCAAAACTTTTCTTTAAAAGGGCTTAAAGGTTTCTAGAAATGGTGTGTGTGTTCAGATCAGTGTTGATAGTGTGTGTTTGACGCCTCACTGACAGGTTTGTGTTCATCTAGAGATCATGTCAGCTGATCTCAGGTCAGTTTCTGCGTGCCTCACTCTGATGATGGTTCTCGGAGTTGTAAATATGAAGTGTGTGTGGTAGAAAACGTCAGATAATCTGATTGCTGGTGTGTGTGTGTGTTTAGGTGGTGCGGCCCCTGTAAAATCCTCGGCCCTCGGCTGGAGAAGGCCATCGCCAAACAGAAGGGCCGGGTCACCATGGCCAAAGTGGACATCGATGAACACACAGACCTCGCCATCGAGTACGGGGTACGACACGCGGCTATTAACACACAGTAAACACACATTTGATAAAGCTGAGATAAAATAAAATAAAAATACGTTAGAAAAACTTGAAACTGAACTAAATGTTGCCTTGGTGACTAACTGAAATAAGTTTAACCTGAATTTAGTTGTTTTTTCACTTGTTTTATTTATTACGTATTACTTGTTTAATAAAAAAAAGAATAAAAAAATAATATAAATGACAAAAGCACAAAACAATTTACAACAAATGACTAAATTTTTTAAGCTAAAAATAAAAATAAAAGTGAAAAAAAGTATACTCTTAATGTATTAATATTACTGTTTCCAACATTTCACTCCTTAGATTTTTTACTGTTTATTTTATTTCCACTAATTTTTTTTACTGTTTTTTTAATGTTATTTCCAACATTGCACTCCTTCATTTTTTACTGTTTTATGTTTTATTTCCACTCATTCGATTTTTTACTGTTTTATTTTATTTCCACTCTTTCTTTTTTTTACTGTTTTTTGTTATTTCCAACATTACACTCCTTCATTTTTTTTACTGTTTTATATTTTATTTCCACTCATTAGATTTTTTTACTGTTTTATTTTATATTTTTTTTACACTCATTAGATTTTTTACTGTTTTATTTTATTTCCACTCTTTCTTTTTTTACTGTTTTTTGTTATTTCCAACATTACACTCCTTCATTTTTTTTACTGTTTTATATTTTATTTCCACTCATTAGATTTTTTACTGTTTATTTTATTTCCACTCATTAGATTTTTTTTACCGTTTTATTTTATATTTTATTTCCATTCATTTGATTTTTTTTTACTGTTTTTTATGTTATTTCCAACATCACACTCCTTCATTTTTTTACTGTTTTATATTTTATTTCCACTTAATAGATTTTTTACTGTTTATTTTATTTCCACTCATTAGATTTTTTTTACCGTTTTATTTTATTTTTTATTTCCACTCATTAGATTTTTTTTACCGTTTTATTTTATTTTTTATTTCCACTCATTAGATTTTTTCACTGTTTTATTTTATTTCCACTCATTAGGTTTTGTATTTATTTTTATTTTATTTCCATTCATTAGATTTTTTTACCGTTTTATTGTATTCTATTTTATTTCCAACATTACACTCACTAGATTTTTTTTACTGTTTTATTTTATATTTTATTTCCAACACTAACCACACACACACTAGATTTTATTCTATTATATTCCCAAGACTACAGTCTGTTGAATTGCAGTTGTATCGCATATACTGCATATATCATATAAACAGCATATATATATATATATTTTATTTATAAAAAAAAATGTAAGTATTTTATTTCAGCCAGTGCCAAGGCAGTTTAACTCTAGTTCAAGTTCAACTGACTCAAACTTATCCGCAAATACAAAATTTATAAAAACAGACAAATGACAAACCACACAACCAAAATTACTAAAACTTGAATTAAAATAAACATTAAATCAGAAAATCAACCACGGCAGTCAGATGTTTCTGATTCTTGACTCGTACGTCAAACAAAAAAAGGGAAAATAAATGTATCTCAACAGCACACGGGAATTATTCCTCCGATTATTATGGGATGCTGATTGTTCCTGATGTGCTGTATAGGTGTCGGCCGTTCCCACGGTGATCGCCATGCGGGGCGGTGATGTCATCGACCAGTTTGTGGGCATCAAAGACGAAGACCAGCTGGATTCCTTTGTGGAGAAGCTGATTGGACAGTGAAGCTGTCAATCACGCTCATCTAGCCCCGCCCACCTCCCTCTGGAAACACCATTACATCTGATTACAAACACGGACAACTGCTGCAACCTGGACCGTCTTCGCTTCACCATCTCTCCTGCTTTCATTAACTGTGTCTGTGTCATCATGTGCTTTTTAGAGGGCAGTGCTTTAACCGTGTTTACCGCGGTACAAGTGTAGTAAAGTGTTGTCGGAGAGCTGATCGCCTCATCCGGGCCACACGAGGGCGAGCTTCCAGCGCTTCACACCTGAATGCCTACTAATGTGAAAGTGTGTGATGATTACAGACGTGTGTGTGTGTGTGTTCGTCTCCGTTTGCTTTTCTTTTTTTCTTTTTTTGGATATGACTGTGAATTTTGTGCAGAATGCAAGGGATTGATGATGGTTTTGTTTAGATTTTAACTCAAATAAACTGTAATATAACCAACTAGTCAAGTGAAATTATGAATAAAGCAACTGTACAATATTTAACTCGGACTGATGGCTGGTGTTGATTTTATATAACTAAATTGTCAAAATAAAATTTAAATAGAATAGATGATTTAGTATTTTTACATTAATGACACTTTTAACATGTATATTAATACGAATCATATCAGAAGTAATTTATACATTCTGTAAAACGTTAATATTTGACATTTTGTGCTATAATAATTACTAAATTAGCAAATATTTCTAATAATTTCCTATAAAACACATTAGCACACATGCTAAACTAAACTTACATCTAAATATGTTATTGTTTAAAATTAAATTCACATTGTTCTGAAGGTGGCATCTTCCCGTGTGTGTGTGTGTGTGTGTGTGTGTGTGTGTGTTTACGGTCTGTGTTTGTGTAGCGTGTGTGAATCTCTCCAGAGAGGCCGGTCTTGTTTTAGTTCAGCCCGAGGCTCTTTTTAGCTGAAGGATTCATAACCTAAATAACTGTGGCCTGTGGGAATACTTCATATACCTGTCTGTCATCTATAGCAAAATACCATTTTTCTCTAATAGCAGAGAAGTGATGATGCAATTCAACAGGTGTGTTTAAACTCATGTAATACATCGCAGCAATCTGGTGCTATCTCCCGTGGCCATTCCCAATATGGACACATTTGAAAGTCTTGTTTTTAATTGTAAACATCCGTTTTCTGCAACAATAGGTCTTATTTATCGCCCGCCTAAACCACATTCAACATTCATTTCTGACATACACAGTTTTCTTATTTCCCTTTATACAATATACTCCAACATTTTAGTTATTGGTGACTTTAATGTACATATGGACTCCCAGATCTGCCGACTGGCATCTGACTTCAAATACACATTAGACTGTATTAATCTCCATCAGCTTGTTGATGTCCCAACACATACTAAAGGCCATATACTGGATTTAGTGATTACTGACTCTCGTACAGTTACTGGCCTTGAGGTGTATGATGTTGGTGTCTCTGACCATCTGGCAACATTATTCAAAATTCCACTGTCATTTTCTTTTCATAAACCAAAACGTCAGATGACTTTCCGAAATATTAAAAATATCGACTTCATCTCTTTTAGTCAGGATTTACATCTTCTCTCCCCTTCCCCAGATTTGTCAATGGATGAACTTGTGAATTTTTACAACACCAGCTTTAGCTCCATTCCGGACAGTCATGCCCCAGTTAAAAGCCGGACTGTCACTTTCTCTAGGTCCGCACCCTGGTTCACAGGAGAACTTCGAGAGATGAAGCAGTCTGGTCGTGTCCTGGAGCGCGCCTATAAAAAATCTGGCTTGATGGTGCATAAATTGGCCTACCGAGAGCATCGAAGGGCCTATGCTAGTGCTCTCTCAAAGGCTAGGTCACAGCATTATTCCATGCTGATTAACAACAATGCAGGTGACTCCAAAAAATTGTTCTCCACAATTCACCACATTCTCATACCACAGACTCCATCATTTTTCAGCCATACCGACTCAAATTGCAATACATTTATGAACTTTTTCACTTCCAGAATAGACTGTATCCGCTCAGCTCTCTCTCCTCTCACATGTTCCACTCCTGACACCCCTACAGTACTGATCACGCAAAAACTGTCACATTTTTCGTCTACAACACAGCAGAAGGTCAAGAATATTATCCTTAAATCTAAATCATCCAAATCATCAAACTGATAAATCTTTCACTGCAAACAGGAAATGTTCCAACAGCTCTAAAAACAGCTATTATTAAAGCTACACTGTGTAACTTTTTTTAGTTTATTCTTAGCTAAAAACACTTAGTTCTTTCAAAAAATATATGTGCTCATTAATGTATATTTACTTCGTTCAAGTAATAAAGTATTCTCGTGAGTGTATAATATGCCATTGAAAATACATACGGGTGAGGGGTTCGAATGTCGTTCGCCATGTTGCCCCTCCATCTTGAAAGTACATTAGCCAAAGAGGGACATACCCGTTAATTCAAGCTTCGCCTTTCGCGTCTCCGCAATTCACTGACACCGGCCCTGTTTTTATTTCTTCCTTTCCCCCGAACCTCTCCCTCTCCCTCGCACCTCCGTCACATCAACTGATCTCTGCTCACGGAGAAAATGATATAGCCTACAATGTAAACGTTGCCTTACGCTAGTGATGTCGTACAATATACAGAATAAGGCTGATAAAAGTTACTTTACTAAGATTAGCTTGCATTCGTCTGGGAACCTGATAGCTGATGTTAAAAAAATAACGAAAACATAAAACTATTATTAATTTTACATAGATGTCATAACCTATATGTTAACTGACAAATTAAATTACTGCAAATTATAATAGTTTTCTAAAGTAACCTCATCACTTGAAGGAACACTCATGGACGAGGTCGAACTGGAAGCCATGTTAATCTTGGACTAGATTGGCCACCGTAGGAGTTAAAACGAAATCGGAATTGAGAGGAACAGAAACTAATATTCACTGGATGGTCATATCCCTTTTCACCGCTAGATTGGGGTAAAAATCACACAGTGTAGCTTTAAACCTCTTCTTAAAAAACCCACCCTAGATCCAGACCCATCTCTAACCTCTCATTCATCTCAAAAGTGCTAGAAAAAGTGGTTTCCTCCCAGCTTCATACCCATCTCAGTTCCAAAGGTTTGTGCGATAAATATTGATCTGGTTTTCGCTCTCAATACAGCACAGAGACAGCCCTCCTCAGAGTGACTAGTGACCTCCTTATGGCCTCTGACTCTGGTTCCACTTCTCTGCTTATCCTCCTAGACCTCTCTGCTGCGTTTGATACTGTTGATCATCGTATCCTCCTTCACAGACGTCAGCACTATATTGGTCTCTCCGACACTTCCCTAAAATGGTTTCGCTCCTATCTTACAGACAGGACTGAGTGTGTAGCCTTGGGGGGAGGCAAAATCCTCACCTCACATTGTTACCTGTGGGGTCCCCCAGGGCTCCGTACTCGGTCCAACCCTTTTTACTATTTACACGCTTCCCCTTGGTCGTGTCGTCACTACCATTCACTACCATTGCTATGCTGACGACACACAACTTTATCTTCATATCACTCCCTCCGGCTCCCCCTCTGCCATCATTTCCCGCCTCACCTCCTGCCTGGAGGAGATCGGGGCGTGGATGAATCTAAATTTTCTGCAGCTGAATGGCTCTAAAACAGAAGCCATCCAAATCAGAACGCCTCACCAACTACGTTCGTCTCCTATCACACTTGTTTAATTTCTTGGCAATACTATTACCCTCTCTCCCTCCGTTACTAACCTTGGGGTCAAGTTTGACCCATACCTTTCTTTTGACAATCATGTCACCTCACTTTTGTAAAACCTCGTTTTTTCACCTCCGTAACATTTCCAAACTGCGTTCCTCTCTTTCCTTTTCAGCTGCAGAGAAGCTCGTCCATGCCTTTGTCTCCTCCAGGCTGGATTACTGTAACGCACTCCTGTGGGGAATCCCTGGCAGGAGCCTCCAAAAGCTCCAGTTTGTGCAGAATAGTGCTGCCAGGGTCCTAATGAGGGTGCAGAAACATGAGCCCATTACCCCTATCCTAAAATCCCTTCACTGGCTCCCTGTTCACTTCCGCATAGAACATAAGATCCTCTTGCACACCCACTACTGTCTGCACGGTGCGGCCCCCACATACTTCACTGATCTCCTTTCCCTACACACCTCCACCCGGACCAGAGCAGGCAAACGGCACCTCCTGGTTACACCTAGGACACGGCTCAAGACTATGGGCGACAGGGCTTTTAAAGCATCCCCTCCTCGTCTGTGGAATGCCCTTCCAAAACAGTTTAGAGCTCCTAAGACTATGGATGTTTTTAAAAAAGAACTGAAAACCTTTCTTTTTAGAAAAGCGTATTTTTAAGTGTCTGCGTATTTGTTTTTATTTTGTTTTTATTTATTTTTTTGATTCTTGTAGAACTTTGAGATTTGATGTCAAATGTATAGTGCATTATAAATAAAATTCATCATCATAGCGGTCTGTCAGCAGCGGCCGTTACCGTCATCAACAACTTGAGCTTTTTCACGACTCAAACTCCATCCAGACCCAGATTTTGTTTCTCTACGGCTCTTAAAAGTGACTTATATTTCCTGCTAAGGCAGCTCTCTCTCTCTCTCTCTCTCTCTCTCTCTCTCTCTCTCATGACGTCACGGTGTCCGTCTTCCTCGAACATCTGCGGCGAGGTTCTTTAATCTCGCCGCATGACATCATCCAGCAGAACTCCAGCCCACCAATGACAGCCTGCCATTACCTCACCGCACATGACATCATCAGCCACAAGCACTTCCTCTCAAAAGAGACGCGCGTCTCAGTGTTATTTTAGGAGCCTATCATTGAGATACTGTTATAGGTTTTAATTCATATTTTAATTAGTTGCTATAATATATATATTTTATTAGTTTTATAGTTATTTTAGTTAACAATGCTCACGTGTAAAAAAAATAATAATATTATAAATTATTCTAATTCTTCTTCAATAATTCATAAATTCTTGTTTTAATCTTTAGATTTTGAGGTGAAACAATGTAAACATCATTAGGTCTCCATGAGCTTAGAAGAGTCAATCCTCTGATGAACGCTTTTGTGTAGAAAGTGCTGGATAAAGTCTCCGAACTCAGTGTCCTGGATGACTGGGAAGTGATTCATATTTTAATTGCTATAATTAATATGTCTTTACATTTTTATTTTTATTTTAGTTAACGATACTCGCGCCTAAATACTAAAGCCTACAAACAAACAAAAGATCAAACTCAAAACTAGTCTTACATATGCAACTTAATTATTGTTTTTATCTTTTTATTTTGAGGTGAAACAATTGATACAACATTAAGTCTCCATGAGCTGTGCTGATTATACGCTTTTGTGTAGAAAGTGCTGGATAAAGTCTCTGAACTCTTTAGATATCTCCAGTGTCCTCCTGGACTGGTCCTCCACCAGGTGAATGAGCTGCTGACGCGCGTTGTTCGCGTTATGAGACGCGTTGTCCGCAAACAACAAACAAAACACGGCAGAAGTGAAAGAATGACGGAATAGAGAGAGAAATTCAACACCTCCTCCGCTCCGAAACAATAGACCACGCCTCCACCTCTCTCTCTCTCTCTCTCTCTCTCTCTCTCTCTCTCTCTCTCTCTCTCTCTCTCTCTCTCTCTCTCTCTCTCTCTCTCTCTGTGACCATATATGGCAAAAACACAGCGCATGAACAGAATTCCTCCGCGTTCTCGTTTCTTTCACACTCCGTCACTTTTCCCTTTCTCACGTCTAATATTTTTTTCTCTCTCTCAGGCTGTTTGACTTGAAAGTAAAAGTGTGCTTATTCGCGTCGTTCTTGCTATGCTACATACATCAGATGCTAGTGATAACGCGCGTGTGTGTGTTTAGCTGCAAACATTCAACACTCCAGAAAGCTCGTCCCATTTGACATTAATATTATATTTTGGCAAGTAGTACTCAACAACACTTGGACAACTTTACGACAGTTCTTCTCACACTTGTGTCAAGCTGATCAGCCAGTGCACAGGAGAGCGGGCAAATAGGGAACAACAGCCAATGATATAGGATTTATTCCATTGGGTTATTGCCGATAATAAAATATGTGACCAACAAAAATGTATGATTCTTGTTTTTAATTAATTAAAAACGGTAAAATCGATGAATCACAATTAACATAAATCGTATCTAACATACAAGTTTGCGTGTGTGTGTATATATATATAAATATTTTTAAATATTTTTAAATAAATTATATTTATATATAGGCTATATATATATATATATATATATATATATATATAGCCTATATATATATAGCCTATATATAAATACAATTTATTTAAAAATATTTAAATGTAGGCCTATTATGCGTTTAATTAATGTATTTGTTGATTAATATCATAAGATCTTTCTCAATATTGATGACAAAAATATATATAAATGATAAAGTTAGTTAAGCGAAGTGTGTGTATGTGTGTGAGAGAGTGTAAATTTACGGTAAAAAACTGGCAGCTTTAACTGCCAGAAATCTAAAAAATACATTTTAGGTTTTACAGACTTTTTTGTAATTTACAGTAAAAAAACGTATTTCATTATCTGATATAATGTGATGTGTGTGTGTGTGTGTTCTGACACACATATGGCGCTTTTCCACTGCATGGTACGGCTCGGTTCGGCTCGGTACGGTTCGATTCAGCGCGGAACGGTTCGGCTCGCTTTGCTTTTCCACTGTGTGGTACGACTTGACTCGGTACGGCACGGTTCGGTTCGCTTTAGCTCGGTTGCTTTTCCACTGCAGTTAGTACCGCTTCAAAGTGGGTGGGACTGATCGTTATTGTAGGTCCGGTGGTAGCCGTGTGCGGCTAAGAGCTGTGCTACTTCCGCTCCTCAGCAACCAATGAGAGGAACGTCTGCACCTCGTCCACTGACCACGATTCAGCCATTTCTTGTTTGTTTGTTTTTTACTTTTTTTTGTCAAGTAAAAACTCTAAAAACAGGTGTTACTGCGTTGGCTGTTGTCTGGCTATTTAAATCTAGCGGGTTTAGTGTCTCGTGTCGCAAATACAATGACGCTGAAGTGACGATTCTGTCTGACCAATCAGTGACCTGCAGTGTTTTCACGTCACGTTTAGTATCGGTACGGTACGCTTGGAACCTCAACAGAGGTGGTACCATTTAAAGCGAGCCGAACCGAGCCGTACCGTACCATGCAGTGGAAAAGCGCCAAAGCGTGCCGTGCCGTACCGAACCGTACCGTACCATGCAGTGGAAAAGCGCCATTAGTACTATAGTACAGAAACTTTCTGTTAACCAATGGGCAGGTTTTCACTTTAGCATTTTTGCCGTTTTACATATTTTACCGTTAAAATCACGATAATGTTTTACACTGAGTGTGTGTGTGTTTGTGTGTGTGAGAGTGTCTGTGCGAGTGAGTGTGTGTGCAAAACACTAAATTCCTCTAATCTAGTCTGTGTTTACAGTAAATATATTGTTTGCATATGCATTATTTGTAATTTCAACACTCTTTAAATCTGATACACACTCCACCGCACACGCTTCTCTCTTCGCTGTGTGTGATGTGATGATTTCACTGTGAGGGAGGCAGACAAGGGCCAAATTTCACAATAAAGGGAACTTCTCGAATACATTCCCGACGCGAGTGAGTCAACAAGCGTCCGGTCGACCGGTGCTTCCTGCGCTCTGATTGGAGAAGAACGGACGGGAGGACACACACACACACACACACACAGAGAGAGAGATCAGGATGCGTCGGCCTGCTCCCGCTCTTCTGTTGATGCTGCTGCTTTTTAATTATTCTGAGGTTTTCTTTGGAACCGTTTAAGGACAAATACACACACACACACACACACACACACACACAGAGAGAGAGAGAGAAAGGATCATGGGAGCGGCGTACACAGTTCTGACACACAAATAGCTTGCGTTACAACAGACATTAAAACTCATATAGTTTCTCAGAATAAAGAAAGCACAAAGGTTGCAAACATTGCAGACGTTGCATGAATGCATTCACAGGGAAACACACCCAGCGGCCGGGACACACCCAGACCGGGCGACACACACACACACACACACACACACACACACACACACACACACACACACACACACATCTGCAGGAGACAGACAGAGAGAGAGAGAGGTCAGAAGTGACCTTATTTGGTAATCTGTCTCTCTCTCTCTCTCTGTCTGTCTCTCTGCATCTGGTATCGCTCAGCGTGTTTGTGTGTGTGTGTGTGTCTGTGTTTGACTGTGTGTAAGTGTGTGAGTGTAAGTGACTGTGTGTGTGTGTGTGTGTGTGTAAGTGTGTATGTAAGTGTGACTCTGTCTGTGTATGTGTGTGTGTGTGTGTGTGTGTGTGTGTGTGTGTGTGTGTGTGTGTGTGTGTCATACAGACCTTTGACATTGCGTTCGAAATTCCTAGTTGCCCAATCAGAGCAGAGGGAGTCTGGATTGATTTTCCCGAGCGGAGAGAGTTAGTGATGATTCAGAGCGACGAGGCTCTTCCACAAACATTCCTCGCGCGCTGATAAAGACTCCCGGCAGGTCCTGCATCCCTTTCCCTGGACATCATCCCGCATTCCTCAGATACTTCAGTGAAGCGAGACTCTCCAGACTCCCGCGTGCGATCATTCATGCGTGCGTTTTTACACCGCTCTGATTCTTGCAGGACAATCTCTCCTGTAAACACACATTTGCATTCGCTTGTATTCAATTTGTATTCAAAGCAACTTGCATGAGGAATATTTCAACAGATGTGTTGTAGCCTATATTGCAAATGCAATAATGCAAAAATCAATTATAATCATAAATCAATTAGACAATAATATTAAAAACACACAAATACACAAAATATATAATAGAGCAGATAACCGATCAAGGCTTTCGCATTCATTTATTTCTGTACATGTGCACAACTTGTGCAGATATCATTCAGGTTTTACGTGTTTGCATGCTTTTATCTTTTATATTTAATATAACAATAAAATGAATAACATCCTAATAAAACAAATACATATTAAACATATATTATATATTTATGTTAAATGTATATATTTATATATTGATATTATATATATATATATTAAATATAGATTAAGCTATATAGCCTACATATTAAATTGTATTTCAATAAAAAAAAATACATTACAAACCCATAAGATATATATGGATAGACAAAGAGATCTGTGATAAGATAAAAATAAACTTTTAAAATAGTAAAATAAACTATACACACATAAATATTTGAATGGAGCTAGTAAAATAAACGCTTCATATTGTGGAATGCATGTCAACACTGCCACCCATTATTTATTAAAAGAAAGTTTTTGTGAAGAAATTTCCTGATTCCAGACATTCCATTATTTGTGTGTGTGTGTGTGTGTGTGTGTGTGTATGTGTGTGTGTGTAAACACGGTCCGGCGACTTATATGGTCACAAAAGCCCAAAGTCGCGCACATACCTCAGTCATTAAACACACATACGGGCCCCTGCGGCTCCAACTATTTCAAGTTCACCCTCTGACGCGAACTTTGCCGCTTCGTCACGCCCACACGCCGCCTGTGATTGGCCGAAGCCCTCGGGAATGCAGAGAGAGCGGGCTGTGATTGGACGAGGGGCGGTGACGCGCCTCACAGGCCACGCCTCCCACCGGGACCGCACCCCGAATCATTACAGCAGCAGGACGGAGTTCAACTACCGAGTGGAAGAGGGAGGGAAGAGAAAGAAAGGAGGAAAAGAAAAAAGAGAAAACTTGTGCGCAGTTGCTGTGGATTGAAAATTGAAGTTTGGAGCGCAGCGACACGAATCCACACTGAATCCCTGGAGTTTTTGACAACCGTCCTCCCGAACGTCTGCATCTGATTAGCAGGTAACGTTTAATCTTCCTAAACGGTATCCGTTTGCTTCTTGCTTCCGTTCGCACCGGTACGCTCACGGACGCGACCTGATTTCACTGCACTTTCAAACTTCCGAGCGAGAAATCATAACGCCTCATCTTTATTTCTCGCTTATGGGAACTGATAACCTGTGACGCGTCGCGTCAGATCCGATCAGCCTCAATAGACGCGAGGTGAGTTTCAGGAAGTGCTCGTGCTCACCGGCTCGCGCGGGGGCCTTAACGGGGTCTCCGTGCACGCGGAAATGCGTTAACGGGACATAAAACCGTTATTGTGTAAGTTAGTTAGCTTGATGTAACGGTTAACTCATAACTTACCGACGAGAGACGTTTCACTGGCGCTCATTACGTCATCGCTCGCGTTAAACTGGGCCGAGCGGTGCGTTTTCCGTTCCAGCACGAGCTTCAGGACGAAGCTGAATTAACGAATTAATACCGGGGTGGGAACATTAACGTGCAGACGGGAGGTCCTGCACGGTTTGTGACACTTTTTAAGGGGTTCTGGACAAGTGACTGTTACAAATAGGTTACGCGGAGCGTGCGCGCGCTCTCAAACTTCGATGAGGGTATTTGCGTATTTACTGTATTTGCGTGCGCGCGCTCGCTATCTAAAACTGTATAATAATAATCAGTTTCTGCAAGAAACGTACATTAGGACCGTTTATATTATTTTTTATGTTTGTAAAGCGCGCACACGGTCGTCAGTGGGAGCGCGCTGCGCGAGCTCGTGTTGTTTAGGCCGAGTTTGCAGTACAGTGTGTCAACTCTTAAGTTTTAAAAATAAATTGGTTTGTGTTGTACTTTGAGGAAGATTGTATGTAAAATAGTATAACGGACTTTAACTTTATTCATTATAACTTACCATAGATGTACATATTTATGTTGTACACGACGACGACAGGAAAATGAACAGGATGTTCATGAAGAACTGAAGTTAGCCATTGAGTGATTGACAGTTAGTTAACTCGACGACGCCAGCTTTATGTTCTCGGACTGATTTGCTTTTGATTTAGTTGTGGCGTAGTTTAAATCACACAAATCTGCAAATATTAACATAGACTAACCAGTTTCACTTTCTTAGAGGACGTCTGCTGTGTATGTGTGTGTGTGTGTGTGACCTGGTTTCCTGTGAGGGAGTGTGTCTAGGACGCTGTGACCCATTAAAAGCACATGCTGGTCTTATTCTGCATTTTGTTTTTAGTTGTTCTCGTTTGTTAACCCTGACATGTTATGTTTGGGAATACTACTACTACTACTGCACAGTACTAGTGTGTGCATTGCTATGCAAGCCCTGTCAAAGGATCATATTTACTAGCTGAGCGTAAAGCGAGTGGGAAACAGTTTTCCAGTGAGAAAATATGACGGACACAATGGATGCAACTACGGCACATTTGTTGCAATACCCCTTTTTTTTTTTTTTTTTTTTTGCTGTAGAAAAGGTACATCACCATCTTGAAAAGTGTTTTGAGCGCACCTGATGTTGTAATATAATGACTTCCCAGCTTCCCAAGAGGACTTGAACACACCATACGCATGAAATAATGATATACCTGGACATATTTTCCAAAATGTATAGTCTACACAGCCAGAGGCAATAACATTCTTTATGATCTTTATGACTCATCATTTCATCAAACACTCACAGATTAGGACATTTTGAAATACAAATAAGCTTAAAAATGCAAAATATGAAGTAAACTAATAGCTATATCTGCACTGGAATCATTGTAACGTGACAAACTAAAACATTTTCAGTTTTATTGTGTGCTTTCAGTGCGGAATAAAGCAATAAGCAATGTAAAGCCAAGCCATGCATTGCGGTGATTTTACCGTGTGCTGAGGGGGTCTTAGTCCCAATGCAAAGTGCGGTAACATCACGGTAACTTGAGTTAGGCTACTTGTTGCTTTCTTCCACAAAATAAATCGTTGCATTCATTAGTAACACTAATTGTGTTGAACGATTTATTTTATGAAAGAAAGCAACAAGTAACTTGTGTGAATATCTTTCACCGCCATCTTTCTGCATCCTCAGCAGACTCGCGAGTTAAACGACCGTGTTTCCTGAGAGATGTCCCAGCTAACAGGGAGTGTTCTCATAACTTTAGCTAACGTTCCCTCAAAAGTTATGAACTTCTTCCAGTAACATTAATAAAACGTCTGTTCAACGTTATATGGTCTTTAATAATGTTGTCAAAATGTCAGCACAAAAACATCATCTATACATTGTTCATGGAACGTTTTATTTGGAATTTTGTTAGCGACGCACAGATATGAAAACGTTGGCCGATAACCGATAATTCTTTATATTTGAAAGCCGATAACCGATATATTGGCCTATAAACATGAATCCAAATTTGTACGTAATTTTTGAGAGCCTGATTACGTCTCACCATTACAATTATGTCCCAAGCACACAATTATAATGTTCTCATTATAATTTTATGTAGCCTATATGACAGAGCGCTAGCACATGTTGTACTTTACTGTATTTTCCTTTCATATTTCAAGCAATTCAAAACCCTCATGTTGAACAGTGCGCATCTGAAGAGTCTCAAATATGGAAATAATCCATAATTTATCAGCTTTATTATATCAAGACAAATGTTCTTATCAGGCCGATAACGGTAATATTAAAAATTAACAACATAATTGGCGTATACCGATATGGTGCATCCCTAAATTAGTTTTAGAATGTTCAAAAGCAACATTCCAATAATGTTTGCAAAATGGAATGTTCGCATAACGTTCGAATCGCCGAGAAAACAAGCATGTTTAAAACGCTTTGAACGCTCAGAGATCAATTCGAAATGATGTTTTCATAACTAACTGGGAGCGTTACGTTCTTAAAAGGTGTTTTTGTTGGCTTTGCCGGGATCAGTGGAGGGAAAATGGCCGCCGGCGGATAGATGTTGATCCACAGGCACAATAGAGATGAACAGGTGTGGACTTGCAGGATTTTATCGAGCTTCAGGTGTTGTTTACACTGCGTTCAGAGCCCAGTGGCATTGTGGGTAAAGTGTGCGCGTGGCCGCAGGGTGTGATGGAGTGAGGTCATCATGTCCAGGTGCGGTGATGAGTGATGATGATGAACGTCTCGCCTGTATGATGTCATCCACCTGACTCATGTCATTTCCTCTGATCTTATCCTGATTTCCTCGGTTTTCTGTCTGCGTCTGAACTCTGGGAGTTACAGTCCCATTGTTTCTCTCCATAGAGCGGTGTTGTTTTATGGGATTACATCATTTGCAGTGCTTCATGGGAGGCGTAGCTCATTAAAGGGATAGTTGACCTTAAAATGAGCATTTTCACTTTCTTGCTCAGAAGAACACAGGAAGATTTCTAGAAGAATGTCAATTATGTTTAATATTTATGGCTAGCCTATTTATTAAGATTTGTTTTTAGAAATAAGATCATGCCTGTTTCTGTGGTCTTTGCTGATTGTTTTATTAGCTATTACATTAAGTATAATCATATATTTTATATTTATGTGTTAAATGTATTTTATTAGTATTAAATACATATACATTTATTTCTAAATTAATATTAAGTAAATTATTGATAAATTATTGAAAATATTATATATGAATAAATAAATGTAACTATAAATATATTAAAATGAATATAAATAATAATAATATATTAAATTTAATAAAATGTAATTTAAATGTATTTTTTTTAAATAATAAATATTTAATTTTAAAATAAATTAATGGACATTTATTGTTAATAAACAAATGACTTCAGTGGAACATTTCGGAGAATGTCTCTGTGTTTATTATGTTTATCAGTTATGATTATTTTGTAGATCAGGGGATCTGTTTTTGTTTTGTCTTTGCTGATTAGTCTCTTCGGTCTCAGATTTGGACAAAATTGTTAATTATGTTTAATATTATAATAAATGTTATATTTATTATTATTGATTTATATTATGTCTTATAATTTTGTATTATTAAACACTATTAATACATATAATATATGATAAATATTTTATTAAATGAATAAATAATTACAATTAAATGAATAAATATATAATAAATAAATTATATATATTTTTTAATTAAATTAATAAGAAATAATTTTAAATGCATTTAAAATTAAATAATAAAAATAAATAATGAATTGTTATGAACTAAATTGAACACAAAAGACTATATTTAGAGTGTCTCAATGGTTTCTGTCCATGGTTAGGATCGACACGAGGGCGAGTAAATGATGCCAGAATTATAATTTTAGGTGCAATATCATATTCTTGTATCTTGTCTTGTTTTTCAAACTAAATGAATGGGGGAAAGTGTTTCCGTGTTTCCTACGTTTTCCCACCGCTGTCGTTTCCATACAATTCCTCTTCATCCTCCTTTTCCTTTTTTGGTTTGCTTTTCTGTCCTATCGAGCGGCCCCTCCCACAATGCACCTGCGTAGCGGGAGAGCGCAACAATCGCAGGAAACGAGCTGACATCCAGACAAACAAAGCCCTCCACGTCCTGCCTGTGTGCCGAGCGCATTAACACGGGAATAAACGTCCAGTTTCTCCTCCGTCCGTGTCGTTCAGCGCATGGTTTGCTGCATGACTGCACCGTGATGCACTGCAGACTCATTCCCCCTGCTGATTGGCTGATCGCCAGGCTCATGATGCCACTTCCTGTTGCAGAAGTGATGGTGCGGTCTGGTTTGGGGACGGGTCAGGGTGCGTTTAGAGCTCGTAGACTTTGAGCTGTGATCTGATTGGGTCATCAAACGCAGATAAGCCGAGTGAGATAATGAACCGCATGAAAGCCACAGGATTTACAGATAAAGACACTCATAAACATCGACCGGTCAGAGACTAACGTCTCCTGATGTTATAAAGATGAGATCTTGTTCAACAGTCAGTCCTGGCTGGATATATATACAGTATATATATATATATATATATATATATATATATAATATATTCCAGGTCATTATTACTGCTAGATAAACCCGATAAACCTGTTAACCTGAGCAATATTTACCTAATTAATTACTCAATGTGCAATTAAAAAATATTTTGGTTATTATATTTAAAATAATTATAAATATTCATATGTATTGTTGTGTAATATATGTATTATTGTTGAGGTTAATTAAATATAATTATTAATAAATTATTTAATTATAAACACAATTTTATTCTTAAATAATTTAATGTTGATTTATTATTTATATGCATGGATATAAAACATTTTATTGTTGAAATAAAAAAAATGATTTCATTAAATTAATTTATTTTTAATTATAAATATGTATATTTATTTGCATTCTTATAAATAATAAATGAATGCAAATGGATTATTATTAATAAATGTATGCGTTTATAAACTAGATTAGTTTTTTTATCAGTATTTTAATATACATTTTATTTTTATTATTTAGTGTATGCATTATAATATATTATATTATTATTGTATTATTATTACAAATGTAATAGATACATGTATATGTATTAATTATGCATTAATCTATAATACTTTATTCATTGTATATTACTTAATTAACTGTATTTTTTAATTAAATAAATTAATCTGCATATAAAATATTGATTTGATTATTTTGTTTACTATAATTTGTATGTATTATTTTCTAGAATGATCAGCAATCAGTGGGCATTAATGTCTACTTGCACATTATAAAAATATTATTTGATTATAATGCATTTTTTAAATGTATTATACGTATGTATTATATTGTAATTATATTTAGTGATCGGTATCATTCATGTCTCTGTGTGTGTCTTTGCTGATCATGTGACACAAACTCTGTCTCTCAGTTCATAAGTCTTTAGGTTCAGGAATTATGAGAAGCCTGTTCATGTTCAGTTCAGTTGTTTGTGTAAGATTGGATTCATGAACCAGGGTTAGTTGTGATTCATGAGGTCGAGGAAGGACAATATTGGATAAAACAACCCCCTCATTGCAGATTTCAGTGGAAGAGTCATAATAAAGTCAAATATTAAACACTTTATTACCCGGCGCTCGCGTGTATCATGAAGTCGTAAGTGCTCAGTCATCTATGTAGCACAGGAGTCGTGACGTTTCAGCTGTGATGATGTGAAGGGCATTAGCTCTCGTCTGATTGGCTGGAGGGATTCCTCTCTCTCTCTCTCTCTCTCTCTCTCTCTCTCTCTCTCTCACTCACACACACACACACACACACACACACACACACACACACGGAAAGCAGAACATTCCGTTATATTTTAACTGGCGACTGGAGCATTTGCGTGTTTTTCCTCTGAGACCTTCAGTCAGAACGCAGTGATCTAAAGACACAAATGTGGTCTGGATTAGGTGTGTGTGTGTGTGTGTGTGTGTGTGTGTGTGTTGCATCACTTTTGCATCTCTCTCTCTGTTTTGTTCTAAATCATGATTAATCGTGCATTAACGCTTCCAAAAAGAGTCTTTTTTTCAGTCTGATTTTAAATAAACAACCAAAACCACCTGTTGATTTGCACGGAACGGTTTATTGTCCGTGTTCTGGTGCGTTAACGAATCCAGAAACTAATAACTATTTTGAACGGTCATATTTTACCCCCCAAATTATATATTCGGCTATACGTTCAGTGTCTGTTAATGTTGTTGTTTTGCGTCGTGATGTTATTTTCATGACGCATTTAAAGTTCTTGTGACTATGATCTGGAAAAAATTATTTTCAAAAGTATTTACACATTATGACTTTAAATCATGGTGATTGAAATGAATTGTTGCACAATATTGTTTTGCTGTAATAGAGTGAAATATTACAGTCATGAGAGTAATCTCACAACACAAAACATCCTTAAGCAATAATGTACTTTTTGTAGGGCTGTGCGATATTGAAGAAAAATGCGATATGCGATAACTCCTTAAATAATGCGATATTCGATATGCGATACAATAATGCTTAAAGTGTGTAAAATAAACTTAAATTATCTTAAAATATATTTAAAATGATATAACCTACATGTGTTTCACATTCTTTTTATGACAAGAAAACATCCTTATAACTTGTGAAAGTGAACATCAGTGTTTTACTGTAGCGTAAGAAGTGTTATTTTAACATCAGTGTAAACCACAGGGTTTCAGGTTATCCTACATTAGCTTTATTTAATAAAAAGATGCTGAATCATAAAATATAAAAATAAAACATTGCTTAGTTTTCACTGTATGAATTAAATCTATCCTGATACTTATTAAAGCTAAAAAAAACTGTCTTTTGTTCATGACCCCATTTATTGCAAGCTGTTGCGATATGCATATTGCGATATATACATTTGCGATATTTCGATAAATCCGATATATTGTGCAGCCCGTATTATAATTTAGTGTTTTTTCATTTGATGATGACTGGATTCATATTCTTGAAGGGAATCTGTGAGCGATCACATGAAGTGGTTTGCGTGCGGGACCTAAAGCAAGAGTCTTTGCTCTGAAGCGATTGTGTTGAAGGACGTCTCGAGAGACGGACGGGTAAAATTAGATTGACCGAAGCACCAGGAGACTCAAGTGTGTCAGACGGATCTGTGTCAAACTCCTCCTCGGATCTTACACCTTCGTGCGATTCCAACACACTCGACGATTTACTGCCCTTATCAGATGAGGAAGTTTACAATCACTTCACGAGAGTGAGCGTTAACAGTCTGCCTTTAAAACCGCAAAAGAATATTTGTTTTTATTTATTTTACAATTACTTCGATAAATGTACTATTGACACACATGCACCTGAGTTTAAGACTGCACTGATAATTGATCAAATTATGTGTTTTTCCTTTAAATATTTCAGCTTCAAGCTGTGTTAAGTGTGTGTGTGTGCGTTTATCTTTCCTTCCTGTTACAAGGCAGCCCAAAAACTACAAGGAACCTTTTTTAGATAAATAAAAACCAATAACAAAACCTTTCTGCATAATGATGGATTTTTTATTGTAAACAAGCCTGAAATTACAGTTAATTACAATTATTAATGTGTTTCACATTTCACTTATTTTGAAATATCAATAAAAAAAAGACAAGGTTGATAAAATATGCATTTGTACAACTATCTAAAACATATGATAATATTAAAGGTTGGGTAGGTAAGAATTGTCTAAAGAACTTTTTTTTCAAATTGGCTTAAACTGTCTTTATATACCAATACATAATTAAAATGTAAGTACTTTGAAAAAGAGAGTATAAAAATTGAGTGACTGTAGTGTATTTAATCTTCAAAAAACACAGCTCATTAATTCCTACCGGGACGAAACAAGTGATTGGCTTGCGCGACTGTCACTCTCCGTCGCCATGACTACCGCCGCTATTACTGGCTCTGCCCACGTGCGCGCAGTCGCGCACACCGTTTTTATGTGGGAGTGAATGGAAATAATGAGCTGTGTTTATTGAAGATTAAATACACTAGAGTCACTCCGTTTTTATACTCTCTATTTCAGAGTACTTGCATTTTAATTATGTATTGGTATATAAAGACAGTTTAAACAAATTTGAATAAAAGTTTTTTTAGACAATTCTGACCTACCCTACCTTTAAACGCCTTAAAGTAAATGTCATAATTCATCTACAGTAGGCCATAGAGCTGCACGAGTCTGGAAACACGATTCTGACCATGAACTAAACGAAAAACATGAAATGAACTGAAGGTTCTGACAAAATGTCTATTTCAAATGTTTCGTTAATCTGAATGAATTGTTAAAAAAACACACAATTATTAATCAATCTTTTAGGTCATAGTAGGTCATAAACGATCTATTGTCATAAATGCGTTGCGTGGTATTCATTGATTGTGTTTAGTTATTTGTAGTCAAAGCATCAAAAACACATCAAATCTGGTTACAAACTGACTTTTGGAGTAATCTGAATGGATTCAGATGTGATTCCAGACAGGATGTTTTTAATGTGTGTAGGAATATGAATAAATGCATTAATGTGCAGTCTGATTGAGTTTTAGTGTTGAGTATATTCATCAGACGTGTGACCGTAAGGGTGCGACCCGTTCTGGGAGAGGAGGATGTGGGAACAGCAGAAAGGAAGAGAATAGGGCAAGAAACGGGTGGAATAACTCAAGCGCTCTGATAAAGAAACGCAGTCATTAGTCCCTCTCCTGCTCGACCACCCATCTGCATTTACGAGATGAACGACAACACATGTTGTAATTGTGGAAAACTTTAACCTTGAAAACTCAAGTCTAGCATTAAAGAGTCACGGCGTAAGCAGATCATAATTACGTGTTCATCCACTGGACAGTTTTGTTCATAAGCATCGCTTACACAGCTGCTTTATGAGCAATACAACTACATTTCCCATCACTCTCGTGGCAGTTGGTTCAGTTGCATAGCTATTGTCCATCCTTTGCTGTTCATTTTGATGCATTAGTGCAACGACACAAGGTTGAAAGGTTCCTATAGGGAACCCGAAATGGTGCTTCTATGGCATTACTGCAAAAACTCTTTCAGAACTCTCTCTCTCTTTCAGAACTCTCTCTCTCTCTCTCTTTCAGAACTCTCTCTCTCTCTTTCAGAACTCTCTCTCTCTCTTTCAGAACTCTCTCTCTCTCTTTCAGAACTCTCTCTCTCTCTCTTTCAGAACTCTCTCTCTCTCTTTCAGAACTCTCTCTCTCTCTTTCAGAACTCTCTCTCTCTTTCAGAACTCTCTCTCTCTTTCAGAACTCTCTCTCTCTTTCAGAACTCTCTCTCTCTTTCAGAACTCTCTCTCTTTCAGAACTCTCTCTCGTTTAGAACTCTCTCTCGTTTAGAACTCTCTCTCGTTTAGAACTCTCTCTCGTTTAGAACTCTCTCTTTCAGAACTCTCTCTCTTTCAGAACTCTCTCTCGTTTAGAACTCTCTCTCGTTTAGAACTCTCTCTCGTTTAGAACTCTCTCTCGTTTAGAACTTCAGAACTCTCTCTTTCAGAACTCTCTCTCTCTGAACTCTCTCTCTCTGAACTCTCTTTCTCTGAACTCTCTCTTTCAGAACTCTCTCTTTCAGAACTCTCTCTTTCAGAACTCTCTTTCAGAACTCTCTCTCGTTTAGAACTTCAGAATTCTCTCTTTCAGAACTTCAGAATTCTCTCTTTCAGAACTCTCTCTTTCAGAACTCTCTCTTTCAGAACTCTCTCTTTCAGAACTCTCTCTTTCAGAACTCTCTTTCAGAACTCTCTTTCAGAACTCTCTCTCGTTTAGAACTTCAGAATTCTCTCTTTCAGAATTCTCTCTTTCAGAACTCTCTCTTTCAGAACTCTCTTTCAGAGAGTTTCCACCAAAGCATTTTGAGAGCCGGTTCGGAGCCAGTGCCTACTCACGAACCAGTTCTTTGTGTTTCGACAGGCAAAGAACCGGTTCTCAGCCACAAATATTGGTTCCAAAGCGGCACCAACTCTTTGCTGGACTAGAACCGTTCTTTTACTACATCATGCTTACGTCGGGGGGTGGGGGTGCGGTTATTGTGACCAACAACACAACGGCAAAGGTTGTGACCGCCATTGCTAAAAACACAGCGCTAGTAGAAAGATAGTACAACGATTGAAGGAAGATGGATTCTAAAAAATTCTGGGAAAGCGAAGACGTATGGCGACGTACACAGCGACTCTTTCAGAACTCTCTCTCTCTTTCAGAACTCTCTCTCTCTTTCAGAACTCTCTCTCTCTTTCAGAACTCTCTCTCTCTTTCAGAACTCTCTCTCTCTTTCAGAACTCTCTCTCTCTTTCAGAACTCTCTCTCTCTTTCAGAACTCTCTCTCTCTTTCAGAACTCTCTCTCTCTTTCAGAACCAGAACTCTCACTCTTTACTCTCACTCTTTCAGAACTCTCACTCTTTACTCTCTCTCTTTCAGAACCAGAACTCTCTCTCTGAACTCTCTCTTTCAGAACTCTCTCTCTTTCAGAACTCTCTCTCTTTCAGAACCAGAACTCTCTCTCTGAACTCTCTCTTTCAGAACTCTTTCCTCTCTTTCAGAACTCTCTCTCTCTTTCAGAACTCTCTCTCTCTTTCAGAACTCTCTCTCTCTTTCAGAACCAGAACTCTCACTCTTTACTCTCACTCTTTCAGAACTCTCACTCTTTACTCTCTCTCTTTCAGAACTCTTTCCTCTCTTTCAGAACCTGAACTCTCTCTCTGAACTCTCTCTTTCAGAACTCTCTCTCTCTTTCAGAACTCTCTCTCTCTTTCAGAACTCTCTTTCAGAACTCTCTCTCTCTCTTTCAGAACTCTCTCTCTCTTTCAGAACTCTCTCTCTCTTTCAGAACTCTCTCTCTCTTTCAGAACCAGAACTCTCACTCTTTACTCTCACTCTTTCAGAACTCTCACTCTTTACTCTCTCTCTTTCAGAACTCTCTCTCTTTCAGAACCAGAACTCTCTCTCTGAACTCTCTCTTTCAGAACTCTCTCTCTTTCAGAACTCTCTCTCTTTCAGAACTCTCTCTCTTTCAGAACCAGAACTCTCTCTCTGAACTCTCTCTTTCAGAACTCTTTCCTCTCTTTCAGAACTCTCTCTCTCTTTCAGAACTCTCTCTCTCTTTCAGAACTCTCTCTCTCTTTCAGAACTCTCTCTCTCTTTCAGAACCAGAACTCTCACTCTTTACTCTCACTCTTTCAGAACTCTCACTCTTTACTCTCTCTCTTTCAGAACTCTTTCCTCTCTTTCAGAACCTGAACTCTCTCTCTGAACTCTCTCTTTCAGAACTCTCTCTGTCAGAACTCTCTTTAGTCTCCGAGCTGGCGAGCAGCTGTGGAGGTCGGTGTGTTTGAGGTTTTGTTGATGTATTTGGGGTCATGAGAACATCCCAGCGGTCGCCTCACTCTCTGTCTGTCGTTTGGGTGCTAATGGACTGTTGCAGATGTGTTTTCTCATGGGTTTGACACACACTCACACACACACACAAACTCTACCAATGCGAGTGCCGTTGGAACCAATGATTAACCAGTAATGCAGTATTAACCTCCCATTAATTAACCAGTATTTGGCTATTTTGAGAGCAAATGCCGGGCTTCAGACTGGGACCAATTGGTCGCATTTTGGAACCATTTCTCCTGCCGGTGCGACCAAATATTTATGTAGGTCGCGCTGGCGCGACCACAACGTTGCCGAGCAGCGAAAATACGGTGTGCCCCTAAATGTTCTGCTTGTGCTCCTAAAATTTTCAGTCAGGGGTATAAAAAAAGTCAGATCTACAGACCGTTTCCCCAAATCTACAGCCGTTGTTATGGATATTGCAGAAAGGTTCAGATGAGCTCCATGTAGAATCCTGGGGTTCTTGACTCAATTTGAAAGAACACTTTCTGCCATTAAAGGTTCTAAATAAGGATAAATGTCTTATATGTCATCATTTAGGCTACTCACCCTCGTGTTGTAATAAACCTGTATGAACTTCTTTCTTCTGCTGAACACAAGATGATATTGAAGAATGTCGGTAAACCAAACATGTAATGAACCCCATTGACTTTATAGTATATTCTATGGTATGGAAGTCAAGGGGCCCTCAATTAATTGGTTACTAATATTCATTTTTGGGTGAACTATCCCTTTAAATTATTTAAACGCAAGTTATTCAACTACACAATAGCACACAGAACAACAGGCTGAATAGGTGTCCGGTATGTTAACGTAACACATTAAAAGTTATTCAGCTACACAATAGCATAAAGAACATACCCTGGAGGCTGAATAGGCTAAATTAACACAACATTAGCCAGCCAGTCCAACAAGTTACCGGTAAACAAGTTCACCAAGCTCCCGCAATCTCATTCCACAACACTGAATTCTTCATCCTCAGTGTCGCTTAAACAACTCCGCCGACTCTTGGTTCATCTCAGTCAGAATTAATTTTGATATATAAGTCGCACCTGGCTATAAGGGTGCTTTCACATCTGTAGTTTGGTTCATTTGGTCCGGACCAAGGGAGAAAAAATATACTTTGTAGCATTTTTCAGGCGTTTTGGTTCCTTTTCACACCACACTGATTGCTCTGGTCCGAATCAGTTTATGAAACGAACCAAAATGCAGTCACGTGACAACATCCACATCACTCGTTGGCCAGATGGGTCTTGAACGTATTTTCATAACTGCACTTTTATTGTCAGAATTAACGTGCGGGAAAATTCCAACAGAACTGACGGAAGTAAACAAAGAGGAGGAAAATCCGGCAGACAACACACCGCTTTTTACTATGGAGAAATTACTTTGTGGGCTGATTGTATCCCTCGTCATAGTTTATTATATTAGTTTGTCTACACCACTTTAGGCAAACAATAACATTTGAGAATGAAGCGAGAATGCGGCTTGAAAATAATGTTTTATGCAATGCACGCAGCGAGTCACTTCAGGAGGAGGCAACGCGTGCATTAATGTTGCTAAACATTGACATAATGCACAGCGCGGCTGACTACGGCAGCTAGTTTAGTCCAAAAATGCGCAGTTATTTGGCAGTTGGGTCTCTTCGAGGTCGGATCATGTTCTCACCACAAACGAACCGCTCCAGAGTTCGTTTGAAAGCGTACCGAGACCACCTCTCCTAGGAGGTCTCGGTACGCTTGTTTGGTCCGCTTTTGGTGCGCACCCGAGTGCGATTGCTGCATTCTCACCTGCCCAAACGAACCGCACCAATTCGGAAAACGAACTCTAGTGCGATTCAACCGAACTAAACAAGGCAGGTGTGAAAGCACCCTAAGTCGCAGGACTAGCCAAACTATAAAAAAAAGTGCGGGTTTGCAATTAAAATAGGCTGTGCTGCTATTATGGCATGAATGAATCAATGAATGTTGGAAAACAAGAAAACAACAATACATTATTAACTGATCAGGCGTTGGCAAGTGTCTGCCATTACAAATACATCGAATCATCTATTTGAAATCTGGATCAGCCAAAGTCGTCCCATGTGGGAATCTGTGTCTCGCTCAGGGCGTGGAAGAGCGTCACACACTAAAATAACTCACCGACCTGACAGACTCAATGGAGTGTGCAGATCTGAATCACTAACCACCCAAACCAGTTCCCGGGCGCGGGGGAACGCCACGAGTCCCGCTATCAGAGCAACCTTTTTGCTGCTCAGTTTTAAACCTGAAAATAATAATATGGGACATTTGTGATTCCCAAGGTTTGGAACATCTAGAAATTGCTAAAGCTAAATTGTCCTGAATCTGTTCAGCTGGAAAAGATTTCATTAGCTAGAAATGTGTTTGGTTCACCAAATGGCAGTGTGTTTTGAAAGCTTGTTTGGAAATTATGATTATTTTTATTAGGGGTGTAACGATACTTTCATGTCACGATTCGATACATATCACGATTCTGATACGATATTATTGCGATACTCCAAGACATATGGTAAATGATTAACAAAAAATGTCCTGTTGATTTAAATGCTAAATTTGGTGTTACATTGTGTGTGTGAATGTATAGTCTTGGACTTGGTGCTGGAAACCCAACGCACAGGATAATAGAGACACCAGAATAACAATATTCATGATTCTGAAGCTGAAAACAGAATTATTTTAGACGAATATGTTTGCACTCTTTCACTGACAATATATTTATAATAATGTAGGCCACTTTTTACTGCTGACATCAGACATTTGGCATTATCAGGACCCACAAATATTCCCCCATTGCATTATTATACATTATATTCAACATTATATAAAGTAGTTTAATGTAGTACTGACACTAAAACTCTGAAAACTTTTTTCTCACACAGTAATTTATATTTTGGGTGAACTATCCACAATACATATTGTCACTATCCACAATATATATTGCTGCATTTTTGTATTGGGCTATAGGCCTATTGTGACACGATATATATTGATGCATTTTTGTATTGGGCTATAGGCCTATTGTGACACGATATATTGTTACACCCTTAATTTTCAAGTTTCGTTCTTGTTCCCGCCACTTTTGCTCATAATTACTTGTTCCCCTCGGCTCCACTATAAACCCAGCTAACAAAAAAGTGTGTTTTAAGAATGTGTCAAAGGGAAGGTGTTTTCTGGACTGTCCATTGAAGCCGCACACACATTGTGGTTTCGGGTTGTGTTATCTGGTCAGACCTGTTGTGTCCCACCCTCTGCTGTCGCTCAAACGCTGTGAGATCCAGTGGCTCGTGGGAACCGCTGTCGGCCATCTTGTGCCTGTTTGGGCTTGCCGTGTTGTAGTTCAGTTGAACTCAGTGATTTGTTTGTGTCCTTGGGCGACTGCTCTAACCCCACACCTGCGTGAGTTCACCTGCCTTACCAGTTCCTTCGCGCCAAGAGTTTTTGTAAACACCGCAAGATCCAAACCACTGGGCGCTGTCATTTATTGTGATAAAGTTCATTTTGATGGTTTAACCTGTTAATTGTCACACCGCTTTTTAAACATAGACCTGAACTTAAACATTATACTTCATGGAAGCTTTGAAAAACAGACTAATTTTTTTGGGGGAAAACACAATTTAAAAAAAAAATCAGTGTACAGATGTTAAAGAAGATAAGGTTTACTGTAAAGCAAATGTTTATAATTATATTTTATATAAAATACATATTTTTCTAAATAATTTGGATTCTAAAATCACTATAAACTAAAACCATAGGCTGTCTAACCAAGTTGTTTCAAATTTGATGAAAATATTTAAAGGAACTTACTTAGTCCGTCTTAAAGGTTTAAGGTACAGTTTCTATGATAACACCAATTTCAAAACAGTTTTCACAGGATGAATTTGGAGTGTTTTAAGCTTTCGAATGATGATTACTAAAATATGCGAGGAAAAAAACAAACAAACATTACAATACTGTATATGTATGCCCCCTCCAGAAACTAGGCCTGTTGATTAAGCTTCTGATGGTGGTTATTCAATCTAATCGCAATAATTATGCTATTTAAATTTATTAAAAAATAATATTAAAAATCCCCACTATTATGAAGTACACAAAGATAGTCAAATGTCTTCCTGTTTGTGGGTTTAATCAGACTGCATTATAATATTATATGATATTATATAGGATTTCAAGTAAAACCTGCAAAGTCATTTTTACTTTTGCTGTTCCTCAGCGGTGGCTTGATCTTCCCAAGCCTCTAAAACACCTAAAATCACATCTTTTCCTTCCTGAATCCTCAATATGTCTAATTTCCCTCCATGTACTCTTCTAAACAATGTTTGAAATGTCTAATTTTACCATTTTTAATGGCGTTGCCTCCTTGAATCGCTTTGTCAAATCTCTTGTTTGTAAGTCGCTTTGGATATGGAATCGATGGAAATTTGGAAATGAGTAAATGTAAATGTTTTTCACGAATTCATTTTTTTATTGTTCTATCGTGACTAACTCAGCACAGTTAGAAGGTTAGCTGTGTCGTTTTACTAGCGTTTAGCTTTGTTCTTCCCTGCCTTCTTTGATCTGTACAGGCTTGTGACCCGCCGGAGAACCGCTGCTCTTTGACACGGCGTTTAAACAAGCACGCCGTTGTCCAAACACGCCTCTGAATAGTGTAATCAACAATATGTTTGGCTGAACCACATTTTAAACAAAACATCCCACGTACTATATCAGCGGGAGTGTGTGTGTTCGAGACGCTTGGCTGTAATTACAGACGGCGGAGTCAGTTCATGCGTCCGCCAGGAGCGAGACGTTTGCTGTGTTTTACGAGCTGCTGCTGACCTAACCTGTGTTTGGACGAACTCTACAGACCCAGCATTCCTGAGCGAGTGTGTAAGACGTGCAGGGAACTGCTCCGTTGTAGATCTGTTTCTCATCCGCTAGCATTAGCTAACAAGAGTCTCTTCAGCTGCTGTTTATTTAAGATGTTAAACGCTGATATCAGAGATTTTCTCTCCACTTTTGTGAATGTGATGACCCTAGCAACCACCCCAACCCCCTAGCAACCACATAGAAACATGAAAAACCATGCAGAACACACTAGCAACGGCACAGCGACAACCTAGCATTGTAAACAAGCCTTGCATTCTCTTCAGAAAATGGGAAATCTGGTGGGTTAAAATTATTGATATGCAATGGCACAACCATAGTTACATAAAAAATCTTTTTGTTGTTTAATCTGATCCATTAAAACACATTTTTGTATTTAGAATAGGATGAACAAACAATTTGCTGAGAAAATAAACTGGAAAAGTTCTTAAGGCGGATGATGTAATTGTCTATTTTTTCTGTTTCTTGTTTATTCTGCTGGTCAGGATTTGAAATAAACACTGTGTACATTATTAAACATGCTTATTATTAAAGTGCACACTCTCACACACACACACACACACACTCACTCGCACTTACGCACTCTCACACACACGCAATCTCACACACACGCTCTCTCACTCACTCTCACACATTCTCTCTCTCTCTCACACACACGCACACTCTCTCTCACACACACGCTCTCTCTCTCACACACACGCACACACTCTCTCACACACACGCACACTCTCTCTCACACACACGCACACTCACACACACTCTCTTTTTCTCTCACACACTCTCTCTTTCATCACAAAAGCTCTCACACACTACATACTTCTGTAATGTGTGTGTGTTAAAGGTTGTTTCTCTGCCCCGTAACACCCCCCTCTCTCTCTCTCCTCTCTCTCTCCTCCAGAAACCATGTCGGACGCAGACAAGTTCCTGTACGTGGACCGTAACCCGGTCAGCAACCCTCTGGCTCAGGCCGACTGGGCCACCAAGAAGCTGGTGTGGGTGCCGTCGGAGCGGCTGGGGTTCGAGCCGGGCTCCGTGAAGGAGGAGCACGGGGACGAGGTGGTGGTGGAGCTCGCAGACTCGGGGAAGAAGGTGCGGGTCAACAAGGATGACATCCAGAAGATGAACCCGCCCAAGTTCAGTAAGGTGGAGGACATGGCGGAGCTCACCTGCCTGAACGAGGCGTCCGTGCTGCACAACCTCAAGGAGAGATACTACTCCGGACTCATATACGTGAGTCTGCACACACACAGGAAGTGATCGGGTCTTTAGGAATCTTCTCAATGTTAGCACAGAAAAACATTACTCGTACATCGTTTATGAAGAGTATTCTCTGAAACTGTTACTAAAATTTAATCAAAGTGAATCAAAGGTGTCCTGAGACAAGAACGGGTATTTTTCAAAATTCATGTTTAACTTTGATGAAAGGTTTTGATCCACTTCAAATGTTGACTACTGTAGATTTAGAATGTTCAGAGAACGTTCAAAAGTAACATTCCCTTAATTTGTAAAATGGAATGTTCGCGAAACGAAGTAAGAACTTTTTAAAAACATTTACAATACTGGACGTTTTGAACATTCTGAGATCATTCAGAAATATTGTTTTTGTAACGTAATGGGAATATTAGGAACCGTTCTTGGAATATATTTTTTTGTTAGCTGGGGGTTCTGTAAAGAAATAGTATTTATATTTATATTTTTGTTTTTGTTGAGTGTCATATTTGATACACCAGGGTTTTATGGCTCATATAAGGATGATATAGTGAGAATAGGGAGGAAAAAACAGCTCAGTTTTATTCAGAGACCCAAACTGAGGGAAAAAAAAGCCATTTTGTGCAGATACTGATATTTATATGGAAAAAAGTATGAAATTCTGCTTGTGTATTAATGAGATCTTTATAACAGTATAGCAGATACTTGCATAAAATGCATATAAATATCAGTCATCTGCCAATAATATCTTTATAAGATGATATTTAAATGCTTCGTTTTATGATCAAAGCTCTGTAGTTTTAAAACCTAAAATGCAATATAATGATGATTGAGAATAACAAATAAACCTTCCTCAAAAGCCTGATGATCATATTTGATATTACATTTTTTTATTATTTTTTTTATAAAATGATGTCTGGATAACCTAGAAAACCAGCCGGCTTCATAGAGTTAATACGAGAACTAGGTCCTGCAATTGAATTTCCCACAATTCCACAGGTAAATTGGTTTTCCAGGAGCTCGTTCAGTGTTTTTGTGGGTCAGAGGTTTGTTTTTGAGAAATATTAAGATATTCAACAGCCTTGAGTGTAGATAACGGGGTCTCGCTGACTCGATCGCCGATACTGTTCAGTGCCGTTTTTCCAAACAGGAAGCTTTAGGAACAATGTGCTCCCGAGGGACAGGAAATGATGCGTGCGGGAGGGGAGAGCAGGTTTGAGTAAAAAATGATTGAGAAGGAGAGAAAACAAACTTTGAGAACAGAGTCTCTACTAGACGGTCATATAATCAACAGGTCTGTTATTCGGTTCTGAAGCCGACTTGAGTCATAAATGTGAGCACTAGCACGACAACCACATACATTTAGTTGCATTTACAGAAAATAAAAAGGTTTTGTCTTGGGAAAAGCTCAATCTGATTATGCTAACTAGATTAACACACATGAGGAGAACTAACATCAGCAATGGAAAGTTCTCACTTCACCTTTTTGCTGATATTTTTGTTCTTGTGGTTTAATGACGAAAACAAATGAAAACTTGCTCGTTCTGCAGTGAGGAATATACATATATTATATTATTTTGCAATAAAGAAATGCAACATTTATTAGCAGACGGTCTTTGTGGACTTGCATTTTCTTAAATGTTTTGGTGAAATGTGTTTAGTGATGATTACAGAACTGATATTTAATAATATATATCCTGATGATTTGTGCGATCCTGCTCATCAGGTGTGGTTTGCTTATGCAAATGTGGCCAGATTAGTTTCATACCGACTGGGCCGACTGTGAAGCCCAGACCTGATGTGGACACGCGTTCATTTCACTTCAGAAAACACTGTAAACGTAGATTCATCTGACGGCTTGGGACTCAAATAAAGCAGCTGTGTGATATTACTGTTTATGTTTTTCTCAGTTTTTGCTGTATTTTTTGAGTCGTTTGAAGGCCAGTGTGGATGTTGTGTGTGTGTGTGCTCTCACGCTGACTGAACGCCTCTGTTGTGTGCCGCAGACGTACTCTGGTCTGTTCTGTGTGGTCATCAACCCGTACAAGAACCTGCCCATCTACTCCGAGGAGATCGTGGACATGTACAAGGGCAAGAAACGCCACGAGATGCCGCCGCACATCTACGCCATCACTGACACGGCCTACAGGAGCATGATGCAGGGTAACACACACACACACACACACAGAAACACACACACAAGCACACGTCCTACAGGATGTAGATTCTGACTCGAACTTCAGTCAGTTCCTTTTCCTGTCATTCAAATAAATTCAAGTCACACAACAAAGTGATTTCATTAGTCCAGCGCAGACTAAACATGCATGTTTACATCATTAATGTAGACTAATTATATTATTGCCTGAAATGTAAATAGATTTTATCAGCTGATTTGATATGTTTTCTCTGCTGTCGGAACAACAAACAGATTTGAATGCTGAAATACAACATAAAAATGTTTATGAAAGTCCGTGATTTAAAGATGCCTTTTCAAAAATGAATATTTATAAACACACAAGACAACAAAATTGATATATTATATATTTTTGGCTTTTTGAATAAATATTACAAAAAAAAACTTTAAATATCTTTAAATTGGGATGGTGTCTGGATTCTAAGAGTAATACAAATAAATAACAAAAAAATTAAGACATATTTGAATAAAATGTATTTAAAAGTACACTGCAACAGTTATATGAATTTCAGTATTTTACTTAATTTACTTTAATTTCATTTATACTTACTTTATAAATCACTTTACTTAGTTAATGCTCAATTTGAATTTCACTTCTACATCCTGTTTTCTTGCATCAGTTCAAATTCTATGAAAAAATTTATATTTACAAAATACGTAAGAAAAAGTTTTGTCCCGTATATCATACGAGGCAAATAATTGTTTGTTGATTCAAAAAATATTTACCATTAACGCAGAAATCAAAATTCCCACAAAAATAAGGCTTAAAGATCCAATAGAAGAAAAAAACGTTCTTTTTGTCTGTTGTGCGGATTCAATTTTACTCATAAAAATAAACATTGAGTTAAAAGTAGTATTAAAAACTCTCCAAATTTGAATTGCAATTCTAGATCCGGAAGAAACGTTGGAAAACAACAGTTTCTTTACGTTTGTCTGGTGTGCAGATTCATTAAGTAGCATTAATCATCCAATTAAATCATCCAAATATGAATTGCAATTCTACATTGTGTTTGTTCAGAAAGTCCAGATGAGAATAAAGAGCCTGAAACTGTTGATGTGATTCTGCCTGTTGCTCAATAATGCAGTGTTTGTCCTGCTGTGTTCCCCCCCGTCAGGATTTACTGCTCCTCATCCCCCCTGCAGTGAGCCTGTGACCCACACTCATTACTGAGCTCTGCAGGCGCTTTACAAGACATGCGTTTCATTACTGCTCACAGCTCATGTTTAAAGTGGAACAATGCTGCATTTATCTGATCAAACTAACAGTACAAACTGTGAACTATTATTACTATTTAAAACAGCTGTTCTCCATGTGAATATTTGTTCAAATGTAATTTATTCCTGTGATCAAAGCTGAATTTTCAGCATCATTACTCCGGTCTTCAGTGTCACATGACCCTTCAGAAATCACTCTAATATGATGATTTGATGATCAAGAAACATTTCTGATTATTATTAATGTTGAAAACAGTTCATGTTTTTGTGGAAACCGTGATGTGGCATTTTTTCAGGATTCTTTGATAAATAGAAAGTTCAAAAGAACGGCATTTAATAGAATCTTTTGTAACATTTTAAATGTTTTTATTGCCATTTTTGATCAATTTAATGCATAATTGCTGAATAAAAGCTTTAATTTCTTTAAATAAACTTACTGACCCCAAACCTTTGAATGCTAGTAAAAAATAATTACATAATTAATTCAGATTTATTCCCTGAAATATAAATAGTAACATAAAATGTAACCACGCTATTTGTAGATGACATTTTAAAAAAAACGAGCGAGAAAAACTCCTGTGCTATATTATTTTATATTATATTATATCAACATATTATGTTATTAATAGTTGCGTTTATTGATTCAAAAGTAAGTTTGTTACAAATAAAGTGGAATCAAATGAATCCCTGAAACTGTTGTTTCACCGGTTATTAATCTTCAGAATATGCCGTTTAATCTCCAAGAATGTGTTTTTTGTCGTTTAGTAAAAGCTAGTGTTAGTTTATCTTTGTTCGTTTTCTGGAAAGGCGGCTCCTTCTCCAGTCACAGGAAGCCAGATATTGACTTCCTGTTTTGTGGTGTGAGGACTTCCTACTGCAGGAGCTCAGAAGGGTTTGTTCAGAGCCGATAGAGGCGTGTTTCCATCCGGAGCAATTTATAGCTTGACAACTGACCAACATGACCAATGACTGACAAACACTCACAAGAACAACATTACAGCCAGACTTGAGCTTGTTCAGTTTATCCGCTTATCATGTGTCATCATCAGTTCATGTTCTTCTTCTGAAGAAATCCCATGATGCGTCCTAATGATGTCTCCTAAGGGTAGCATGTACAGGGTGAACCGCAGCGGTCCTAGTACTGAGCCTTGTGGTACACCATACTGAACTTGTGATCGATAAAACCTCTTAAAATTATTATTTCTGGCCAAATAATCAAAATACATACAATTATACTGCTTTTCTAATAAAAACAACAAGATTTAAATCAATAAAATTATTTAAAAATATGAATATGCGTATACAAAAAAAATATACTAAATTATTATTTCCTGCCAAATAACATCACTTAAAATACTTATAAAACATAGTTTTTAAAAACTAAAATATTGTATATGTAATATATATTTGTATATAAAAATTATAATTATATATTATATTATTATATATATATTATAACGTTTTTATAATGAAATCATATATGAATATATAACAAAGTATTACTTCCTGCCACATATCCACACTCAAAATACCTAAAACTGATTCTGCATAAAAAAAAAAAAACAAACATAAATAAAATCAATGAAACAAAGTAAAATAAAATTGAAACTATTAATAAAATTGTGAAAAAAGTAAACAATTCAAGTATACATAAAATACAAAAAATATAATTTTCCTGTCAAATAATCTGTTTCACTCAAAATACATAAAATGAGAGAAATGAAGTGCTTTGTGTAAATGATTCGTTCTTCTCCTCCAACAGACCGTGAGGACCAGTCGATCCTCTGCACGTGAGTCACATGATCTTGCATGTCTTCTATGATTATGATTTATCCATGAAAGCTGTGCTTGATGTCTCACTCGTGTGTGTTTGTCTGTGTGTTCAGGGGTGAATCTGGAGCCGGAAAGACAGAAAACACCAAGAAGGTCATCCAGTATCTGGCTCACGTGGCCTCGTCTCACAAGACCAAGAAAGACCAGGTTAGTTCCTGACGCCCGAAGCGCGTCTGTTCAGGCAGAAGTCGAGTAAAGGTGGAGTTTCCTCCTCCAGTGTTCATGCGTTCTCCACCCTGATCTTTCATCTGGGTTCACATCATCAGATCAGATCAGATCCGGCTGGTTTTGATGATGGCAGGGAGTTTGAAGCAGATCACAAGCATCATCATCCTCCATTAGAGCAGCTGTAGGTCCCGAACCGCCCAGTCCAGTTTAATCAGTGATGACGTCACTTCCTCATCCTCGTGACGTCACTTCCTCATCCTAATGGCAGTCAGAGGCGTTCGCTTCAACTGAACCAAACACCGCTGGACATCTGTAAAAAAAGAAGTGAAAGGAGGCGCTTAACCTTCAGGAAATTAAACTATTACAATTAAAATGAAGCTAGTTAAAATAAAATATATATATTTTTTTATTATTTTTTTTGCCTTTTGGCCCATATTTCTGCATATGGTTTCAGTCAGAGTTACAACCTTATATTTATTTATTTATTTTTAGCGTAACAAATTTTAGCAAAACAAAAAAGTTTTTTTAAATACATTGTGTGTATATAATTGTATTTATTTATTTAAAAATTAATTTATTTTTATATTTATTTGGATTTTATTATTTCATTTTTTTATGCGAGCCTGTTGGGCCATATTTATGCATATCGTTTCAGATTAAAAAAACACTATTAACACTATTTTTTTCACATTTTATAATGTACATTAAATATACATAAATTAAATAATACATTTATTTATAGATTTTATAATTTAATGTATTTATTTGTATTTGTTTTAACATACTTTTTTTGCATATTGTAAGATACATTAGATTTTTAAAAATTAAATTATGGTATTTTTGCAAGCCTGTTAGGCCATATTTCTGCATATGCAAAGTCTCTGTAGTTCGCAGCCAGTTTACATCTGTGGAGACTTTATTAACCGTGTTGAAGTGTTGAGCTCGACTAGCGCAGGTTTGCCAATACGCTTGTCCTCATTTGTTCCCTGTTCATGGAGAAGGAATCAATCCAGAGTGTTTTGGGAAAAACAAATGATGTATTGAGTGTGTTTTCCTGGGATTCTGATGTTTCTCATCAGTCATCCTGGAGTGGATCTGGACAGAGAGCCGGTGTGTGTGTAAGTTTGAAGGTTTGAGTGTTTTTCTCTTTGTACCAACAGAACATCTCCATCCTGTCACATGTGAGTCTCATCATCTCTCCATCTCCGTCTCATTCCCATCTCCCATCCCGTATCCCTAATCTCGCTGCTGCTGGGTGAACCAATGAAGCCGAAACACAGACGCACGACCCTGAGAACCAGTCTATCTCATCACAATAGTGTCTGGCGGAAAGAAAACCAGATCACTTTGAGAACTTAGTGGTGAAAGCACTTGATTAAAGTGCAAATAATATCTCAGTGTCGTCCGTCTGAATCCCGCGCTGCGTCTGTGTGTGTGTTTCTGCGCTCGTGGGATCTGGGTTTGAGGTGTGTGTGTGTGTGTGTGTGTGTGAGGAATCAGCGAATCCCTCCTGCGGCGGGACTCATGACGTCAGCGATGTTGGGAAACACAAACCTCATGCTGCTGGAATGTTTTTGTGGGTTTAACGAGACTTGCTTTACAAGAGCATGTGAAGCGCTTTACAGGGAGATCTCACATGCTTACATGAGTGCAACAAGTCTATTCTCCTGGTTAGTTTAACTTCAACACACAGTACTAGTTAAACATTTGTGCAATGGAAGATATATTATAAACTGTGGAGATTGATGTGGGCGGAGTTTAGTCCATGTAAATTGGATGGTTACGTCAGAGATAATGGATTAGGCTCCGCCCCCTAGGAGGAGGGTCCTCTAGTGGTGTCATTGGTGTGGGCGGAGTTTAGTCCATGTAAATGTGATTGTTATATCAGAGGACAAAGGATTAGGCTCCGCCCCCTAGGTGCAGGTTCTTCTAGTCATGTCACTGTTGTGGGCGGAGTTTAGTCCATGTTAATTAGGACTACATTTTTAGGCTCCGCCCACTGGAAATCCATCCACCTAGAAACGTAGACTTGCCTCAAATGGACAATTAACACTTTTAATTGATAAATTCATCTAAGAACGTTTCTAGAACGTAATTTTGATTTTGGCTGTTAGTTATTTTATTTTTGTTACAACCAAATATGCTATTATTATTCATATTCTGAATTTGTTTTTATTTAAAAGAAATTTCAGGTTTCACTTTAATTTTGGTGGAAGTTTTAGTAGCTTTTTTTGTGTTTGGTCACAGCAAAATGTATTACAGTTTTTATTAATATTTTAATACTAATCCAGGTAAGAGTTGTGTGTTGAAAGTGAATGAGTGTGTGAGGGGATCGTGTGTGTGTTCAGAGGTGACGGGCCGCTCACTCCGGTGCTGTTTGGGATTGGGGATCAGACCGCGCTTCATCTGTGTGTTTGTTTCAGCTGGTTTGTGTGCGAACAGCTTGCGATGTTGCGCTGAGGAGCTCTTCTTCACAGTGATTGGTTGTGTTGAAGTCACATGTCTGATGATGGGTGTGTTTGAGCGCAGGGCGAGCTGGAGAAGCAGCTGCTGCAGGCCAATCCCATCCTCGAAGCCTTCGGCAACGCCAAGACCGTCAAGAACGACAACTCCTCTCGATTCGTAAGACCCGCTCCGCACCTACACATTACAGCTGTTGATTCAACAACTCAAACATACATAACTGTCTACATGAATAAATTAATACTCTCTAAATATGCTAATTATCTGGCAACGTTCAGAAACATGCTAGCAAGTTTACTAGAGTCATGTTAGCAATGTGATAAATCATGCTAGCACTGTGTAAAATATGTGAGCAACGTGGTAAGTCATGCTAGCAAAGTGTTAAATCTTACTAGAATCATGCTAGCAAAGTGTTAAATCATGCTAGCAACGTGTTAGCAATGTGCTTAATCATCATTCTAACAAATGTTAAATCATGTTAGCAACATGTTAAAACATACTATCAATATGCTTAATCATGTTAGCAACATGTTATCAATATGTTAAATCATGTTAGCAGTATGCTAAAACATGTTATAAATATGCTAAATTAATGTCAATCAATGGTAAATCAATCAAAATTTTGCTAGCACTGTGTAAAATATGTGCGTAACTTGTAAAAGCTTACTAGAATCATGTTATCAATGTGTTAAATCTTACCAGAATCATGTTAGCAATGTGCTAAATTATGCTAGAAACGTGTTAAATCATACTAGAAGCATGTTAGCAATGTGCTCAATCATCATTCTAACAAATATGTTAAATCATGTTAGCAATATGTTAAAACATACTATCAATATGCTACATCATGTTAGCAACATGTTATCAATATGTTAAATCATGTTAGCAATATGCTAAAATATGTTAAATCAATGATAAATCAATACAAATGTTGCTAGCACGGTGTAAAATATGTGTGTAACATGTTAAATCTTACTAGAATCATGCTAGCAATGGGTTAAATTTGACTAGAATTATGTTAGCAACGTGCTAAATTATGCTAGCAATGTGCTTAATCATCATTCTAACAACGATGTTAAATCAATGTCTTAAATTGTGCTAGCAATGTGTTAAATCTTACTAGAACCATGTTAACAACATGTTAAATATGATATGATACAGCATGCTAGCAATGTACTTAATCATGTTAGCAACATGTTAAATCTGGTTAGAAACATGCTAGCAACAAGCTAATTGAATTTGTTAAAACATTTTAATAGTGTGTAAAAATGCTGACAAGTTAGTTAAAACATGTTAGCATTGTGCTAGAACGTGTTAACATTTTATCCACGGAGTAAAATCTGAAACGTCCAGTTTTTCAAAGTTATTTTTAAACTTTCAGACAAGGTTTTGTCAAGCCAACATCAAAGTTTTTCATCAAACGTTACTCATCTACTTGCGGTTTTAAAATGGTAAATTCATAAGTAAATGATTTTTAATGTATATTTTTAAATTGCATTTTTTTTAATAGATTAAAAAAAAGCATTTGCCTATTAGTGTTTATTAATTGACATTGTGATGTTTGAATTATTAAACTGGAAACAAGTAAAATATGTGTGATTTATCTTCCGTCTCTTCTGTGTTTCAGGGCAAGTTCATCAGAATCAACTTTGACGTTAACGGCTACATCGTTGGCGCCAACATTGAAACCTGTATCTTTATGTGCTCGTTAATATGATGATGCTTTAAACTTGAAGAATGAGCTTCTTTACGCTGGAAATTAACTCATGGTGAAAGTAACGATGGCTTATTTGCATGGCAATGTATTAAATCATGCTAGCAACGTGTTGAATCATACTAGAAGCATGTTAGCAATGCGCTCAATCATCATTCTAACATATAAGTTAAATCATGTTAGCAACACGTTAAAACATGCTAGCAATGTGTTAAATATGCTAGCAACATGTTAAATCATGTTAGCTATATGATACAACATGTTAGCAATGTACTAAATCATGTTAGCAACATGTTAAAACATGCTACCAATATGATACAGCATGCTAGCAATGCACTAATTCATGCTAGCAACATGCTATCTTGTTAGAAGCATGCTAATAGCAACATGTTAAATCTTGCTAGCAATGTGTTAAATCATGCTAGCAACATGTTAAACTTGTTAGGAATGTACTAAACGTGAAAAAAATAGCTTCTTTACGCTGGAAATGAACTCATGGTGAAAGTAACGATGGCTTATTTGCATATTTATGAGGTTGATAACATTAGCACGACTTGCTTTTAATGACCTGAAATTAAAAATGGCTAACGATAGTTTCTGTGAATGTATGTAGAGCATGAATAACTAATGAGGCCAGAGCTGAGCCGCTTTCTGATTGGCTGTTAGCATTGTCGCACACGGCGAACATTCATTCGAACATTGGTGTGTCCTTGACTCTGAGCGTCAGACCTGTTGGAAAAGTCCCGCGCGATCCGTCAAGCCAAAGAAGAGCGAGCCTTCCACATGTTCTACTACATGCTGACCGGCGCCGGAGACAAACTGCGCGGTGAGTGTGTGTCTGCTCGTCTGATCTCCGCTCTTCCAGCACGAGACTCACTCTCGGCTTCTGTTCCTCTGTCCATCAGCTGAACTGTGTGTCGAGGGCTACAACAAGTACCGGTTCCTGTCCAACGGGAACGTGACGATCCCGGGACAGCAGGACCGAGACATGTACCTGGAGACCATGGAGGCCATGAGGATCATGAGCATCGCGGAGGAGGAGCAGATCGGTGAGTGTGTGTGTAGAGTAGAGGTCGACCGATAGTGGATTTTACCGATACCGATGTTTAGGTTTCACCGTGTATGCCGATAACCGATATTATTTTAATGGATACTGGGATTAAAAACAAACATAACACTCCAAGTAAAACAGTGCTGAACTGAAATGTGCTAAATGAAATAAATATATAAATATCAATATATTAAAATGAGAAGTAAGTTGTACAGAACGAACTCTAAAGAAAATAATTTAAATATTACAGGTCAAATGTGTGTGTGTGTTTTTTTATATTTTTAGCTATAACCTAGAAACATAGCCAATGTAAATGTCATATAAGTAACACTTTGGAAGTCCCATTTGTTAACAAGGATGTATTGGCTATCTTTCATGAACTATATGCATTATGCAATATATGTTTTTACTGCATGTAATAATATTTGAGCAATACAATTGTACCTTGATCATTCATGTTAGTTCATAGTACATTAATAACTAAGGTAATAACAGATCAAATAAAATTTTCAGATAAAGTAAATGTTGAAATTAACAATGAATGACACTTCTACAACATTTATTAAAGGAGAACTCCGGTCAATTTTAACATTAAGCTCAATTTTTTGTAAATTTGGAGTGCTGTCAATACAGAGAACAACGACAAAAATCGGTGTTGCCCACACGGTGTTATCCTCTTTTTAAAATTTGCACCCTATTGACTTGAATGGGGTCTTATTTTAAACCTGCTTTTATCCTCTTAACATCCTTGATGTGTCATACAAGTGCCCAGCCATGTTGAGTGATTCCTTCAGAGTGAACACGAGTGAATCTGACTGCAGTAGATGTGAAAGATATGAATAAAAATGATGTTATATCAGCCAGCGCACAGACCTGTATTTAGTTCCTGTTTTCGGTGGAAGTCCAAAGTAGTCGATTGTCGAGTTCACGTGCGTGATCATAGTAACTAAACCTATGCGCGTGAACTCGACAATCGACTACTTTGGACTTCGACCGAATCTTATTGTAATCTTATTGTAAAGTGTTACCATGATTCATGCTTAAAGAAGATGGCCATATTTAAATATCTGCAAAGCCCAGAGCATTAAAATGACATAAACGTAGACCTATATTACATGTAGGCTACAGTCTCTCACTTTATTTGCTTAGATTTTAGAACACTTGATGATTATCTAATCAAAATAACAATATATATTGTAGTGATAAAAAAGTACTGAAATCGATTGCGTCTCTGATTTGTTTGTTTCTGTCGGCTGCATGAACATCAATGTTGAGAAAGCAATCACGTCACTAGCTTTAAATATGCAACTTCGCCGACTAATGAATGCATAAAAGTGACCAGCTGCATATAAACTAATGGAAATAGATGGTAACAATTGCGACATAAAACATTTGGGTCAGGTTTCCGTGTTTTTGTCACATTGCTTTAATCGCTTGAGGTAGCCGTTACTAATGTTATTCCTCTCAGACTCGACGGCAAACATACTTCTGTTCTTTCTCTGCTAATGCAGCATCTAGTCAACAAATGAATTACTTTATAATGATATGGCAATATGTACTTTAGTGTTCTGTATTCTTACCGTTTCGCTGTCTGTGTTTTAAATGCGCATCTGAAGTGTCAGCGCTCTCCGTGCAGCTTGTAATCTCCGTGCTGCGCGCTGCCTCACGTGTTAACATAGATAACTCAGCCAGTGATAGATTGTTATTTGTCCTCTAGAGGGCGCTCTCGCTCTGTATAATGCCAGCAGTCTCTACTCTGCGCGCTCAAACTGTGTAACGACTGCGCACACTTCTCTGCCGCTTCAGCAACGGACGCAACCCGGAAAAATATCGGTGTGGATTTTTTTGCCGATAACGATAGTTCTACCAATCAACTATCGGCAACGATATATCGGCAAAACCGATGAATCGGTCGACCTCTAGTGTAGAGAGTTGTTTCTATTGTAGCCTATTTTTAAACCACAGGCCTTGTGTAAGTGTTCTTTAGCCTGTTGATTTTTGTTCATGATATTCAGCTACTCATTAAATATTTTGCAATAAGATTAAATGTGAATGATATTAACTTTTTTTTTTTTACCTTCGGAATCGAAATTAGGAATCGATAAGAATCGGAATCAATCAAATTCAAGCGAATCCCAACCCAAGTGTATAGTGTCCTGCAGTGTGTTTGAGGGAGTGTAATTGTGTGTGTGTGTCGCCCCCTGCAGGTCTGCTGAAGGTCATGTCGTCTGTGCTGCAGCTCGGGAACATGTCCTTCAAGAAGGAGCGCCACTCGGACCAGGCCTCCATGCCTGATGATACAGGTGAACGTCACACACACCTCCGTCTGCTTTAGCACTACCTATTCACATGTTTTTTATTTTTGGTCTTTGTAATAAATTATATAAAAATAAACTATTAAAAATGTTAAGTGTTTATTCATATTTTGAATTAGTTTTTTGTTGTTGTATTTTTAGTATTTTACTTTTGGTCTTGATTTAAAATTTTAAATTAATGTTTGTTTTTATATTTTACACAAAATAAATGAATAGTTGTAGTTTTTGTTAAAAACAACAGCTCTGTAAACCAGTAACCGAGTGTCATCGGATTAAATATCTCTAATCGTCTCTCTTCACATCTCCAGCCGCGCAGAAAGTGTGTCATCTGATGGGCATGAACGTGACCGATTTCACACGTGCCATCCTCTCGCCCCGGATCAAAGTGGGCCGTGATTACGTGCAGAAGGCCCAGACGCAGGAGCAGGCCGAGTTCGCGGTGGAGGCTCTGGCCAAAGCCACGTACGAGAGGATGTTCCGCTGGCTGGTGATGCGCATCAACAAAGCCCTGGATAAGACCAAGCGTCAGGGCGCCTCCTTCATCGGCATCCTGGACATCGCCGGCTTCGAGATCTTCGACGTACGGCAGAATCCTCACAGTGAAATGTATTACCCAAGGTTCTGAGCGGTAGTGACTGTGTTTGTGTTGGTCTCTGCAGCTGAACTCGTTTGAGCAGATGTGCATTAACTACACCAACGAGAAGCTCCAGCAGCTCTTCAACCACACCATGTTCATCCTGGAGCAGGAGGAGTACCAGCGCGAGGGCATCGAGTGGAGCTTCATCGACTTCGGCCTCGACCTGCAGCCCTGCATCGACCTCATCGAGAAACCCGTGAGTCTCCACCAATCACACGGCTCCTAGAACCGTTACATGCCATCTAATTGAGTCGTTTCCATGTTTAAGATTGGGAAACTTGGGAATCTAGATACCTGTTAGTGGCTCTCCAGCAATCGTGCAACCCCTAGAATGATCATGTGATCTATTTCCATGATTTATGAGTGGGAATCGAATCCACCAATCACACGACTCCTAGAACTGTCACATGACATCTAATAGGGCGGTTTCCATGTTTAAGATTAGGAAACTTGGGAATCTAGATACCTGTTAGTGGCTCTCCACCAATCAAACGGCTCCTAGAATAGTCACCTGACTTTTAATTGAGTCGTTTCCATGTTTAAGATTGAGAAACTTGGGAATCTAGATACCTGGAAGTGGCTCTCCACCAATCGTGCAACCCCTAGAATGATCATGTGCTCTATTTCCATGTTTTATGATTGGGAATCGAATCCACCATTCACACGGCTCCTAGAACTGTCACATGACATCTAATGGGGGGCGGTTTCCATGTTTAAGATTGGGAAACTTGGGAATCTAGATACCCGTGAGTGGCTCTCCACCAATCGTGCAACCCCTAGAATGATCATGTGATCTATTTCCATGTTTTATAATTGGGAATCGAATCCACCAATCACACGACTCCTGGAATGACCATATGTTTAACATTGAAAATCTAGAACTTGGGAATCTGGTCAATGGTCAATGATCAATCGCATCCAAAATATATACATGTATGTACACACATATACATTTTATTTAAGAAAAATGTGTTATTTATAATATAAATTATGTATAAATATATATACAGTATATACATGCAAATATTTCTTACATGCATATGGGTGTATTTATATATACAAAATAATTATACACAGTACACACACACACATATATGACGTGTAAACAAATTTTATTTTGTATGCGATTGATCGCAATTGTTTTTATTTTTATCTTTGATTACAGTATTTATTGATCTTTTTGAATTTGATAACCAATTGTGTGTCTCCTAGAACGATCATGTGACCTGTTTTCACGCTTAAGATTGGGAATCGAGAACTTGGAAAGCCATCGTTTTAATAACACTAAATCCAGAATGCCGTCCTCATGATCTTGTGCTGCTTCTCTCTGTGGTTGTAACGCGTGTCGCGTGTTTTCCAGACGAGTCCTCCAGGAATCCTGGCTCTGCTGGACGAGGAGTGCTGGTTCCCCAAAGCCACGGACAAGAGCTTCGTGGAGAAGGTCCTGCAGGAACAGGGGACGCATCCCAAATTCCACAAACCCAAGAAACTGAAGGACGAGGCTGATTTCTGCATCATCCACTACGCTGGAAAGGTGCTGGCGCGCTCCCCGGCTCAACCCGTGTGTGGTTTCAGGCGCGACCGGGAGCATTAACCGTCTGTGGTTGTGTTTCTCAGGTGGATTACAAGGCGGACGAGTGGCTGATGAAGAACATGGACCCGCTGAACGACAACGTGGCCACGCTTCTCAATCAGTCCACGGACAAGTTCGTTTCAGAGCTGTGGAAGGACGGTGAGTCGACACATCACATTCGATACGCTCTTCAATGAGTGTCAAAGGATTTGTTCACTTCAGAATTAAAATTTCCTGATCATTCACTCACCCCCACGTCATCCAAGATGTTCACGTCTCTGTTTCTTCAGTCAAAAGGAAATGAAGGTTTTTGAGGAAAACATTCCAGGATTTTTATCCATATTGTGACTTCAATGGTCTAAATTACAGCTTCAGAGGCTCTACATGATCCCAGCCGAGGAATAAGGATCTTATCAAGCTAAAAAATAAACATTTATATACTTTCTAACCACAAATGCTTGTCTTGCACTAGCTGTCATGAGCCACACATTACGTAATCAGGTTGAAAGGTCACGCGTGTTCCGGTTCAAAAATATATAGTAGGATGAAAATCTCATTTTCTCCTCCAACTTCAAAATCGTCCAACATCATTGTTTTTTTGTAAATGGCGTTTGACTTGATCTTTGCACGTTCGCTTTGTAAACCTCATTGAAGTCCACTATATGGAGAGAAATCCTGGTATGTTCTCCTCAAAAACCAAACTAAAGAAAGAAAGACATGAACATCTTGGATGAAGTGAGGAATGAAGGAGTGAACTAGTCCTAAAGCAGAGGGTTGATGGAGAAATGTTGACGTGAAGGCGAACAATGACTGATGCATTTAGACTCAGGCCACCTTTAACATGGCAACATCGGTGGAAACTCACTGGATTTGTTCTCTTCTGCTCGTATCGTCTGGTGTTTGGTCCTCTGTTTTCATCCATCCATCCGTGCGTGCCTTTTTTTCTTGTCCTCCTGGACCTCTGTACACACCGTCTCCCGTCTCTCAGAGGTCCAGAACTGTCAGAGAGCTTATTTCTATCAGCGTTTTCCATACCTTCATTTAGAACCAGGTGACGTCTCTTGATTTCTCTCTCTCCCGTGACTTTCTTTTCCCCCTCCATCCATCCATCCATCAGCTGTCCAGTGTGACTGTGTTTCTCCGAGGTGTTGATAATGTTTTTTTTTCTCTGATATTTCTGCTGTCTCTCCTCTCTGTGTAATAGTGTGCTTTGGCGCCCCCGCTGTTGGTCTGTGGTACTGCAGAAATGGGTATAAACTGCATGGGTTTGGTTCTGTTCTCACTCGTGAAACATGACCACAGTATGCAGTTACACACACACACACACACACACACACACACACACACACACACACACACACACACACACACACACACACACACACACACACAGGGTTCAAAAATTCACTTCAGCCAAACCTGACAATGGTGGGTTTATAACAAATTGGGAAATATACCCTATATTTATTTTTGCTTCATGAAAATAATAATAATAATAAAAATAATAAATATTTATCTGTTTTTTCCACTTTTATATTACTTGCATCAGCATTGTAAACTAGCCAGACCCACAAAAACATGTAATGTCATATCCAATGCAAAAAATGCAAGTTTTCTGCTTAATATATTTGCTTCAAATAGAAAACAAATGTAGACTGTATTAAATACTTACTGTTCATTTATTACGTTTTCCATCTAAACAAAAGGTACAAACACGAGACAATCCTGCCCGTCTAATTTGATTTGCTCTTGACTTGGGAAAAAAGTCCCAGACTGTCGTTCCTACTTGGTCAAATTGTAAGCCATGTGCTGCTTATTGAAAAGCAGTGGCGAACTGAAAACATTTGTTTTTCTTGCACTTTTTTGTGCTCGTTGAGCCTCATTCATGAAACACAAGGAGAATGAATTGTTCGTAATTGTTCTGAAGTTTGTGTCATTCAGTTCAACTTGTGTTTTCATGAACGAGGTGAGTGTTTATTTTGGACCCATGAACACACACACACACACACACACACACACGTGCGTACGTGTCACCTGCACTGCATTGAGTTGGATCCATTTTCCTGTGTGTGTTTCCCCTCCACTCTTCACCAGCATCGTGTGTCTCTGTGGTTTTGTCACCAGTGCTGACGTGTGTGTGTGACCCACTGAACCGTGGGAAGTTTTCACATCATCATGACCCGACTGCATGCTGGAGATCGAAGCGTTGTGCAGTGCAGTGACCCTGTCTCTCTCTCTGTCTCTGTCTCAGTGGACCGTATCGTGGGCCTGGATAAAGTGGCCGGGATGTCGGAGCTGCCGGGAGCGTTTAAGACCCGTAAGGGAATGTTTCGGACGGTTGGTCAGCTCTATAAGGAGCAACTCTCCAAACTCATGGCCACCCTCAGAAACACCAACCCCAACTTCGTCCGCTGCATCATTCCCAACCACGAGAAAAAGGTACGGTAAAAAAAAAAAAAAGTTTGTGAAGAAAGATGATTATTTAAACGGTTTGTAGGTGCCAAATTTTACTTTTTGAAATTGAAGTCCTGTATGAAGCCTATACTTTAGGCTTAATGTGTCCTGAATTCATCGTAAGCATGTGTGTTTTGTGTCTCGGTCCGTCTCAGGCGGGTAAGCTGGACCCTCACCTGGTTCTGGATCAGCTGCGCTGTAACGGTGTGCTGGAGGGCATCCGAATCTGCAGACAGGGATTCCCCAACCGCATCGTCTTCCAGGAGTTCAGGCAGAGGTACCTGTCTATGCAGCATCTGTTACAAACTAAATCTAACTGAATTACTTCTTGCTAACTGAACTCGAGTACAAGACCTGATTGTGTTTTTTCACTGGTGTTAATGGTGGTTTGTGTTTTTTCGCTCAGGTATGAAATCCTCACGCCCAACGCCATTCCCAAGGGCTTCATGGACGGCAAACAGGCTTGTGTGCTGATGGTGAGACCAATTCTGTATTTGAAATAAACCGGTTTAAAGGCGTCCGGTGGGACTTTAGCTCGGGGTTTCTGAAACTGGGGTTTGCAAACCCCTGGTGGTCAGTGAGGGAACTGCATGGAGTTAGTGGAAAGTTAATTAAATCAAAACATAAAAATGTAATAAATGGTTTTTAAATATAAACTCTTCATCCGTGTCTCAGATCAAAGCGCTGGAGCTGGATCCCAACCTGTACCGGATCGGACAGAGCAAGGTGTTTTTCCGTGCTGGAGTCCTGGCTCACCTCGAGGAAGAGCGAGACATGAAGATCACCGACGTCATCATCAACTTCCAGGCCTGGTGCCGTGGATACGTCGCCCGCAAGTGAGCCTCACGACACACACATAATACAGCTTAGTTAGATGAACTCTTGTTTTACACAATATTTACTAAAAAATGAAAACGGAGAAAGTGCACAATCCAATGACAAAATGATTGGCTGATTAGGTATTGCTAGTCAGAGGCAGTTGGTGTCAGGTGGAGGGACGTTTCTATGTGGGAATCCATTAAACAGCGATATTGATTAGGGATGAGTCACGATTTGCGAAAATTTGATTAGTTGATTTAATTACAGAATATCGAATAGGTTGTGCGATTTATTGTCTGAAAAAATCCCCATGTTTTTGGTGCTGATGCGGTGGTGTCATGTAACCAGAGGGTGACGTAACACCAAAAAAGCTGGCACAAAGAACCGGCAAAAGTAATGATTATGAATGTCAAATATAGCAAGGAGACATTCGAATTGTTTATTAATAAACTAGCGATTTCTGTCAATGTCGGTTGACGATGCTGACTCTAAATTCACTTTAAAGAAAGGCTTTCTACAAAACAAAACTTAATGAAGTGGTCAAAATCATGTCTGACCCACTCCATATGTCTCCCGATATATTGCGCATCTTATGATTCTATCTTACTCATGCTGTTCACTTTTCATATAATCAACATAGATGAAATTAAAATATAACATCATTTGAACATAAATATGAAACTAAATGTGTTTTCTTTAATGAGTACAACACGTATATTAGCCTACAGTACCGAGAAATTGTATATGGGAGCGGAATTTGAGCGAACGTGTTTTACCGGTGAGCATGTGGGGGAGAGGTGCGTTTTTCTAATAATTCTCAGCGATCATTGAATATTATTTTTGCTTGAAATGTCCATCCCTAATATTGATGTCATGTGGTTTTGAGCTGTGCGTGTGTGTGTTGCGCAGGGCGTTCGCTAAGAGACAGCAGCAGCTGACGGCCATGAGAGTGATCCAGAGGAACTGCGCTGCCTACCTGAAGCTCAGGAACTGGCAGTGGTGGAGACTCTTCACCAAGGTTAATACACACACACACACACACACACAGATGTTCAGGTGTGCCTGATGTGTGTTCTGTACTGATGCCCTGTGTGTGTGTGTTTCAGGTGAAGCCGCTGCTGCAGGTGAGCCGACAGGAAGAGGAGATGCAGGCCAAAGACGACGAGCTGCACAAGGTTCGGGAGAAGCAGCAGTTCGCTGAGCAGCAGCTGCAGGAGCTCGAGGTCAAACAGAAGCAGGTGTGAAGCGCACTAACAGTCTATTCGAAAGGGTTACCTTTTTTTTTTTTTTTTTTTTTTTTTGAATTATATATAATAGAGCTGCACGGTTCTGGATAAATTGAGAATCTTGATTTTTATTTTATCATGATTCTCACGATTCTGAATAGACAAACTGAATGAATCCGCAATCTTTTTTACAAATCTCTTGAATTAATGATTCAATGACTTGCTCATAAACACTTCAGTTTTTGAACAAATCTCTTGAATGAATGACGCAATGACTCACTCATAACGTTTCAATGATGAATGAATCAGCATTTTGAACAGATCTCATGAATTAATGATTCAATGACTCACTCATAACGTTTCATTGCTGAATGAATCGGTATTTTTAAACAAATGATTCAATGACTCATATAAAGACTTCGCTTGTTTCATTACTGAATGAATCAGCGTTTTTAAACAAATTATTCAATGACTCATAAAGACTTCGCTTGTTTCATTACTTAATGAATCAGCGTTTTTAAACAAATTATTTAATGACTCATAAAGACTTCACTGGTTTCATTCTTGAATGAATCAGCGTTTTTGCACAAATGATTCAATGACTCACTCAAATACTTCACTTGTTTCATTACATTTTGCAATTTTTTTAACAATGAATCGTGCAGCTGTAGTATATAGTTGATGAATGTGGTATAATTCTGTATCGGCTGAGTTCTGTATGATGTGAGCGCTGTGCTTGTGTCTCCAGCTGGGTGCGGAGAAGATGGCGCTGCAGGAGCAGCTGCAGGCGGAGATGGATCTGTGTGCCGAGGCCGACGAGATGAGGAACCGCCTGGTGGCCAAGAAGCAGGAGCTGGAGGAGATCCTGCACGACCTGGAGGCTCGCGTGGAGGAGGAGGAGGAGCGAGCCAATCACCTCATGACGGAGAAGAAGAAGATGCAGCAGAACATCGGGGTAAGCGCTATACAAATAAATGTGAATTAAATTAAAGAGCGCTGTGCTCTCAGGAGCGGGCTCAGGTGTGTGTCTGCGATTGGCTGAGTGATGAATGTGTGTGTTTTGGTCCGACAGGATCTGGAGCAACAGCTGGACGAGGAGGAAGCCGCCCGACAGAAGCTGCAGCTGGAGAAGGTCACGATGGAGGCCAAGCTCAAGAAAACCGAGGATGAAGTGATGATCCTGGACGACCAGAACAACAAGCTGTCCAAGGTCTGTCTCCACACACACGCACTGGTTTAGATGTTGTTCAAACGCTGGTGGTTTTCCTCACTGTTGTGTGTGTGTGTGTGTGCTGCTCCTGCAGGAGAAGAAGCTTCTGGAGGAGCGAGTCTCTGAGTTCACCACCAACCTGGCCGAGGAGGAGGAGAAGTCCAAGAGCCTGCAGAAGCTGAAGAACAAACACGAGGCCATGATCACAGACCTGGAGGGTGAGTGCAGAAACTAACGTGTATAGTTGATCATATGTTAGTTTATAGTGTTTAGTTTAGTTTATTAAGATCCCCATTAGCTACTGCAAAAACAGTAGCTATTCTTCCTGGGGTCTATAGACTTCAACACCAAAAAAATATTCTTATAACATAAAACCATACATTATGTAGACAAAAATGGAGTGTACACATTCATACATAACAATACAACAACGTACTAAATAATAAATAAAAAAAACAATAAAACAACAGCTCTACATTATTCATTATCACAATACACAGTTACAGCAATACTACTATAGGGTTCATAATTTTCACAATGTTCATCCTCTTTTCAACCATTCATATCAAAAAAGAAACATATAAATAATTACAACTATTCAAATGTAAATAAATAAAGTCTTAATCTTTTACGAAAATTCATTGCATTCATTCCCAAAATCAAAAACTGCGGAAGAGAATTCCATGCCACCATTGCTCTATACAGCACCGTCCTTTGTATAAGGTTAGTTCGACATGGAGGTAACAAAAACGACTCTCTGTTGACTGACGAGTGGAATATTGATGCACAGCACTAAAAAAAGACAGTCTGCTGTATAGTATTTCTGGCATTTTTGTAACAATAATTTTTCTAACAAAGTTAACAATACAATAATTAATCCTACTTTTTACACTTAGCCAAACTAACCTAATATTCAAGTCTCTAACACTAGTCCTGAAAGGGCAACTTAAAACTACCCGAGCTGCTTTATTTTGAGCAACTTGCAATTTTCTTAAATTCATTTCAGTTGTACTTGACCAAATAATTGAACAATAATCCAAATGTGATAAAACTAATGATTCTACTAATATTTTCATCACTCGATTTGGAATAAATTTTCTACAATGCTTAACAATTGCCAGACTCCTGCCCATTTTCAATAATATTTGATTTATATGACTATTCCAATTTAACAAGCTGTCAACAGTCACACCGAGTAGCTTTACCTCCGTAACCTGTTCTATCGCAATATCCCCCACAGTCAGACTCAACACAAGCGGATCTTTTAACAAATACTTGGATCCCAGCACCATACATTTACTTTTCTCTGCATTAATCACCATTTTATTGTCCCTAATCCAATTTTCAATTAGTTTTAGTTCAACTTGTAAAATTGTATTAAGTTCAACAAGGGTTTGCGCGGACGTATAAATTGTAGAATCATCTGCATATAGGGCCATGGTGGAATTCTCTAAAACAAAAGGCAAATCATTTGTAAAGATAGAAAATAAAAGTGGCCCAAGGCAACTCCCTTGTGGCACACCACAATCAAGAGTCTGTATATCAGAGTTACTCCCATTAAATGTTACAGTAAATTCCCTATTGGCAAGATAACTTTTAATCCATTCAATAGCAGATTTTTCAAAACCATAACAAATTAACTTTTCCAACAAAATTTCATGATCAAGTACATCAAAAGCAGCACTCAGATCTAACAATACTGTTCCAACAATCTTTTTATTATCAATATCTTTTATCTAGTCCTCAGTTATCTGAGCCAAAGCTGTTGTTGTAGAATGTTCCTTCCTATATGCATGCTGATAAACAGAATTTAAACCATTTATACTAAAATACATACTGATTTGTTCATAAACAATTCTTTCCGTAACCTTACTCAGAATGGGTAAAATACTAATAGGTCTACTATTTTTACCCGACAGTGGTTCCTTATTATTCTTTATAAGTGGCATAATTTTAGCGACTTTCCAACTAGTAGGACAAATGCCTTTCTCTAAACTTAGATTTATTATATAACTTATAGGCCTAGCAATCACATCAGCTACTAATTTTAATAATTTTGCATCAAGGTTATCAGCACCTGATGGTTTCTCTTTAATTACTTTTAATAAATTCTCAACTGTAGTAGTACTTACTCTTTCAAAGTCAAATTTGCATTCTTTATTTCCCATTATTTTATTACATATTGTTCTATTATTTAAATAACTTTTTTGTTTCAGATTCATACCTTGTCTTAAAGATGAAACTTTATTCTTGAAATAAGAACTTAAATGATTTGCAATATCAATGGGTTTAGTCAAAAATGATCCGTCAACTTCAATAAAAGATGGCACTATTTCAGCTTTTCTCCCCATTATTGTATTAAGCATACTCCAAATTTTACTACTATCAGATTTTGCCTCTTTAATCTTATTTTCATAATAATTTCTTTTTTTTGTTCTATTTAGTTTAGTAACATAATTTCTTAATTTCCTATACTTATTCCACAGGATACTATTTCCTGATGTGATTGCTTCAGCCTTTAAGTCATTTCTAAGCTTTATGTGCTCCTTAAGTTCTAAATCTACCCAAGGAGCAGCAATGGTTCTCACAGTTATTCGTCTCAATGGCGCATATTTATCCATGATTGGCATTATTGAGCTAATAAAAGCCTCTAAGGCTCTATTAGCATCATCCTCAACTAATATCTTTGACCAATCAACATTTCTGACTTCTTCACAATATTCATTTTCATTAAAATATTTAAATATCCTTTTAACAATAATTTTCTGCCCTGATTTGGGCACCTTAGTTTTCCTATTAATTGAAACTAAATTATGATCACTAAAGCCTACCGGCATAGAAATTGCTTTTGAACATAAGTCTGCGGCATTTGTAAAAATTAAATCAATACATGTAGCTATTTTTGTGCCATCAGATCTATAAGAAACTCTAGTTGATTTTTTAACAACTTGTGATAAATTACAGATCTCTGCTAATGAAAGCAACTTATTTTTTAACGAACAGTTATTCAAATGCCAATCAATATTCAAATCTCCTAAAAAATATATTTCATATTTTGTATCACAAACTTTGTCTAACATAGTACAAATCTTATCTAAATAAACTATAGGTACATTAGGTGGTCGATAACAAACACCAATTAGAACAGGCCGAAGATGTGGTAACTGTACTTGTAACCACAAAGCTTCTACACCCACACAACCAAAATCATTTCTAATTTTTACAGGTATTTGATATTGAACATAAATTGCAACCCCACCACCATTTGCATTTCTATCATATCTATACAGATTGTACCCATCTATATGCAATAACGAATTGTCAATATTTGTATCTAAATGAGTTTCTGCAAATTATTATTTATTAGAGTTTCCGAAATATCCTGAACCTTATTTCTCAGACTACATACATTTAAATGTGCTATGCATAACCCTTTAATATTTAATCTATCTTTTACCATAACCGTTGTGTCTGATTAAACATCTGTCAATAGTAGAGCTGTACAAAAACAATAAATAACATCTAAAAGAAAAGCTTACAGACAAACCCACATAGAAACATACAAACAACCAAAACAACATACAAACATACACACACACACACACACACACACACCCACACTCATGCACACCCCACTTGTCAACATTTATAAACAAAACCAATTGGCAGCCACGCCATCTCCAGACATAAACATACATTTTCGAATACATAAACAAACTTAATAATTTAGTTATTATGAAACATTCCGTTCTACAGTCTCAAAACATTCTTCCTGCTACCTCTTATCGAGCCTCTTCCATGTCTTGTTTGTCCAATTCAGGCTCTATGACCGTCTTTAGATATGTCTCTGCAGCTAGATGGTTGGAGAACTTTTTCGTATCTCCTTTGAAAGTCAGAATCAAGGTGGCAGGGTGAATTATGCCATGCTTAACTCCCGCATTCCATAGTTTCTTCCTCACGTCCCGAAAACTCGCTCGTATTTTAGCCATCTCCGTCGAGATATCAGGAAAGAAGCGAAGTTTCATTCCGCGAACCTCTAGCACCCTTTCTTCTTTCGCAATCCTCACAATCTCATCTCTCACCACCAGCCTCTGCAGTCTTACAATCATTACCCGTTGCCCAGATTTACTCTTAGATCCAACACGATGCGCCACCTCCACCCCTGGCTCAAGCTGGAGCTTATCACTGAACAACTCTTTTAGCAGTTGAGACATATAACTTGTAGGATTTCCTTTCTCGACATCAGAGGTCAGGCCCATAACACGGACATTATATTTACGATTGTAACTCTCCAAGCGCTCAGTTTTCTCCTTAAGTTCATCATTATCTTTACGTTAACTTTCATTTACGCCCTCCAGTTTGGTTATACGGCTATCGAAGGTACACAATGAAGCCTCTATTTCACCAATTTTTGTGGCACAAACAAGCACCTGCTCCTTAACAGCATTAAGCTGCGTTGTAGTCTATTAATCGCCTCATCAAGTTCCTCTCGCATTATCCTGCGAATCAGAGAGGTTAATTCTTCCATGTTAGCCTCTTTAGCTACCATGTCTGTAGCGATCACCTGCTGCTGAGCGAGGTCCACTTCTCCGTGCTTTGTTTGTGCTTTTCTCTTCTTTTGGGGCATAGCATACGACGAACCTCAGGTTTAAAAATAAATTTATGCTAGATCAGAATGTCATTTGTCATTACCACAGTTTTGTCAATTTTTGTCGGAGACTGGCGTTATCGGCATGCCTAGTCTTCGCGCATGCTCACTTATCCTGCAGTGTGTATTAACTACACATGGATGCTATGAAGAAATCAGGCACTGACTAACAGTGATGTGATTTGGTGGAGGATTGATGCAGGATAAGTTGTGCTGAGTTAACTGTGTGTGTGTGTTCAGACCGCCTGCGTCGTGAGGAGAAGCAGCGCCAGGAGCTGGAGAAGAACCGCAGGAAGCTGGAGGGCGACTCCACCGAGCTGACGGATCAGATCGCAGAACTACAGGCCCAGATCGCTGAACTCAGAGCGCAGCTCGCCAAGAAGGAGGAGGAGCTGCAGGAGGCACTGGCCAGGTGTGTGTGTGTGTGTGTGCGTGTCAGCTGACCTACAGGAGCCAATCACGATCAGGAACCGCTGCATTCCTGGGGTGTGTTTCCCGAAAGCATCGTTAGCCAACTACGGTCACAAGTTCTGTCGTTATCAGCAGTTCAACGAGTCTGTGTTTCCCGAAAACATCGTTCTAACACACATTCGCAAACAGCATCGCAAACTTGTGTGTTTGGAACGACAGCTCTCGACCTGCGGTTAGAAGCAGAGTATCTTGTTTTCATATGTGGACTCAATACATCCTTATCTTGAGCCAAATAAGCATTCAGTACAAGCTTTTATGTAGAATACGTCTTTTAGTTTGTCAAGAGATTTGAAGCGTTGTTTTTGAAGAGTGCGCATGTGCGATCGTGCTCTAGTGCGCAAGACCGAGCCTGTGATTCAATCTGGAAATAAAGGAAAATAACGGAGAAAAATTAGAAATAGTCCTCAATGACATGTCTGTCATTTATATCAAAACATCTAGCATGAATTCAATCTCAAACAGATTCTTTAAAAGAAGTTATTACTCCAACACCTGAGTGACATCGTTAACCAACGTGGCTGAACGACCAATTTACGACAATATGGTTTCGAGAAACGGTCGTGACTATGCATCGTACTATGGTAGTAAAGCAGCGAGTTGCGCCAAAGTCCTTTTAGGCAAGTCGTGCCACTCGGCCGCCCTCTTGGCAACGCCTCCGGGCAGCTATTTCGGACTAACAAGACCAGGCTCCTGTCTAAATGAGTGGGCAGAGTCAGAACTGCACTTCCACTGGTCACCGGGACATACAAACGGCATGTATAGAAACAGCAGTAAAATATGATAAATCGCTGAAAAGGTTTGATGACTTTGCCCCAAAATAAGGTTTAAAACGGCTTTTTCCCCACAGGTTATACTTTTACTACGCATGCGCAAGGGTTCATGACACCAACTTCATTTACGTCTCTATCCAGAATGCCTCAACTGTGCGCATACGTCAGTGGAACCACACGATAGGCTTAAATGTTTCCCGGCTTGACTGTTAAAAGCAGATGATTGGCTTTCCAGCGGAAGGGGCGGGACATGTGCATACAACCGCCATCTTTGCCGTTACTGGTTTTCCTTATATAGTTGTATTGAGGAAGTGGCATGTCTCTTATATAAATTGTCTTTGGTTACGCTGTTGTTCGGGAAACACACTCCAGATCCGTCTGAGACAAGCGTGCTGCACAAGTCCTGAAAGTGAAGCCAGAGCGTCTCGATGGCCCCCGGTGACTGGTCCCAGTATAGCTCATGAGGCGTCGTCCATCTTTTTTCCCAGTCTATGTTCTGCGTGTGTGTCTGACTGTTACTGACCGTTTCCCACCAGGATCGAGGAGGAAGCGGCGCAGAAGAATCTGGCGCAGAAGAAGATCCGCGAGCTGGAGGCTCAGCTGAGTGAACTTCAGGAGGACCTGGAGCTGGAGCGAAACGCTCGCACCAAAGCTGAGAAACACCGGCGGGACCTGGGAGAGGAGCTGGAGGCCCTGAAGACTGAGCTGGAGGACACACTCGACTCCACGGCCGCACAGCAGGAGCTCAGGTCAGCACGCACACACACACACACACACACACCTGTGTTCTCAGAGGTGTCAGCATTTCTCCAGATTTGTAACGAGAAGCATGAACCTGACACTTAAAGGTCTTCAGTCAAAATTATAAGCTTGAACGGTTTTAAATGTGAAAATATTTATTTTATTTAATAAAAAAAATTATTGTATTATTATTAATACATTTCATCATTTTTATTGTATTAGATATTATTTTTCATGTAACAGTACAATGGCATTATAATTCTTAATTTATGCCTGGAGTCAAATAGCAATCGCACAAAAATATTCATTTTATTTATTATTTTTATTATTATATTTTTTATTTGATTAGATATTCATTTTTAATTAAACAGTAGAATTTCATTGCAATTCTTCATTGTTATTGTAGTAATAATATTATGAAAATAACTTAATTTTATTTTTATTACTATCTTTTTTATTTTATTAGATACACTTCTTAGTGTAACAGTACAATTGTATTACACTTCTAGATTTTTATAACTAGTTAAATAATTGTAATAAAAATAAGAAAATAAAAGTAATTTTATTATTATAATATTTTTATCTTGTTAGATATTACATTTTTATTTAACATTCCAATTACATTGCAGTTGTTCATTTTTATAATTAATGTAATAACATCAAAATAATAGCTCAATTTGATTATTATTATTTTTTTATATTATTATCATATATTCATCATTTATTTAAAATTATGATTTCATTCCATTTTTATCATTACATTTAAAATAATAATATTATGATGATAAAAACATTTTTTTTTGTATAATAACAATACAACTGCATTACTATTGAACATGTCTGAAGTACAGTTAAAAGTCAATAATAATAATAATATGAAAATAATACTTCAATATAGCTGATTTAACAACAGTGGAAATGTAATGTCCATTTTTACAGTCAGTGCAAAGACCATTTTTTATTCTCAGTTGTTTCTTGTAAAGTTTTGAACACCTTAAAAACAAATATTTAAATTGTCATCAGAGTGGTTGAATATGGCTAAATACTTCATCACGATGCGTGTGTGTGTGTGTGGGGTGCAGGACGAAGCGCGAGACTGAAGTGGCTCATCTGAAGAAGAATCTGGAGGACGAGGCTAAGGTTCACGAGCAGCTTGTGGTTGAGATGCGGGTGAAACACGGCCAGGCCTTCGACGAGCTCAACGAGCAGCTGGAGCAGGTCAAACGGGTGAGACACACACTCACACACACCTGAGATCAGCCACGCGTGCGCTTCCGTGTCCTCACACACTCCCTCTGCTGTCTGTGGACAGAACAAGGTGTCGGTGGAGAAGACGAAGCAGGCTCTGGAGTCCGAGAGGAACGAGCTGCAGATCGAGCTGCAGACGCTGATGCAGGGCAAAGGAGAGTCCGAGCACCGCAGGAAGAAAGCGGAGACGCAGGTGCAGGAGCTGCAGGTCAAGCACGCTGAGAGCGAGAGACAGAGGCTGGAGCTGGCAGAGAGGGTCAACAAGATGCAGGTGCGCTAAAACAACACCACCGTTACACCGCAGAATGCTCACTTTCAAACATTCACGTTAGAAAATACTGGTGAACAACAGATTTAAAACTGATTTGATGACAGATTTCCAAACTGCCTCATAAGAAAATAAAAAAATCATGCTTTGGTAAATCTTAATTGGCACAAAATAATGAAATTCTGACATAAAAAGTCTAAATTATGAGTTGCTATGCCATAATTATGACTTTTTATGCCATAATTTGACTTTTCAATATGTAATTGTGAATTGATATGATCACAGAAGTTTGTAAGTCAACAATCACTATTTATCTTATAATTTAGACTTTAATTTCTCATAATTTAGACCTTAACTTAATTTTATGTAGTAATTTCGTCTTTGAATGTCAACTTCAATTTACTGTCTTAATTTTGACTTTGTCACAATTTCAACTATTTGTCATAATTTTGATGTCATAATTTCGACTTTTTGCGTAATTTCAACTTTTTGGTCATAATTTCAACTTTTTGTCATAATTTCAACTTTTTGTTGTACTTTCGACTTTGCATATAATAATTTCAACGTAGTATGTCATAATTTCAACTTTTTGTTGTAATTTCAACTTTGCATGTAATAATTTCAACGTAGTATGTCATGATTTCAACTTTTTGTTGTAATTTCAACTTTTTTGTCATAATTTTGACCTAGTGTGTAATAATTATGAATTTGTATGTCACTTCTACTTAGCATGCTCTAATCATGATTTACCAAAGGCATGATTTTTATAGCAAAAATGGGCTTCCATACTTTTGTCACGTGTTAAATATTTTCTGGAAGTACCTTGAATAATTTAAGTTATTATTTCAATAATTTAACAACACATTCGTATGTTTATGGTCTTCTGATAATGGTCAATGGGCACATGACAAAATATTTCACCTTTACTTATTACGTGTTTTACTTTGACCACTTTTTTTTACACTCTAGATCTGCTGATATTCCACTTTAACTTGTGTTTAAGTGGTTATTGTAATATTAATGTTCAGGTGGAGCTGGATAACGTCAACAGTCTGCTGAGCGAAGCCGAAGGGAAGTCCATCAAAGCCACGAAGGACTGGTCCACCGTGGAGTCGCAGCTGCAGGACGTGCAGGTACACATGAGGGCATGACCCTGAGGGATCATGGGATACTCCTGCAGGTGTGTGTATGTGTGGCTCACCTGAGTGTGTTTGTGTCTGCAGGAAGTGCTTCAGGAGGAGACGCGTCAGAAGCTGTCTCTGAACACACGTCTGCGTCAGCTGGAGGACGAGCAGCACAGCCTGAAGGAGCAGCTGGAGGAGGAGGAGGCCGCCAAGAGGAACCTGGAGAAACATCTCAACACCATGCAGGCGCAGGTACACACACACACACACACGGAACTCTAGCGCTCTACACAATTCTACAGTTATGTTCTGCTCTGAAATAGTTCATCAAAACTGTCTGAAACATCCTCAAAACAAACTAATGTCTCTAGAGTAGAGCTTAAGTGGTGTAACAGAGTTAAATTCACTTTGCTAGCCGTAGTTATGTTTGATTTCTGGGTGATTTTTGTTCATTTGAGTCGGTTCTGTTCATAAAGTGTTCTGAATGATATAGTGAATATATAATTTTCTCTATAGAATTTGATTTGTTCAATTGAGTCAGTTCTGTTCATAAAGTGGTTTGAATTATTCATTAAAGGTCTGAATCAAAATGGCTTTTTTTTGCCTCCTCCAGTGAACACACATTATTGTGGAATTTCACTATAGATTTTGATTTATTGTAGATTTGTTCATTTGAGTCGGTTCTGGTTATAAAGTGGTCTGAATGATTCGATAATGATCTGATTTTTTGTGAACACAAATGATTGTGAAAATTTGTTCATGAGAATGCAATTAGGCAACAGATTTATTCAGATATTCGTTAATAGACATTTTTAATGAAACTTTGTCAAATGTCAAACTGAAAGAGCTTGTATAATTGCTTTATTTTTTATAATTTTGCAATAAATATAATAGTTAAATTACATAATTTTCTTAATTTCTACTATTTTCATGCAGCTAATATGGCCTTAAATAAACAAATTAGCAAACTGTCAAGTCTATACTGTGCAGTGCATGCTATTGTTTTTAGTTTTTTTAGCAAACTATTTCAATAGTACAATTATAATAGTCAAGTCATCATTTTAGAAATGAATCGGCTAAATTTGTATAAAACTTATCTTAAATTCTGGCTGTTCAGTCAACAAAGAGTTTGATGCTAAAGAGATAACGGCACATTTGTAAAATATAATGAAGTACAGTGTAATAAGTCTCTGTGTGTGTGCAGCTGGTGGACATGAAGAAGAAGGTGGAGCTGGAGGCGGGGTCTCTGGAGAGCGCCGAGGAGACGAAGAAGCGCGTTCAGCGAGACCTGGAGAGTGTGACGCAGCGCCTGGACGAGAGATGCTCCGCCTTCGACAAGCTGGACAAGACCAAGACCCGCTTGCAGCAGGAGCTGGACGACATGCTGGTGGACCAGGACCACCTCCGGCAGATCGTCTCCAACCTGGAGAAGAAGCAGAAGAAGTTCGACCAGGTGAGAGTCCGCATGAGTTTAGTCCAGTACACCAGCGGCTTTCAAACTCTAGAGATGAGCTTTCAAGTGAGCTAAAACTACACACTTATTTGTGCAAGTAATACACAATTGAACATATTTGAACAACATGGGCATTTTAATGTTTTTTTTCTAGTTATGTTGAGCTTAAAAAAAAAAAAAAATTCTAATGTTTATATTTTAGGTTTAGTAGTTTTAGTTTCAGGGATGTCATTTTTACAATATTTTAACATGCATTCAAAAAAAAAATCTTAATGACATGGGCTTTTTTTAATATATATTTTATGAATGTACATTTTCTAGTTAAAATAGTTTTTTTTTTTGCTTTTTTACATTTATTTATTTTTAAATATAGATTTATTATAGTTTGTCTTTTTTTTTCCGGGATGTCATTTTTAAATATTTTATTAGGTGTTTAAAAAAAAAAAATTTTTATCCTTAATAAAATCAAATCTAGAAAACAACATGGGCATTTGAAAAAATATATATATTGTTGAGATTAAGTTATTTTGTTGTAGTTTTTATTTTATTTGTATTGACATTTTTTATTTTGTTTTATTTGATATAAAACATTTTTTTTACATTTATTTATCTTTGTTTTAATCCTTGACATGGACAATTTTTTATATACATTTTTCTAGTTATGTTTCTAGCTTTTTTAAGTCATTTTGTTGTTAATTTTTGTCTTTTTATTTATTTTTATTTAAGATGCTTATTAAATAACTAATTTTAATTTATTTTTTCAGGTATTTTGAGAAACCATCTTTTTTTAAAATCTTAGTGATAGGCATTTTTACGACAATTTTTTTTAATATATAATTTTTTTTTGTATCATACCAAAGTTTTATATATATAAATATTTTTTATTATTTATTCAGTTTTGATTAAAAAATACAATTTATTTTTGAAACTTGGGAAAATCATGATTTACCCTTAAATCAAGAATGGCGGGAAAAGTCATGGAGGCCCTTGATTTGTTGTTGACGAATCAAAAAGCTTGAGAGCTGCTGGATTACGACAAACTAATCAATCTGGAAATGATACTTTTGAGCATTTCTGCAGACCCCCATCAAACAGCAACAGCTGAGCATGAGTGTGAGTGCCTGACGTGCTGGTGTTTTGCAGATGCTGGCGGAGGAGAAGTCCATCTCCTCCCGATACGCAGAGGAGCGCGACCGTGCCGAGGCCGAGGCCCGTGAGAAGGAGACCCGTGTGTTAGCGCTGGCCCGAGAGCTGGAGGCCCTCACCGACCTGAAGGAGGAGCAGGACCGAACCAACAAACTGCTCCGCGCCGAGATGGAGGACCTGGTGTCCTCGAAGGACGACGTGGGCAAGAGCGTAAGTGCCTTTTCCAGTCGCCTGGAGTTCATTCAGCGCCTCGTCTCCAGCAGTCTGACTCTCTCTCTCTCTCTCTCTCTCTCTCTCTCTCTCTCTCTCTCTCTCTCTCTCTCTCTCTCTCTCTCTCTCTCTCTCTCTCTCTCTCTCAGGTGCACGATCTGGAGAAGTCGAAGCGCTCGATGGAGCAGCAGCTGGAGGAGATGAAGACGCAGCTGGAGGAGCTGGAGGACGAGCTTCAGGCCACCGAGGACGCCAAGCTGCGGCTGGAGGTCAACATGCAGGCCATGAAGGCTCAGTACGAGCGAGACCTGCAGGGCCGAGACGAGCTGGGAGAGGAGAAGAAGAGGCAGCTCGTCAAGCAGGTGCAGAACAACTACACACACTCCCCTGATGAAACACACGCCTCTACTAACTTATCATTTCAGTGCTTATTTGATGTTTGATTAATCTGTCGATTATTGCCTCGATTCATCTGATTAAAAAGCCTATATATATATATATATATAGTTTGTATATTGTATTGTATATGTATTGGCTTTTTATTCTGATTAATCGTAGTGAATAATCAACATATCAACATGTATAAACATGTTTCCATGATTAATCGGATTAAATTTGTACTTTTTATTTATTTATATATATATGTATGAATGAAGATGAATCTGTTGATTATTTCCTCTATTAGTCGGACTAAAAAGCCACTTTTTCATTTATATAGAGTGTGTATGTATATATACTATGTATGCATAAATTGGCTTTTAACCCGATTAATTGAGGAAATCGATTATTTCCTCGATTAATTGGATGAAAAAGCAGAGCTTTATATATAGTTGTGTATAGCTGTTGTAGCCGTGGTTGATGTTGTTGTGTGTGTGTTTTGAGGTGCGTGAGATGGAGATGGAGCTGGAGGACGAGCGTAAGCAGCGCACGCTGGCGATGGCGGCGCGTAAGAAGATGGAGCTGGACCTGAAGGAGCTGGAGGCCGCCATCGACCAGGCCAACAAGAGCCGCGACGAGGCGCTCAAGCAGCTCAAGAAAGTGCAGGTGCGTCCTCAGCGCCAGAAAACACACACACACACACACACACACACACACACACACACACACACACACACACACACACACACACACACACACACACACACACACACACACACACACCCCTGTGATGAGCTGAACAAGGCTTCAAAATACTCACACTTGTGCACAAACACTGTGGTGAGGCAAATTAAATGTTTACCAGTCATTAAATAAATAATGATAATCATCACAAAACATTAAATACACACTGTTTGAAAAGTATAAACGCAAGTCATAAGAGCTTCGTAATAATACAGGTATTGATTTGATTCAGATTTTTGTTTTATTACATTCTGTATATTTTTATTATATACTGTAATTTGTTAATATTTTTATTTTTCATTTGAATTTAGTAATTTGGTTGTGCATTTTTGTCACTTTTATTAGTTTAGTTCTTCAATTCAAAATCCACGAAACTGAGAAATGTTGGCTTATTTTATTTCAGCTAGTTGCCTTAAGTACATTTATCATTTTAATTTAGTTTATTAAGTACTAAAATAACTCAAACTGAAATAAAATAAAAATACTTAATGTAACAAATAAAAATGGAAAATCTTAAAATAAAACAAAAATTTAAAGATACTAAAAATGTAACCAATTAAAATGGAAAATCTTAAAATAAAGATACTAAGAATGGAAAATCTTAAAAATAAAACAGAAATTTAAAAAGACTAAAAATGACGAATTTAACGAATTAAAATGGAAAATATAAAAAATAAAACAGAAATTTAAAAAGACTAAAAATGTAACGAATTAAAATGGAATATATATATATTTTTTAAATGTAACAAATTGAAAAGAAAAATAATAAAAAACTATAAGAGTTCAAAATACAAAAAAATTAACGAATTAAATGAGCAAATATCAAAATAAAACATTCTGGCTCATGAACTTCCATTTTAAGTGCTTTAATACGAGTTATTTTAACACACATTCTGTAGTAATGGACGTTCCGCCACAACACACTCCTTTAACCGCAGCCTACACGCGTATCTGAGTGTTCGTGTGTGCTGTTGTGTCTCAGGCTCAGATGAAGGACCTGCTGAGGGAGCTGGACGACACGCGCCTGTCCCGCGAGGAGATTCTGGCCCAGAGCAAAGAGAACGAGAAGAAGGTGAAGAGCATGGAGGCCGAGATGATCCAGCTGCAGGAGGTCAGTGTGTTTCTCTCTCTCTCTCTCCTCATCGCTCATCGCTCAGGTCAGGGGTCAGTCTGACGTCTCTCGATGCGTTCGCAGGAACTGGCGGCCGCCGAGCGGGCCAAGAGACTAGCGCAGCAGGAGAGAGACGAACTGCAGGACGAGATCAACAGCCAGGCCGCCAAAGGGTGAGAAAACATTTACATCACGTCATTATCACATTCCATATGCAAATCATAATGAAACACATTGATAATAAATCATTTGAAAACTTGTTTTTTATGCTCAACTGTTTTATTATTTTTTGGACCAAAAAAAAAAAAAAAAACATTTTAGTTTTTAAGAAAATTTTATTCAGAACTAAGACATTAATATTCTTCCAGTGTTTCGATTTGATTTTTTTATTTGATTTCTCTAATGGGAAAATATTTAATAATAAGGACACTGGTTTATAAAAGATAAATTAAAAACTTTATTATTATATTATTTGGCCTACTATTTTTCATTAGCTATTTTTTAATCCAAAGACAACTACAATTATTCAAAAAAAATCTTCCATTGTTTTAAAGAATGATTCAATGCATCTAATTGATAGATATAATTGATCAATTCAAATTATAATTAAATGTATTTCTGAAACATAATTTGAAGACCCTATTTTTATTTGCACTATAAATTTAACCCATTTAATTTGAGTTACTTAAATTAATAATATTCTCCCAGTATTTTTTAAGATTATTGATTGCATTATTTAACGTGTATATATACAATACAATAAAAAATACTATATTTAATAAAAAATACTATTTTAAACCAAACAAACTAAACTAAAACACTTTTAGTTTTTGCTTTGGTTCTGACAAATACACGTGGCACCATTTGCACAGACACAATAGAACATTTTTATTTGACATTTTTCAGATTTCTCGAGCCGTTTGTCTTTTTTTCAGCTGCTATAATGCCCAGTAATCAAACACACCTGAATTACATGTGAAAACACTGGCTGTGATGAGCAGTAATCTTGCTGTTTGTAACCCGGCATTGTGTGTGTGATCAGCGCTCTGGGCTCGGACGAGAGGCGGCGTCTGGAGGCTCGTATCGCTCAGCTGGAGGAGGAGCTTGAGGAGGAGCAGAACAACACAGAGCTGGTGAACGATCGGCTGAAGAGATCCCTGCTGCAGGTACGACACACTCCCGACATTGACTAAACTTGTTCTGTCCACGGAATGTCTACGAATACAGGATTAAAGTTCTCCGTCGCTACGACGGATTTCCGTTAATATCAGGGCTCCCCTGTCATTGTCTTAAGTTCACTTTTAATCATTTTAAGGCCGTAAATATGCTTACATTTCTCAAATGGTGCAATAAAGGTCTTCATTTTAGTTTGAATGGGTCTTAAGGAAGGACGAGGTGTATTCACCCTGCGGAGGGGGATGTGATCAAAGCCTGGAGTGGCGCTAAAGCACGTTCCTATCTGCACTGAGAATTCTGTGGTAACTCCGCTCCTGATCCACTCCGGGTTTTCTATACCCGCTCACGGAAAAACTGCTCAGGATAAGTGCGAAATGAAGGTTGTGAAATGATTGCCTAATGTTAACTCTACTTTGGTGCTGCAATGATATTGCATATCGCCACGATAACCGACCTCATCTAAGCTGCTTTAGGGGCCGTTCACATCTTTGCGCTCACATGCGTTTTTTTTTTTATGTAGATGCGCGAAAAGTGCGCTCAAATAGAGAGCGACGCTGTTGCAACTCGTCTCGCTTGTGTTCCCAGGCAAGGTGAATGGAAAAATCTAAGTAAGTTAGTCTTTAGGGCCGTTTGCAACGACTGTATCAATCAAATATCAGCTTTTGGAAGGTAAGATATACAGGTAAAGATTGGGAGACTGCGAGAAGAATAGAGATGAGAGAGGAAGAGCAGGTGTTGCATACTGTGCCCATGAGATTAACATTATTATAATGTATTCCTATTTAACACATATAAATGTTCTTTGCTAATTACAGTGGAAAATATAAGCTCAATTTAACAACACAAGCACCTATTAAATATAATTCCATAGTAGTATTGTATAAATATTAATATTTGTATGGCCCTCGAATATTATGTTATGTTTCACCAGTAAGCACTGGGAGACTTCACTGTTTGTATCACTCCGCTTGTCTGTGTTTGCTCCCGAACCCCCCGCTAGCAAGATGCCTTTAGCAAGGACCTCTTTATTTATAAAACCCTGTGTACGGCCCTGCTCATGCTGTTCACTTTTTATATCAAAAATAACATTATATTATTAATTCATAATGGCTAGGTTAAAATATAAAATATAGTTTGTGTTATTTAGCTCACTTTGCAGCAAAGGCTCTGTTGGCTTTTATTATTTGAGAAATAAAAACTTGTTAAATTTATGCAAATATTGTATTATTTGTATGACTACATCACACAGAGTCAAGTCTTTTAAAAGCATTAGATTGAAAACATTGACATTTCATAAAAGTGTGTAAATAATCGAAACGCAGTTCAAAATGGCCTTTATTTAAATGCAAATGTTCTTTGAGTATTTCAAGGTAATGCATGCGATGTACTCACTATACTCCTAATTACAAGAAGAAGAAAACTTCACACTAGATGTGTGACAGGCTGTGGAACGGGGTTTGGCCATGGAACATTTTTCAGTCAAAATATTTTTTTTTGCTTTAATCCCTGCGAATATCTCTCTTGTTTGTCTGTAGACAGACGAAAGATTAACAAAATGTGTTCTGTGTAGTAATGGGCGATATAAACGATATGCGATATAAACGATACAAAATTGGCCTACGATAGAGATTTTAATCCTATTGCACTATCGCGATAATGCATGTTGATGACGCAATCTACCCGCGAAATTTAGAGCCACGAGCTGCAACCGGCTGAAACGCATCATATTCGTCGTCATCTTGAGTAAACATGGCTGACAGCGAAACGGAGGAGCTGGTGAAAAAGATCGGTGCAACATCCATTATTTGGACTTGGTTTGGATTTAAGCCGTCCGACGAGCAGCAGCAAACTATACAGAGTGTGTGGGGCAACAGTTCGGTAACACACACGACTAATCTGTTCTACCACCTCAAAACTAAACATGTCACTGAATACCAGCGCGTATTCACAAAATAGTGGTGTAAACACAACTCTGTGTGCCCGATTTTAAGATTCGTTGTTGTGTTGCTTTTTAACTGAGAAGACATCAGTTTTTCTGCTCTTTGCATCTTTTGTGTCCTTTAAAAAAAATAGCCAAACTACATTTGATTTCGAGTGCCTTCTGCACTGTTTTGCACTTTTTACTGTCTATGGCATGGCACTACTGTAAATAAACTTTTATACTTGAAGCATTTTCTTTAGTTGACGTATAACAGAAGAAACTCGAAAAATTAGAATATCATGCAAAAGTGAAACTAATATATTATATAGACTCCTTACATGCAAAGTGAGATATTACAAGCCTTTATTTGTTATAATTTTGATGATTATGGCTTACATTAGGGCTACTTAAAGTCTCTGCAGCTAGTGTTCTTGAATTTTATTTATCTGCAACATTATGTTGTATAATTACAGTTTTGCACAATAAATGTTCTCAAAACGACATACACCGTTTCTTTCTTTCGTTAAAAAAAATATATATTTAGCAGTTGTTTGGCTTTCATTAGGGTCTGTGTAACCTGTTCTGAAATGGTTTTATTATAATTTATATATCGTGATATATATCGTTATCGCAAGAGGCTGCAATGTATATCGCAATATGGATTTTAGGCCATATCGCCCATCCCTAGTTCTGTGTCTACGAAATGTCTACGAATATCTCTCTCGTTTGTCTGTAGATGGACTAAAGATTAACAAAATGTGTTCTGTGTCTACGAATATCTCTCTTGTTTGTCTGTAGACAGATGGATTAACAAAACGTGTTCTGTCTACGAAACGTCTATGAATATCTGTCTCTCTTGTTCGTCTGCAGACGGACCAGATAAACGTGGAGCTGACGGCCGAGCGCAGCACCACGCAGCGTCTGGAAGGCGCTCGATCACAGATGGAGCGGCAGAACAAGGAGCTGAAGCTCAAACTGACTGAACTGGAGGGAGCCGTGAAGAGCAAGTACAAGGCCACCATCGCCGCCCTGGAGGCCAAGATCGGTCAGGTGGAGGAGCAGCTCGACGTCGAGACCAAGTGAGGGGAAAACTGGACGCTTTTATTACAATACACATACAAATCAACAAGAACAAAAAATACAAATACATTTTTAGACTATGTATCATACAAGATATATCAATTATATACTAACTTATTAAACCGTTAGTTCCACTCCTTGATTCTGATTGGTCAGTAGCTGTGTTTTATTCACGATAAATGTACGCAATTAAAAATGCATCTATCTCTAATGACAGTGAAAGCACTGGACTGACTCTGTGTGACGTGTGTGTTTAGAGAGCGGCAGCAGGCGTCCAAACTGGTGCGTCGTACAGAGAAGAAGCTGAAGGAGGTGATCCTGCAGGTGGACGACGAGAGACGCAACTCTGAGCAGTTCAAAGACCAGGTGACGCTCTCCTCATCTCTGTGCACATTACACCGCAGCACGCTTGAGCAGATTGTGACCCTGTGATTGTCTGCAGTCGGACAAGTTGAACAGCCGCATGAAGCAGCTGAAGCGTCAGCTGGAGGAGGCGGAGGAGGAGGCGCAGCGAGCGAACGCTAACCGCAGGAAACTGCAGAGAGAGCTGGAGGACGCCACCGAATCAGCCGACGCCATGAACCGCGAGGTCAACAGTCTGAAGAGCAAACTCAGGTGCGCATCAACACCACAGCTAAACCGTAACGCTTACTCGTGTCATTTTACTCAATATTTCAATTGCGATTAGTAATCCCGTCTTTATTGCACGTTCACATCAGGGTTATTATTGAAAACTAAAACAATAAACAAACATTTGTTACTGAAATAATATAAATTATACCTACAATTTCAGCTAGCTAGCTTGCTAAGGCAGCATTTCTCATTTTGTTTAAATTTTACTTATGATACTTAACTAATACTGAAATAAATTTTTTTTTACAAACTAGACAAAAAAAAGAAAAAAAGAAAAGACGAATAAAAAAATGATAGAAATACAAAAACTATATATATATACTATAATTCCAAAAATACATTACAATTATGTTCAACTATTTGGAATTATTATTATTATTATTTTTATCTGATCTTGTTTCTGCCACGGAATAAAACAATTTAAACCCAATTCTGACTTTATATCACGCAATTGCAAGAAAGAAAGTCTTGAGTTTATGAGATTAGTCGCAATGAGATCAAATTAAAATTAAAAGTCGCAATTACCTTTTGAATTGTTTTATTCTGTGGTGGAAACAAGCGTCCATAATTTGTCTATCCGTTTTCTTTTTATGTATATATTTCTGTTATAATCTATTTGACACTATTCTGTTTTTCTGAGAGGAAAGCTCTGATTGGGGGATTTCAACTCTTAACATCAGGAAACTCTAAGCATAAAAGCTTATGGAGGATTGTTACAAATGCAAGATTATGCAATAATAATAAAAACAGTTTTCAGGCCCAGTCACCAGAGGGCCAATATCGCTGAGGCTTGCATATGTGATCTAATGCATATCTGACATTGAACTGTGTGTGTTTGTGTCCAGGCGTGGCGATCTACCCTTCACCATGCGTCGCATCGTCAGCCGCTCGGGAATCGAGAGCGATGAAGACCCAGAGGCCAAGAGCGAAACCCCCGAACCCAAACCAGAGTGAAAGAAGCCGAACCGCAGCGTTCCCTCACACACACGCACACACACACACACACACACTCAAGCCTCGGACGATAACGTCCAGGAAAACTCAGAGATTCCTTCTCGTCTTTTTATATTATCGTTATTTTAGTGCCATAGTGTATTAAAAAAACACACACAATGGTTCTCTTGACAATCACACTCGACGGCTTCACTCGCACTGAGGACCAAATTGGTGTTTTCACGTCATCGTCTAGAATAGAAAAGAGCGGAATGATATTTTTTTGTAAGGACACATTCCCTCAATGATAGTCCCGATTCTGGATCTATTTTTCTAACTGAAGTAAAAGAAGAAGAAAACATGAGTAAACACAAAAAAAAAAAACACGTGAAGAAAGAACTTATTTGAAGGGGACCAAAGCAACGTTGCTTTCTACACAACTGTATTTTATTCGTAAGTTTTTATAATGGTATAAGGATGAACATAGCGCTTGCGCCTCTGCTGGTAAATAAGAGATTGTGATGATAATTACAGATTGTATCGTACAGTCACGCTTTCTGGGCTTTACACACGAATAAGGCATTTAGTAATTCAAACCAGCACGGAGAATATTAGAGATTGTCACCATATATGCACATGAAATGGGGAAAGATTCGTGTCTGTTTGTTCTGAGCAATAGAAGGTGTGTGTGTGTTTTCACACTGTTGCTGCAGACTGAAGGAATAAAGACAGTAGGCAATGCACGAACTCATTTAGACTATGCACTATCGCCTTAAATCTACTATTTGGATATTTTCTGATCCTCTTTTCCTTCAAATATATGTCTTTATTAATGTCCAGGGCATGAAGGGTGGATGGGTTGACGGTTTCTCTCTCTCACACACACACACACACACACACACACTGTAAACTCTGAGCACGGCTTCGCAGGGCGGGAATCCACCGTTTGGCGGGAGTTTTTGAAATATGGAACGGTTTCCGTGGCTACCTCTGATCACGTTTAAAACTCTCTGACATCGTATTTGATTATTCCCGGCGATCTGCGTTTGATTTCTCTGTCTGGGTTTCTCTCAGAAAGGCAGAGATTATTCGGTTGAGGATTTTAAGGGGTCGTTGAGCTCACTCCTCGAAGCGGTGCTCAGTTTCTGCTTTGCCGCTCACACTGCTGGGAAGTGAGAGAAATGTACTATTATTGATTATGTATGGATACGTAGAGCATTCTTCTCTCTCATTCTCATTGTCTCCCAATAATGACTTTGTGATGTTGTGTTATGTTCTCTCTCTGCAGCTCCTAAATGATATCTGGAGAGATTTGTCATAAATCGTTATAATGATATGCAATAAAATGGCTTTTCCAAAACCGCTTTAGCAAGTGTTTGTCTCTTGACTTGATCTTTTTCATTATTTTCTTCCTTTTTTTTGTCCATTCTAGCTACAAAACAGGTCCATAAACTAATTTAAATAGTAAAATGGACTGCTCAACCCACTGATTTCAACAATTTGCTGTACCACATCATATATGTAGCCCTGTAAAGTAAGGAACTTTAACATCAAATGAATGAACAACAAACTAAAAAAAATTACGTATAATCTGAATGTAAAACATGTTGTTTCCATCCTCAGCATTTCTTTCATCTTTTTTTCTCACCAAATATTTATTGGCAAAACATATTTTTTATTAACAAAAAAGGTATGTTACAAATATTAAAGGTTACAAAATACAACAACCGTATTTATTGGCAAAACGTGTTTTGCATACTTTTTTTCACTTGGAAAAAAGCCCGCGCGTCTAGAACACGTCGCTGTTGCACTGTTGCTAGGCAGATTGAGACATTTTGCCAAATATGTGAACGGAACCTAATTTAAATCAATATAAGATATTTATGTTACCTGCATAGGGACTGCAGATGAAAAGTAGTTATTTTTACTAATTCTGGCATATTTACATGGTGTATTTTCATACAACTCATGAATATGCATGGTCCCTATCAAATAAACCAATAAAATAAAAATGTTCACCATGCATCACGTTATAGCATTTGAATAAATTACTGATGAAAATGGTTTCTGTGCGAAATTAGGAGTTGCCACACGGTAGCTGTCCCGAACAGTAAGTTATTTTCATTTGAATTAATAGTACAGCCTGTTCTGACTGACATAATAAATACAGTGGCTATTACTGAGTTCTGCCACGTGAGCGCGCACTGTAGCCTAAATGCAGACAGAGCCGTTTTTATCTGCTTTACATTTAAGCGAATTTATAAATCAGTGTGTTTATGATTGTGTTTCACTGAGATAATTTGTATTACTATTGTTTTCTTGTGTGAGAGAACATTATTTCTCAACTTTTACATTTGGGCACTGTCTTGCAACTGCTAGCTGGTAATGGGCCAATCATATTCAGTGTTTGACACACCTTCATCAGGCCCCGCCCCTTTCTTTAATACATACCTGTGAAGCGCGTGCACAGACAGACTGAGCGCGACTGAATCGACTGATGCCCGGTGTGTGATCGCCGGATCTTCTGTTTCCTCTTTATTAGCTATTATTATTTTATTACTTTTTATTTCCAAGCTATAGTAATTACCATCGAGGTCATCTGGGAATAGTTTTCACCTTTGCAGCAACATTTATTGGAAACCCTGTTTCCCAGAATGATGAACACCCGTCGCGGATCATAGACTAGAAGAGGTGAGCTGATCTTTATAACTAAGCTGCTACTTTTTTTGGCTTAAAACATCACTCAGTCAGAACCAAATGAACGTGCACTTCACGTGGGAAGCGCGCGCATGAATGAGAGGCACGATTCACACACTGATAGAATAATAAAACACCGCGTGATGTGTGTGTGTGTGTGTGTGTTGAGAGAAACAGTCAGGTGATGTTAGTTTGTGTGAAATGAAATAGATGCGGTCAGTAATTCATTCTCAGATCACTGGTGTGTTCAGAAGCTGAGCTGCTCTCAAGGACACACTTACTGATCATCTCAAACAACATGGAGTTCTTGCTGGTAAGTCGGTGTGTTTTATTGCTTTTTGCAAACCTGTTATACATTAGTCAAAAGTTTAGACGCTGAATTTGTTTCTTATAATATTAAGAAAATATATATAAAAATAAAGCATTGCATTTTTTGCATTTGCTCGCAAAAGCATTAATGTCGTCATTAATGTCGTTTTGTTCAGATGAACAAAACGTTTCTCAGATGAACAAAAAGTTTATATGGGGAACGCAAGAGTTTGAAGAAAGTTTCTCAGATGAACGCAAAGTTTCTCAGATGAACCCAATAGTTTTAAGAACTAACTAAAAGTTTCTCAGATGACCACTAAGTTTCTCAGGGGAACGCAAGAGTTTTAAGAAAGTTTCTCAGATGAACGCAAAGTTTCTCAGGGGAACGCAAGAGTTTTGAGAGCAAACAAAAAGTTTCTCAGATGAACAAAAAGTTTATACGGGGAACGCAAGAGTTTTTCAGATTAACGCAAAGTTTTAAGAGCAAACGCAAAGTTTCTTGGATGAACGAAAAGATTCTCAGGGGAACGCAAGAGTTTTAAGAAAGTTTCTTAGATGAACGCAAAGTTTCTCAGGGGAATGCAAGAGTTTTGAGAGCAAACGCAAAGTTTCTCAGATGAACGAAAAGTTTCTCAGATGAACGCAAAGTTTCTTGAATGAACGAAAAGTTTCTCAGGGGAACGCAAGAGTTTTGAGAGCAAACGCAAAGTTTCTCAGATTAACGCAAAGTTTCTTGAATGAACGAAAAGTTTCTCAGGGGAACGCAAGAGTTTTGAGAGCAAACGCAAAGTTTCTCAGATTAACGCAAAGTTTCTTGAATGAACGAAAAGTTTCTCAGGGGAACGCAAGAGTTTTGAGAGCAAACGCAAAGTTTCTCAGATTAACGTAAAGTTTCTCAGATGAACCCAATAGTTTTAAGAACTAACAAAAAGTTTCTCAGATGACCACAAAGTTTCTCAGGGGAACGCAATAGTTTTGAAAGCGAACGAAAAGTTTATCAGATGAACGAAAAGTTTCTTAGATGAACGCAAAGTTTCTCCGGGGAAAGTACGCAATTGTATTAATCTGTGAAACTTTTTGTTCGCTCTCAAAAATAAGTTTCTCAGGGGAACGCAAAGTTTCTCAGATGAACGAAAAGTTTCTCAGATGAACGAAAAGTTTCTCAGGGGAACGCAAGAGTTTTAAGAAAGTTTTTCAGATGAACGAAAAGTTTCTCAGATGAACAAAAAGTTTATATGGGAAACGCAAGAGTTTTTCAGATTAACGCAAAGTTTTAAGAGCGAACGCAAAGTTTCTTGGATGAACGAAAAGTTTCTCAGGGGAACGCAAAGTTTCTCAGGGGAACGCAAGAGTTTTGAGAGCAAACAAAAAGTTTCTCAGATGAACGCAAAGTTTCTTGAATGAACGAAAAGTTTCTCAGGGGAACGCAAGAGTTTTGAGAGCAAACGCAAAGTTTCTCAGATGAACGAAAAGTTTCTCAGATGAACGCAAAGTTTCTTGAATGAACGAAAAGTTTCTCAGGGGAACGCAAGAGTTTTGAGAGCAAACGCAAAGTTTCTCAGATGAACGAAAAGTTTCTCAGATGAACGCAAAGTTTCTTGAATGAACGAAAAGTTTCTCAGGGGAACGCAAGAGTTTTGAGAGCAAACGCAAAGTTTCTCAGATTAACGCAAAGTTTCTTGAATGAACGAAAAGTTTCTCAGGGGAACGCAAGAGTTTTGAGAGCAAACGCAAAGTTTCTCAGATTAACGCAAAGTTTCTCAGATGAACCCAATAGTTTTAAGAACTAACAAAAAGTTTCTCAGATGACCACAAAGTTTCTCAGGGGAACGCAATAGTTTTGAAAGCGAACGAAAAGTTTATCAGATGAACGAAAAGTTTCTTAGATGAACGCAAAGTTTCTCCGGGGAAAGTACGCAATTGTATTAATCTGTGAAACTTTTTGTTCGCTCTCAAAAATAAGTTTCTCAGGGGAACGCAAAGTTTCTCAGATGAACGAAAAGTTTCTCAGATGAACGAAAAGTTTCTCAGATGAACGAAAAGTTTCTCAGGGGAACGCAAGAGTTTTAAGAAAGTTTCTCAGATGAACGAAAAGTTTCTCAGATGAACAAAAAGTTTATATGGGAAACGCAAGAGTTTTTCAGATTAACGCAAAGTTTTAAGAGCGAACGCAAAGTTTCTTGGATGAACGAAAAGTTTCTCAGGGGAACGCAAAGTTTCTCAGGGGAACGCAAGAGTTTTGAGAGCAAACAAAAAGTTTCTCAGATGAACGCAAAGTTTCTTGAATGAACGAAAAGTTTCTCAGGGGAACGCAAGAGTTTTGAGAGCAAACGCAAAGTTTCTCAGATGAACGAAAAGTTTCTCAGATGAACGCAAAGTTTCTTGAATGAACGAAAAGTTTCTCAGGGGAACGCAAGAGTTTTGAGAGCAAACGCAAAGTTTCTCAGATTAACGCAAAGTTTCTTGAATGAACGAAAAGTTTCTCAGGGGAACGCAAGAGTTTTGAGAGCAAACGCAAAGTTTCTCAGATTAACGCAAAGTTTCTCAGATGAACCCAATAGTTTTAAGAACTAACAAAAAGTTTCTCAGATGACCACAAAGTTTCTCAGGGGAACGCAATAGTTTTGAAAGCGAACGAAAAGTTTATCAGATGAACGAAAAGTTTCTTAGATGAACGCAAAGTTTCTCCGGGGAAAGTACGCAATTGTATTAATCTGTGAAACTTTTTGTTCGCTCTCAAAAATAAGTTTCTCAGGGGAACGAAAAGTTTCTCAGATGAACGAAAAGTTTCTCAGATGAACGAAAAGTTTCTCAGATGAACGAAAAGTTTCTCAGGGGAACGCAAGAGTTTTAAGAAAGTTTCTCAGATGAACGAAAAGTTTCTCAGATGAACAAAAAGTTTATATGGGAAACGCAAGAGTTTTTCAGATTAACGCAAAGTTTTAAGAGTGAGCGCAAAGTTTCTTGGATGAACGAAAAGTTTCTCAGGGGAACGCAAAGTTTCTCAGGGGAACGCAAAGTTTCTCAGATGAACGCAAAGTTTCTTGAATGAACGAAAAGTTTCTCAGGGGAACGCAAGAGTTTTGAGAGCAAACAAAAAGTTTCTCAGATGAACGAAAAGTTTCTCAGATGAACGCAAAGTTTCTTGAATGAACGAAAAGTTTCTCAGGGGAACGCAAGAGTTTTGAGAGCAAACGCAAAGTTTCTCAGATGAACGAAAAGTTTCTCAGATGAACGCAAAGTTTCTTGAATGAACGAAAAGTTTCTCAGGGGAACGCAAGAGTTTTGAGAGCAAACGCAAAGTTTCTCAGATGAACGAAAAGTTTCTCAGATGAACGCAAAGTTTCTTGAATGAACGAAAAGTTTCTCAGGGGAACGCAAGAGTTTTGAGAGCAAACGCAAAGTTTCTCAGATTAACGCAAAGTTTCTTGAATGAACGAAAAGTTTCTCAGGGGAACGCAAGAGTTTTGAGAGCAAACGCAAAGTTTCTCAGATTAACGCAAAGTTTCTCAGATGAACCCAATAGTTTTAAGAACTAACAAAAAGTTTCTCAGATGACCACAAAGTTTCTCAGGGGAACGCAATAGTTTTGAAAGCGAACGAAAAGTTTATCAGATGAACGAAAAGTTTCTTAGATGAACGCAAAGTTTCTCCGGGGAAAGTACGCAATTGTATTAATCTGTGAAACTTTTTGTTCGCTCTCAAAAATAAGTTTCTCAGGGGAACGCAAAGTTTCTCAGATGAACGAAAAGTTTCTCAGATGAACGAAAAGTTTCTCAGATGAACGAAAAGTTTCTCAGATGAACGAAAAGTTTCTCAGATGAACAAAAAGTTTATATGGGAAACGCAAGAGTTTTTCAGATTAACGCAAAGTTTTAAGAGCGAACGCAAAGTTTCTTGGATGAACGAAAAGTTTCTCAGGGGAACGCAAAGTTTCTCAGGGGAACGCAAGAGTTTTGAGAGCAAACAAAAAGTTTCTCAGATGAACGCAAAGTTTCTTGAATGAACGAAAAGTTTCTCAGGGGAACGCAAGAGTTTTGAGAGCAAACGCAAAGTTTCTCAGATGAACGAAAAGTTTCTCAGATGAACGCAAAGTTTCTTGAATGAACGAAAAGTTTCTCAGGGGAACGCAAGAGTTTTGAGAGCAAACGCAAAGTTTCTCAGATTAACGCAAAGTTTCTTGAATGAACGAAAAGTTTCTCAGGGGAACGCAAGAGTTTTGAGAGCAAACGCAAAGTTTCTCAGATTAACGCAAAGTTTCTCAGATGAACCCAATAGTTTTAAGAACTAACAAAAAGTTTCTCAGATGACCACAAAGTTTCTCAGGGGAACGCAATAGTTTTGAAAGCGAACGAAAAGTTTATCAGATGAACGAAAAGTTTCTTAGATGAACGCAAAGTTTCTCCGGGGAAAGTACGCAATTGTATTAATCTGTGAAACTTTTTGTTCGCTCTCAAAAATAAGTTTCTCAGGGGAACGCAAAGTTTCTCAGATGAACGAAAAGTTTCTCAGATGAACGAAAAGTTTCTCAGGGGAACGCAAGAGTTTTAAGAAAGTTTCTCAGATGAACGAAAAGTTTCTCAGATGAACAAAAAGTTTATATGGGAAACGCAAGAGTTTTTCAGATTAACGCAAAGTTTTAAGAGTGAGCGCAAAGTTTCTTGGATGAACGAAAAGTTTCTCAGGGGAACGCAAAGTTTCTCAGGGGAACGCAAAGTTTCTCAGGGGAACGCAAGAGTTTTGAGAGCAAACAAAAAGTTTCTCAGATGAACGAAAAGTTTCTCAGATGAGCGCAAAGTTTCTCAGGGGAACGCAAGAGTTTTGAGAGCAAACAAAACGTTTCTCAGATGAACAAAAAGTTTATATGGGGAACGCAAGAGTTTTTCAGATTAACGCAAAGTTTTAAGAGTGAGCGCAAAGTTTCTTGGATGAATGAATTTTATCAGGGGAACGAAATAGTTTTGTAAGCGAACGCAGTTTCTCACGACAATTCAAGTTTGCAAGAGAACATTGAAATCTATTCCCTCCTGTCTCATTCACCTGCAACCTTCTATAATGTATGCAACAGAGAGTAGGCTGTACACTACGTAACGCAAAACTGGACATTCAGTTTAGTTGAAATGTATCATTTTGTCTGTTCTGCAGTTTCCCTCTGACCTCTGACCTCTGACTCGATCCGGTCACATCAACTTGCCCTGTTTCTACAGGGTCATATCAGTCATGTTATCTGGTTAGTGATATGGCAGATAGTTAGCTTTGACGGTGCCACATCACAGTGGCTGGAGGACTGTCACGTTTCAAACCATGGGGTTTAACATGTTCAGTGCATGTGATCATATAGAGTGGTTGTAATATTTAGTTAAAGGCCTGAACGGACTGATTTCAAGCGTTTGCAGAAGTGACGCGGACTCACCAATTTCTTTTTGAATCCTCTGAAGGGGCGGGAGGCTTGGTTTAGCCAAGCCTCTCGTTGTTTGCATTCTGATTGGTCCGTGTGAAGCGGTCCTCTGAAAAGAGGCGGGGCTTGGTTAAACAGTAGACAGACACACAGACGAGGAGCTTCAGTTAAAGTCCAGCAGAACTGAATCTTTGCTAAGTCATGCATTACATCATGACAATGTGATACAACTAACCTACTTCAAGTAGAACTTATTCCATGGCACTTTAGGTTTTACATTTCATAAAGTACTAAAATAACTAAAACTAACATAAAACACGATATTTTTTTAATATATATTAGACATTTTATTTATTGACCCATTAAAAAAAATTGCTAAAACTAAAATGAAAGTAAAAATGGAAGCTATAAAAATAAGAACTAATTCTATATATATATAAAATATAGACATCGCTATATATTATATAAAATATGTATTATTTCATTTATTAATTTCATCAAATGTAAAACTTAAGTAAACTGAGAAATGTTGATTTTATTTCAAGTAGGAAGAAATTGTATGGCTTAAGTTTAGTATAACTAATATACTATTATAGTGTTTAATTAATATTTTGAATTAGTTTTAATTTTTATATCTTCCATATTTACTTTCATTTTAGTTAGTTTTAGCAATTTTTTTTAAATGGGTCTATAAATAAAATGTCTATATACATATATATAAAACTATATAAAACGAACATAAAAAAACGATATTTTATATATATATATATATATATATATATATATATATATATATAATATATATATATATATATATAATATATATTTTTTATGTTAGTTTTAGTTATTTTAGTATTAGTTATTTTACTTTATTTACGAAATTTTGAACTTAAAGTGCCATGGAATAAGTTCTACTTGAAATAAGTGTGTTGTATTATATTTAATTTTACTTCAGGCAATGCTTGTTTTATTTAAAGTAATAAGAATGTTTTTTTTTTATGGTCAAGTTTAGATTTAGTTAACATAAGTTATAACCCTATTTTTATGAACACACAAAAAAAAATTTTTTTAAGAAGTTAAATGCTGAACTCCATCTAAAATCATTTTTAACCCTTCTTGTGTAAACCGATATGATTAGAGCAGTTTTTGTCTGTTTAACCCTGACTCAGGCTCATCCGGCCCTGAAGGCGTTCATGTGTGGGTCTCTGAGCGGGACGTGCTCCACACTGCTCTTCCAGCCCCTGGACCTGGTGAAGACGCGCCTGCAGACTCTACAGCCCGGGTCAGTGCACACACGGGACGGGCTCGAGGACCGCCTCAGTCTGGCTGAGTGAAGTGTGACTGAACTGTGTTCTGTGCTTCAGGTCGGGTCGGGTCGGCATGGTCGAGGTGTTTGTGAGTGTCCTGCGGACGGAGAAGCTCCTGGGACTGTGGAGAGGCGTCTCACCCGTGAGTGTCTCATTCATTTGATACCATACTTCTATTATATGTTTTTTTTGTGTGGTTATATTCTGTTTCTCTGTCCGCAGTCGTTTGTGCGCTGTATTCCAGGAGTCGGGATCTACTTCAGCACGTATTTCACACTAAAGCAGCATTTCTTCGCTGACGGGGCCCCGGGGCCCCTGCATTCAGTGCTACTGGGAGCCGGAGCCAGATGTGTGGCCGGCGTCTGCATGCTGCCCGTCACCGTCATCAAAACACGCTTCGAGGTGTGTGTGCATGTGTGTGTGTAGATAAATACAAATCAGTACACTAGCATTCAAAATGGGCAATTTTTTGAAGAAAATTTATATTTTTATTCAGCAAGGACACATTAAGTTGACCAAAAGTGACCGTAAAGAGATTTATAATGTAAAGTAGAATTACAGTTTACTCTATATTCACACAGAAAACTATTTTAAATTGTAATAATATTTGAGTGTTTTACTGTATTTTGATCAAATAAATGCAGGCTTGTTGAGCAGAAGAGACTTCCTTAAAAAAACATTCCAATATCTTACTAACTCTTGAGCACTAGTGTAGATCGACCTCATGCGAGAGTGTTATCTCGTTTGTGTGTGTGTGTTTCAGAGCGGCCGGTACCAGTACAGCAGTGTGTCGGGAGCGCTGCGGTCCGTGTGCCGGACGGAGGGACCCAAGGCCCTGTTCTCCGGTCTGACGGCCACACTGCTCAGAGACGCACCGTTCTCCGGGATATACGTCATGATCTACAGCCAGGCCAAATACTCACTGCCACCAGGTCTGAACACACACTGAGAGTGTGAGAATACACTACATGTGCTTCAAATATGTGTTTGATTCAATAGGATTTTAGCTGCTTAAAGGGTTCATTTTTACCAAGAAACATCTGGCTCATAATTATTTTACAGAAAGAAAGTTAGGATTTTTTATTTATTTTTTGCACTGGAACATTCGTGTCATGGGAGGAAAAAATATATTATTAGTTTGCTCACAAAACAAATTTTTGCAAGCAAACGGGACTTTCTCAGGGGAACGCAATAATTTTGTGAGCAAATGCAAAATTTCTTGCTGAACTCAAAAGTCTTACGAGTTTTTCAGTGGAACGCAAGTTTTGCGAAAAAAATGCAACGTTTCTCAGGCGAAGCAAAAAAAGTTGCAAGCACATGCAACGTTTTTCAGGGGAATAAAGCAATTTAAAAGATAATTGCGACTTTCATCTCGCAATTTTGACTTTATTTTTCGCAATTAAGATTGTTTATATCTTGCAGTTCTGACTTTTTTTCTTGAAATTCTGTTTTTTTCTCGTAATTCTGACTTTTTTTCTCACAATTCAAACTTTTTTCTCGCAATTCTAGATCCCCCCCCCCCCGCAATTGTGACTTTTTTTGAAATTGGGAGTTTCTCACAATTTGTATTTCTTTTCTCAGAATTGTGAGATATAAACACGCAATTGCGAGTTATAGTATCCAATTCTGAGGAAAAAAAAAAAAAAATCTCAGAATTGTTACAATTTTCTCAGGGGATTGTGAGTTTTTATCGTGAAATTGCGAGGGAAAAGAAGTCGCAATTATCTTTTTTATTTTTTATTCAGTGGTGGAAACAAGCTTGCATAGAACACCAAAATCTTGCTGGCGAATGCAAAATATATTTTTTGAAAAAGTTTTGTGAGCAAACTCTACATTTCTTAGGAAACGCAAAATTGTTACGAATAAACACAAGTTTTGCAAGCGAATGCAACATGTCTCAGGGGAACACCAACATTTTGCGGATTGACGCAAAGTTTCTCATAAGAAACCTAAAATTTTGCCATTAAACAAAAAAGAAATACATTTTTTCCTCCAATGTCATATTTTTTTCCATCCCAATGTCCTTTTGGGACATTTCTTTCTAGTCTTGAGAGGTCTGGTGTGATAACAGGTAACAGGAATATTGCTCATGAATGATGTACAAATGTTTCTCCATAAGAGATAAGAGAGCCGTTCAGTCCTTCCTTCATTGTGTAACAGACTGTACTGATAATCTCTCTCTCTCTCTCTCTCTCTCTCTCTCTCTCTCTCTCTCTCTCTCTCTCTCAGAGATCGGTCAGTCGTCTTACGCTCCTCTGGCTAACTTCAGTTGTGGGGTTCTGGCCGGCGTCCTGGCCTCAGTCGTGACCCAGCCGGCGGATGTGGTGAAGACTCATGTTCAAGTGAGTCCAGACGTCTTCAGGAGGACGTCAGATGTGCTGCGATACATTTACAAGGTAACGGCTGCTCGTCTCACACTGATTCTCCCAACATGCACCTCTCTCTGCTGCCTCAGACTGGCACTCAGATAAAGCAAGAAGCTATGAGAGGCCGTATGTTACTGTGATTTTATTACGATTAACAGGGTTTATAGGCATGATGCAAGGCAGATATTACTGTAAATATAGTGCATTAATAATGATAGTAGTTCTAGCTTGTAATGACAAATTTAATTTGGGTTTAATTTGTTTGGGTTTCCCCAAACACTTCTTCCATCGGCTAGTAATTTTCCTGCTCTGTTTGTGGCGCTTACTGTAAATAAACAGTTCTGTTTAAATCTAAAAAATGACACTCTTCACATTTGAATCTGCGTTCCTCATAATTCCACAGATTCCAAATATATAGAAAAAAAGTTGGTATAATCCCCTTGAATGTGATATTTTTTTAAATGAATTCACAGGTTTGTCGTCCTCAGTTTGGTTCCGTTATTGTTAAAGGAACACGCCGACTTTTTGGGACTTTAGCTTATTCACCGTATCCCCCAGAGTTAGATAAGTCCATACATACCCTTCTCATCTCCGTGCGTGCCGTAACTCTGTCTGATACTCCCACCGCTAGCCTAGCTTAGCACAAAGACTGGAAGTAAATAGCTCCAGCTAGCATACTGCTCCCAATAAGTGACAAAATAACGCCAACATTTTCCTATTTACATGTTGTGATTTGTATAGTCACAGCGTGTACAAATAACAAGTTCATAATTTTAAAGCTACTTCTGCGGAGTGATTTGCTCGTCTAATAAATCGTCTATCGTCTAATGGCTGTGTCTAATAAAAACCATGACTTAAATTCATTTTTATTTTTGTCTAATATACCGTCAAAAAGTGAATATGAACTCTTTCTAAAAAAAATAACTTTTTTCTGTATACCATAAATAGTACTGTTTTGTTTTTAATAGTTCCCTTAAAGTGATTACTTTGTAAGAAATAGTGTGCTGTAAATCTACTTCAACTAATATTGTTTTTAATCACATCCAAAATAGAAGTTTGTGTTCACATAATGTGTGTGTGTGTGTATAATTTTATATATATATATATATATATATATATATATATATATATATATATTATAATAAAAATAATAATGTTTATTTTATATAGCGCCTTTCTAAATTACAAAAACACATGACATAAAAACATGACATAGAAACTGTGAAGATACATATAGAATCAGAATATATATTTACTTTAACTAAAATGTTAAAATAAAACTAACTGAAGTAATGCCTCTTGTCTGTCAGGATCAGGGGTTGGTGGGGTTTTTCCGCGGTGCGGTTCCTCGCTCTCTCAGGAGAACCATGATGGCGGCGATGGCCTGGACGGTGTACGAGCAGCTGATGGCTCAGATGGGCCTCCAAACCTGAGGGCGATCTTCACACGTCACACTCTGATCGAGATCTTCCTACGGGACGCCTGGTGTTTCAGTGTTTGACTCTGAGGTCCTCCACGGTGAGGATCATGTGGATCCAGAGAAATTGAGCTGTTTGATCATCACGAACTGCTTTGATTCTCAATCACGGTGAACTGAAGTGAAAACGTCTTGAGCACTGATATTGAGCTTTGAAACGCACTTTAATATGTCAGCTCAGCTTGTCTTGTCTGTTTTTGAGTAAATTACGTTGCTTATAAAAAATTGTATACAGTGTCGCGTCATGAGCTGCTTCAAGACAGTCATAATCTGTTTGATTTTTATAGTATTATGTTGCAGGTTATGATTGACAGGTTAACTATGTATTTTGAGTCAAATTATTATTATTATTAAAGCCAACATGAAACAGAATTTGTGATAATTTTTTCTTCCCTATTGTGATGAATATCCAAATACAACGGCTTCTTTGAGAACAAATGTAGCGCGGGGCATCTTCACTTACCCTCCATTCACACAATCCATCCTTATTCAAATAATTGTAATGCTGAATGTGAAGATCAGGAAGAAATGAGGGATGATCATGGTCTGCAAGGAAACGCTCAAACGGCCCAGTAATAATCACGAATGCGTTTTGGCCGTTCGTTTACACGACTATGGCGTTCCAGGCGCCTGAAAACGCAAAGTTTTGAAAACAAGTTTCAAAGTGCCAGTTTTTGAAAACGGTCTCTGTGTAAATAACAAAAAACGTGCACATGCACATGCGTATTGCGTGTTCAGTCTTTAGTGTTTCATCTCCATCTACTGGCCTGGCAGCAGAATACAGCGTTTTTAGTCTTTTTCGCGGATCTGTGTGAATGGGGATCGTTTTGACATATGGGGCCCTATCTTGCACCCAGCGCAATTGACTTTGTACACCGACGCATGTATCATTCCTATTTTGCACCCGCGCACAGCAGATTTTTCCCTCCACAGACGCACGTCGGTAAATTAGGGAATGAACTTGCGCTCGCGGAGGTGATTCAGCGCAAAGAGGAGGCGTGTTCCGGCGCAAAACTCCCCTGGTGCTATTTTCCAGTTTTAGAAAGCAATTGTGCAACTGAACAGGAAAAAAAACAGTCTAATTTTAAGGGCGCGTGCTTGGCCATAATGTAGCGTGTTAACGTGCATCCACTTTGATTCTCTAATAGGTAATTATAAACAGACGCAGCAGTTTTCATTTTTGCGAATCATACATTATGACTAGGAAAAATATTAACACACGAGGAAAATCATTGTTGTGTCCGTGAAGATGTGAAAAAACGGTTTTTTTGTGTTTCTGTGTTTTACGGCCCTGACGAGAACGTCGGTCTCCTCGGCTGTGAACCGCTACTGGCGTGCGCCTGTATAATAGCAATAGTATATTATAATTATAATAGTATAATAACAATCCGTGTTGGAACAAGCACGCCTGCTCTTAAAGGGAATGTGAGAGGACGCTCTGATTGGTTTATTTCACGTTACGCCCAAACCACACCTATGAATAATGAAGCTACTTCAGACCAACCCATTTTAGATTTGCGTCGGGCGCAAGAGTCATTTATACCGCCGGTATAATAGCAACAGCGCCGGGATCCACCCACAAAGATACTTGCGCTTTGACACTTGCGTTTCAGATCGTTAAATAGGGTCCATGGTGTCGTCTGTACGTGGAAAACTTAAAAGGAAAAACTTCTCCGTTTTAAGCATATCGTTGTCATGTAAACGTACCCTCATTCAAAAGTGTTGGCCCAGATCCAGCCCAAATGTGGAATGCATGTGTACCAGACGTGGGCCGGATCTGGGCCGACACTGTTTCTGTCTGGGACAAATCGCTCAAACTGGCTTGATGAGACTGGGAAATCAACATGCCTTTCATGAACCTGTCACAAATGTTCCTGTGAAGATCAACCTGTGAGATAAATTGAGTTTTTTTTCTGATATGAACGAGGGTCACAAAAATGTTTTTCCAAGTTTCCAACTTTTACCCGTCTAAACACAACTACACAGCAAAATCCCCAGTGTTAAGAATTATATAAACTCTGAGCAGAGTGTTAAATGAACACTAAAGCAGTGTTAAAGTTAATGAGAGAATTAAGTGAATATTTGAGTGATGATTGAGCATTATTGAAGACACCTGATGATAACAAGCAGAATCACTGAAGGAGATACTTTTTTGGTGATCAGTGTTTGTTTTAGTTGGGCTCTTGACCCTTAAAAATCATTAAATTTAGATTCTGTTTGGTTTGGTTATAACAGCCAGATGAACAAAGTGATTGGAAGTTCGGATCATTTTACTGACTCTCTTGTTACGATCTCGTTCATTAAAATGAACGAATCTTTTTTCAAGTCATTTCGTTCATTTAAGGGGCTTTAAATGTTATACTTTTAACAGCCAAATTCCCCGAACACATCCACCTACGCAGTCTTGATCATATTCTGAATTAAGAAATCATTATAATGTAGTCAAAAATAATTTACAGGGAACATAAATAATTACTTTACCTTACAAGTCTTTCGTTCATTTGTCACGTGACAGACGCAATGAACGTTCATGAACGACTCATCACTAACAAATAGACAAGGTGATCTGATGGTGTTGGTTGTGTTTTAACATAATCGTTATTTGACCTAAATCACTGAACTCATTGAGAGCTGGATGTCAACCAATCTGGCTTCAAGAAAGGGCATTCAGCCGAGACTGCATTACTGTCGGTCACAGAAACCCTGCGTATCGCAAAAGCTGCTTCCAAATCATCAGTTCTCATTCTCCTGGATCTGTCTGCTGACTTCGACACTGTGAATCGTCAGATCCTTCTGTCCACCCTCTCATCACTGGACATCACAGGACCTCCACTGGTTTGAGTCCTATCTCACAGGTAGGTCCTTCAGGGTCGCATGGAGAGGCGAGGTATCCAAAGCACATCAACTGACCACAGGGGTTCCTCAGGGTTCAGTTCTTGGACCGCTCCTCTTCTCCATTTACACCACATCACTGGGACCCATCATAGAGGCACATGGCTTCTATTACCATTGCTATGCTGATGACACCCAGCTCTACCTCTCATTTCAACCTGATGATCCCACAGTAGCTGCACGTATCTCAAGCTGCCTGGCGGACATCTCGGCATGGATGAAGGAACATCACCTGCAGCTCAACCTGGCAAAGACTGAGCTTCTCGTCCTCCCTGCCAATCCGTCTCTACAGCACCACTTCACTATCCAGCTAGATTTATCCTCAATCACACCAATCTTGGAGTAATATTTGATGACCAGCTGACCTTCATAGACCACATTACAAAGACCGCTCGATCATGCAGATTTGCATTACACAACATCAGGAAGATCAGGCCTTTCCTAACTGAACATGCAACACAACTTCTCGCCCAGGCCTTGGTTATCTCTAGGCTTGATTACTGCAATGCTCTTCTGGCTGGACTTCCATCATGTACAACTAAACCTCTACAAATGATCCAGAATGCTGCAGCCCGTCTTGTCTTCAATGATCCCAAAAGGGCCCACATCACTCCTCTGTTCATCTCACTGCATTGGCTACCACTTGCGGCTCGCATCAAGTTTAAAGCATTGACACTGGCTTACAGATCTACCACAGGCTCAGCTCCCTTCTACTTTCACTCGCTCCTACGAATCTGCATCCCTACCAGAAACCTACAATAGGTCAACGAGCGGCGACTCGTGGTACCATCACAGAGAGCCACAAAATCACTCTCCAGGGGCCACATGTATCAACACTGCGTACGCACAAAAACACGGCGTACGCCAGCTTTCACGTTCACGGTCAGATGTACTAACAGTGAAATTAACGTAAGAATGTGCGTTCCTCCACGTAAACTTCATGCCTGGCGTACGTACATTTGTCGTGATTTTTGTCCGTTGGCGACTCAGAGGCAATAAAGTGAAGTGGCAAACATTATACGAATTGTTCTATTGCACCACCAGCTGCAGATATTGCTTATAATTTGTAATTGATACTAGCCTGGGTTTCCCCAGACTGCCTTTGCGCAGCGCGATTTTATTCTCGCTGAAAGGCAGTCTGGAAACCATGGACCTGATTTTCGCCTCGTCTAGGGAACCAATCACAGAATGGGGAGGGAGCAGCAAGACGATGACGACATCTTTGCGACACAACTAAGCAGTTTGTTTATATATATGGAGTCAACATGGCAGCAGACGCGAAGCTACCTTTTGATGCAGCCTTAGATATTGTTCTAAGTAGTTTAGATCGCAATTTTATTTAGAAAATAGAGCAGCGTTTGGCGTTAAACCATTTCTCTACATACATCATCTGGTATAATGGAAACGATTGGCTATGAGCTACGTACAGGCGCATTTGATAGACATTCTTAGCACCCAATAAACGGCGCCGGCGCATTCGTAAACCACGCCTCAAATACGAGAAAATGCACATGTGGTTCCCAGACCCAAGTCTCAACGAGAATTGGGTCTGGCGTTAGCCAGGCTAAATTGATACATTATTTGACATATTATTGTCACACGAGTCTTATTAAAATATTCGATTAATTATGCAATTAAGTAAGAACATATATAAAGCATGTGCAAATTGATACAACCCGTCTAGCAATGGCAGCGTTGGCTTTATTAGAGGATATTTTCAATGGACGAATCCGGAAAGAACGAGTTTTTAGGGACCACAATGATTTTCTGGCCCACGATGATTACTGGCTTATCAGCCGTTTCAGATTTCCAAAGGCTATACTCTTGGAGCTCTGCGCTGAGTTGGGTCCGAATTTGGAAAGAGAGACAGTGAGGAGCCACGCATTACCCGTTCCTTTACAGGTGCTTACCACACTTGGTTTCCTGGCAACTGGTTCTTTCCAAAGAGAACTGGCAGACCGCTCAGGAATAAGCCAGTCGTGTTTGAGCCGTGCAATGCCAGCTGTATGGGACGGGATCATCCGCTTGTCTACCAGGTATATAACGTTCCCATACGATATAGGTGACCAGCCAAACATTAAAGCGCAATTTGCAGCGATAGCCGGTTTTCCTAATGTAATCGGAGCGATCGACTGCACACATTTTGCTATAAAGGCGCCATCTGAAGAAGAATTTGCATATGAGAATCGGAAACATTTTCATTCAATAAATGTGCAGATTATATGTGATGCACAAATGCGCCTAACAAATATTGTGGCAAGGTGGCCTGGGGCAACCCATGATTCATATCCTTACAAACAGCATGGTTGGGATGAGACTCCAAGCTGGCAGGGTGCGCGATGGGTGGCTACTTGGTAAGTTATGCATTTAAATGTATGCTTATATCTAAAAGTAAAATGTTTGTGTGTAATTATTCAACTGCCCATCAGGAGACAGTGGTTATCCACTGAAGACTTGGCTGTTAACCCCCCTCACCAACCCACAAACTGACCGAGACCGCAGATACAATGATGCCCATTCTCGCACTCGGTCAGTTGTGGAGCGGGCGATTGGGCAGCTGAAATGTCGGTGGCGCTGTCTTGACAGGACTGGGGGGATGCTGTTATACCGCCCTGACAAGGTTTGCCGCATCATACTGGCCTGTGGAGTGCTGCACAATGTCGCGCACAGGCATGGCATGCTGCTTGGTGAGGTGGGGGCACCGCCAGATGACCCTGACCCAGGACCAGTATATGTGCAGCACAATTAACAAGCCATTCAGGCCCGTCAACGTGTAATTGCGACAATATAAATGGTACTCAGACACAAAGTTAATTTTTTGACCAATTCCTTTAATGAATGGCTTATTTCTGTGAGTGCGTCAGTGAAATTTTTCAGGTGACTGTTAATTTCTCCAATGGCCCTAACAATTTGCTGTTGTGACTCCAGAACAGCATGCGTCAAGACGCGGCCAGATGGATGGGCTTCAGCACTTGGGGGATCATTACAGACACCGGAGATGCTGGACTGAATGGGCTCTGGCTGCTCGGGTGGTGCGGACTCAGAGTGCATGCCAGTGGACGTTCCTGCTGTTTTTCCTGCGGTTCCTAAGTCCAAATAAACACAGGCATGTTAACATGTTTTCATGTTACATGTTAACAGTAATTTGAGTCTGTTCCTTATTAATGGGTACACGCATTTGCAATAAAAGCAGTGGATACGTAAAATCTCTGGTGTACTTTTTGCTACATTGCATGCATTTTTAAAATAAAACGGTAACTGGTAGGCTGTATGTATCAAAGTTAAGGAATTACTTTTTAAATTAGTCACCTTCCTGGCAGTCCTCTAGTATATCCGAGTCTCCCACATCAACGGACACGATTCCAGAGATTAACGTGTCTTCTACAATAGAGCCAACTCTCTGATCAAAGGGTTTAAGTTAATCGGCCCCTGTACCACCGCCTGTTCTGCACACACTCTGTCGGTGCGCAGCAGTTCTCCGCTTAACTTCCACCTTTATGTCAGACCATTTCTTCTTCAGTTCATTTACGGTGCGACTCTCAGATCCCACCGCGTTGACGGCATCAGACAAACTCTCCCACTCTTTTTTCTTTCTTTTGTTATTAATTCCAGAGGACAAAGTTCCAAATAAAATATTTTTTCTTGTTTCTACCTCTGATAGTAACACCTCTAATTCATTTTCAGTGAAATTTCGTTTCTTGCTTGCTTTAGCCATGTTCTTGCAGGTTTCGTTTGCCAAATTGGACTAATTACCATATTTAAATTAATTGAATTGAGGGAGGAGACAGGGTGTGGTGTTGTGCTCGTGCATGTGCGCCCTTTAAAATTCGCGTTAATTGGGATGTACAAAGAGAATGTATGTGGAATGCTGCGTACGCAGAGATTCATACATTGATTTTTTTGGTGCGTACGCACATTTACAGCGTTGTCCGTACGCAATGTTTTAGTATTAATTCAACGCAAGTCTTTGTACATGAGGCCCCAGAATCGGCATGACTCAGGGCTCCTGTGACGGCAGCACACAACTCCAATCTGGACATTGAATGCAGTCGTTTAGTTGTAATTCTTGAACGGGCCACAACAAAGGAGAGATAAGGCTTACTTTGACTGTCTACTGTCATCAGGTAAGCGACGTCCAGCTCCATAGGCTTGCTTCGAAGCATCGCAGAACACATGTATCTCATGAGTAATGCTTCTCTCATCCATGGCAGGAGGTACGTACGCTCAGGGGAAGGTGATTCTCGGCAGGACTTGTAACTTTCCCTCCCAGTCTCTCCAGGCTTGTAGCAAAACCTGGGGCAGTAGGGGATCATCCCAGTCTCTGTGTTTGTCCCAAAGTGGTCTCACAAGGATTTTGGCACGGGTGGTGTACGGCAGGATTAACCCAAGGGGGTCGTACCTTAAAGGCCCTTTAAATGTTATGCATCATAATTTACTGGTCGATGTTTGTACCTCAATGTGTCTGGAACAGTGCCAGCTGAGGCCCAGAGCGGATTTATGGAATATTGGATCAACTGGCACAGCATGGGCTACACATGCTACACATTGTCTCCTTCCATGTCACGCCAGACAAATCTCAGAAGGGTCTTCAGAAAGCAGGCGGACCTGGAGAAACATGGCTTTTACATAACCACCTAATAGCTACAGTGTGCCCCCGGAACCTTAACAGCACTCCTAGGAGTGAAGGTCCTAAGGTGGGGCCAGGTAACAGCCACTCATTTAGGTTCAAACCTCAGTACTAATAATAATAATAGATTTTATTTGTAATGCACTTTACATTTGGAGCAAATCTCAAAGTGCTAAGTGCTACTCAAAATGTGATGTGGGATATACCATTATTCCCCTTGTAAGAGCCAGGTATAGTTGTATTTTTATGAACACTCTTTTTGGTCACATACGGTAATTAAGGCACCTGGTGGTGGCGGAGGAAGTAGAGCATATCATCTGTTCACCTGTGTGGTTCGGGAGTGGAAGAGAGGGGGTGACGGGGGGGAAGTCCTATTTTTGTTGACCGCTGTAGAACGCACTTCTAACGCTGTTTAATGCCGTTTGTACACCATGTCATATTGTGAAGCAATTATGGAACGTAGCCTACTGGATACGCAACCTTGTTTGTTTCTCATGCAAATAAATCTACAAAACGAAGTCTTTGGATTCATCATCATCATTGAGCAAGCGCGTCTGGCAATTTAAGTTTCCCCTGCTCAGCCTCTCGGCCGACAAATTCGTTTGGCTTTCAGATTGTCGCCCACATTTGTCAACAAAAATTCATGATAAACGTAGAAAAGAAGCCACGCTCATTGAAGGCCGTAATCACTCACGGATATACGGGGATCATCGGTATTGAGACCACACACACACACACACGGATCCGGCTGAATTCACTGGAGAACGGCGAGCGAGAGCATCGCACACAAACTGTGGTATGTAACCTGCGTTTTTTACTGTGTTATGGCTTGTTTGGAAGTTAGTTTGAACGGGTTACTGCCACTTGTTGAAGTTTGGTGTTGCTGTTGTTTGGAGCGGGTCGATTGCCGCTGATCGGTTTTGTGTTTGGAGCGGACAGCTGACTTATGTGTGTGTGGTGTGGCTTCAGCGCGTTGTTTGTTATATCATGCCTCGGTGCCTGCATGTAATAGCTGTGGCTATTGATGTTGCTGGCTTAACGTTGGATTCATACTGCGATGTTTTGTTGCATCTGTTTGTATGCACAAAATGAATGGATCAAGGGCTGGTTCAATTTCTTCTAATATGGAGAAAAGAAAAATCACTCTGACTGAAAAGGCTCTGGCAAGCAGGATTGAGTCAATTCAGAAGCAGCGCAAAAAGGAAGCAAGCAACATAAAGAGCCAGATATTGTCTCTCAAAGAGCTCATGAGAGATGATCAAAATTCTTCACAAGTAAAAGCAGAGTTTGATGTTTTGCTGCAATTGTATGAAAATTCCACTGCATTGCACAAATCTTTGATGCCTTTAATCCCTCCTGATGAACAGGAGAGACAAAATGCATGGTTCACAAGCATCACTGAATACAGCCAAGGGTTTATTAAGGATGCCAAAGTGTGGATTTCAGAAACCAACAGGCCTCGTTCAGAGCTAACGCATAACATTGAGTGTGACCAGGAAGTTCTGTTGGGGAATGAAATTGGCATTCATGAGGATGTAAAAACAGGACAAAGCCATCCATCTTCTCAACATGATGACCAGGATGACATATTGCCATGTGACAGTATATCAAACCTAAGCAGTAGAAAACAAGGTTCAAAATCAAATGTTTCCACTACTTCGTCTGCACGTCTAAGAGCAGAGGCTGAAATGGCTGCTCTGCTTGCCCGTCAAAGTTTGCTGAAGGAAAAACATTCTCTTGAGGAGCAGGAAGAGAAACTAAGACAACAAAAGGAACAATTGCAGCTTAAAGCCGATATAGCTGCATCAGTGGCTAAAGTGAATGTTTTAAGGACCTCTTGATCTGGTGTGCGCAGTGCTGTTTCTCATCGATCTAATGGCATGGAGTCATATTTTAAAAAAAGTGGAAAAACGGTTGAAGCTCTTAATATTGATGCAGAGACTTTTGTTCCACAACTTGGAAAGGATGATTTACAGCTTGGAAGGCCAAGACAGAAAAGGGTAGACAATACCATCCGTCTCCAGCAGGGGCCCTCAGAGCTTATGAGACAGAGCACCTTTCCAATTACTACAGCGCCTCCAGTGTCACCTCCTGGAAATGTCCATACATCGTTTTCCACGAACATTAACAGTGACCAGAACCACATGTTGTCTATAATGAAAAAACAGAATGAGATAACATCAATGCTGGTGCATCAGCAATGTTTTTTATCGCTGCCTAAAAGAAATATCCAAATATTTGATGGCGACCCTCTACAGTACCATGCTTTTATGTGGTCTTTTGAACAAGTGATTGAGGAAAAGACTGATAATGCTGAAGATGGTTTGCATTTTCTGGAACAGTACACCAGGGGGCAACCACAACATCTTGTCAGGAGCTGTCAACATTTGACTGATGGCTCAGGCTATGCAAAGGCAAAGACTTTACTGCATGAACACTTTGGAAACAAGCATATGATAGCATCTGCCTATTTGGATAAGGTCTCTTCATGGCCAGTGATTAAGCCAGAAGATGGAAAGGCTTTACATGCATACAGTCTGTTCTTGCGCGGATGTTGCAATGCCATGGATGAGGTTCATAGTCTGTGTGAATTGAATACACCTGCCATTATGATCACCGTGATTAAAAGATTACCCTACAAACTGAGAGATAAGTGGCGAACAGTGTCATGTAGCATCCAGGAAACGCATCGCCGAAGACCTATGTTTGCTGATATTGTGAGTTTTATGGAACGTCAAGTGAAGATCCTGACAGACCCTGTGTTTGGAAATCTACAGGACGTACCAGTGTTGGTGGCAAATAAAGAAGGCAGCAGGACAAGATCACTTCACTCAGGGGCTAAGGGAAGTAGCTTTGCCACTGCTGCTACTACAGTTGAAAGGACACTAACAGAACATAGGGTTAAAGATGGACATTTACTTGAAAGGACTTGCCTGTACTGTAAAGGTAGACACTTGCTGGAGTGTTGTACTCTGCTGGAGAAGAGAGCTCAAAGTGAGAAGATTGATTTCCTGAAAAAGCTGGGAGTTTGTTTTGACTGTTTGTGTACTGGTCACATCAGTAACGAGTGCAGAAAACGTCTTTCTTGCAAAATATGTGGCTTGAGGCACCCTAGTATGCTTCACATCCACAATAAGGACAAGAGAGCAGATGAAGAGAAAAGTAAGAGCAACTCCGAGAGTGCAGTGGCCAGTTCTTTGGTTGCAGTCCAAACCAGTGGTCTTACTGGGGCCTGCGAACAAGATTTTAAGCTTGCCATCGTACCAGTAAAGGTCAAGTCAAAGAGTGGTCAAAGTATAGTGGAGACCTACGCCTTTTTGGACCAGGGCAGTTCAGCATCCTTCTGCACAATGGGTTTTGATGGATAGATTGAATCTCTCTGGGAGAAAAACAAAGATTCTTTTGCGCACCATGGGCCAAGAGAGAATTGTGGACAGTTGCATTGTGTCGGACTTGGAAGTGGCTGGATTGGACAGTGGCTGGTACTGTGAAATGCCAGATATCTTCACACAACCTAGGATGCCTGTGAATAGGAGTAACATCCCACGACAGGAAGATTTGCATAAATGGCCTCATTTGAAACATGTGTACTTGCCTGAGATAGATACAGATGTGGAGCTTCTGATAGGCATGAATGTACCCAGAGCTTTGGAACCACTTGAAATCATCCGGAGTGTGGATGAAGGGCAGTATGCCATCAAGACAATGCTTGGTTGGACGGTAAATGGTGGAGAATGTTGTGATGTGTATCAATCTGCATTTACCATCAACAGAATTTCTGCTGTAACACTTGATGAACTCTGGAAACAACAGTTTAAGACAGACTTTCCAGAGTGCAGTCAGGAGGAACAGCTAGGACTTTCAAGGGATGACTGCAGGTTCTTAGAAATGGCTAACAATACTGTGAAATTAGTTGATGGCCATTACAGTATTGCTTTACCACTGAAGGATAGAAAGATAAGCATGCCTAACAACCGTAACATTGCAGAACAACGCACCCTCAACCTGAAGAGAAGGTTTATCAGAGATGCATTATTCCATAAGGACTACACTGCTTTCATGAATAACCTTATATCCAGTGGCTATGCAGAGAGAGTGCCAACCTCAGATCTGGAACGCAGTGACGGAAAGGTTTGGTATATCCCACACCACGGGGTATACCATCCGAAGAAAGGAAAGATCAGAGTCGTCTTTGATTGTGCAGCATCATTCCAAGGCGCATCACTCAACGCACAACTCCTAAATGGTCCTGATTTGACTAGTACATTGATTGGAGTCCTGACCAGGTTTAGTAAAGAGCCTGTTGTTCTGATGTCTGACGTTGAGGCAATGTTTCATCAGGTTCAAGTTCCAGAGGAAGATGCAGACCTGTTGAGATTTCTTTGGTGGTCCAGTGGAGCCTTCAGTCAGTGTTTGGAGGAGTATAGGATGGTTGTCCATTTGTTTGGGGCAACGTCTTCTCCAAGCTGCGCTAACTTTGCTCTACGAAGGTGCGCAGAAGACAACAAAGACTCTTTCAGCCAGCAAGTGATTGAGACCATCATGTACAGTTTCTATGTGGATGACTGCCTTGCTTCTATAGCATCAGAACAGGAAGCTATATCCCTCTATAAAGACCTTAAATCTATTTGTGCCAAGGGTGGCTTTCATCTAACGAAATGGATAAGCAACAGTCGCAGTGTGTTGGCCTCAATACCTGAGGAGGAGAGAGCAAAGGAAGTTAAAGATCTGGATCTGGACCATGACTTGCTACCTGTTGAGAGAGCACTGGGAGTGCGTTGGTGTGTCCAGTCCGACACCTTTAAGTTCAGCATAACTATTCAGGAGAGACCATTGACCCGCAGAGGGATCCTTTCAACTGTCAGCTCTTTCTACGACCCTCTGGGGATCCTAGCTCCCGTGGTTTTTACAGCTAAAAGAATTCTTCAGGATCTGTGTCGGAGCCGGCTAGGATGGGATGACTTCATACCAGTAGCAGTTGCCCAGGAATGGATAGACTGGTTGAAGGAGCTTCATCAGTTGGAAGGCTTTAGCATCAGACGATGTTTAAAACCTCTGAACTTTGGAGAAGTAGCCACTGCTCAGTTGCATCATTTTGCCGACGCAAGTGAGGAAGGATATGGTACTGTCACCTACCTGCTGCTGCGTAATGAACACTCTCAGATACACAGCGTCTTCATAATGGGAAAATCCAGGGTGGCACCTTTAAAGCCTGTTACTATCCCACGTATGGAGTTGATAGCTGCTGTTGTAGCAGCTCGTATGGAAAAACTGTGGAGAAAGGAGATGAGACTACAGCTTCAAGACTCTGTTTTTTGGACAGATAGTACCTCTGTATTAAAATACATTAAAATGAAACTTCAAGATTTCGAATCTTTGTGGCCAACAGGGTCTCAGAGATTCTCAAGGTTTCTGATGCATCTCAATGGAGATTTGTGAACACTGCACACAATCCAGCAGATCTTGCCTCTAGAGGTGCGAGGGTGGAACAATTCCTAAATAACGAAATTTGGATTTCTGGTCCCTCCTTTCTCTTGCAATCAGAAGAAGACTGGCCAGTTAACCCGGATGAATCGCAAGAGCTTCCACCTGGAGACCCTGAAGTCAAGGTATCAGCTGCGATTGGAGCTTCTGTAATAAGGGATGAAAATTATGCCGTGACTTATTTGATCAATCGCACCTCATCTTGGACACGTCTAACAAGAGTGATGGGCTGGGTCCTAAGATTCAAGGCTTTGTTTTTGAACCTCTGGAAAATGAAGAAGACCACTGCATGTCCTACTCAGTCTGTGTCAGATGCAACTCAACAGGAAGATGCTTTCACCAAGGACATGTGTGATTTCAAGAACAAGCTCTGTGGTGGTTATCTCTCACTGGGAGAGATCCGAGAAGCTGAAATTGAAATATTTATGTTTTGTCAGAGAAGAAGGTTCTCAGAAGAGTTCTCCTGCCTCCAAAAGGGAGAAGGTGTAAAAAGAAACAGCCATGTGTACAAGCTTAATCCAATATTGAAAGATGGTGTGTTAAGAGTTGGAGGACGGCTGAGTAAGGCTGCCATGCCAGAAGTCAAAACATCCTGCCATATTAGCTAAAGACCTTCATATCTCTGACCTCATTCTTCAACATATTCATCGAGAGGTTGGCCACGGAGGTAGAAACCATATGCTGTCAAGACTACGCCAGAGATACTGGTGTTAGTGGTTCCATGAGGAAGGTCTTGGCAAGATGTGTGGTGTGTCGGCGGCTACATGGAGCTGCAGGTCAACAGCAGATGGCAGACTTGCCTGAAGACAGAGTTTCTTCGGAAGGACCTCCCTTCAGTCATGTTGGAGTTGACTACTTTGGTCCATTCGAGGTTAAGCATGGTAGGAGTCTTGTAAAAAGATACGGAGTTATCTTCACGTGTTTGGCGATAAGAGCAGTACACATTGAAGTTGCCTCATCACTGGACACAGATTCTTGCATTAATGCACTGCGACGCTTCATCGCAAGAAGAGGACAGGTCAAAGAGTTGCGGTCAGACAATGGTACCAACTTTGTCGGCGCAGAGCGTGAGTTGAGACGAGCCATTGAAGGATGGAACTTGCAAAAGATCAATGATGCACTCTCGTTAAAGGGAATTAAGTGGACTTTCAACCCTCCCACTGGATCACATCATGGAGGAGCATGGGAGAGGTTGATTCGTTCTGTCAGAAAGGTACTTAACTCTACTTTGAGGACACAAAGTCTGGACGAGGAAGCACTTCACACAGTGCTCTGTGAAGTGGAATCAGTTCTCAATAGTAGACCCATCACCAAGGAATCCACAGATCCAAACGACTTGGAGGCACTAACTCCGAACCACCTTCTGCTTCTCAAAACTAAACCATGTTTACCTCTTGGGCTATTTCAGAAAGAGGACATGTATGCACGGCGAAGATGGAAGCAAGTCCAATACATGGCTGACTTGTTTTGGAAAAGGTGGACTAAGGAGTATTTACCACAACTGCAGGAACGACAAAAATGGACAAGGATCAAGCGGAATTTCATTCCTGGAGACATCACTCTTGTAGTGGATGATTCTGCGCCCCGCAACTCCTGGATCGTTGGAAGGATAACTGAAGTGGTTCCAGACAGAAGAGGACTCGTGAGACAAGTCTGGATCAAGACCCAAACCAGCCGTATATGCAGGCCCGTAACCAAGATCTGCCTTCTTCAGGAGTCAGCTGAATCCTGATTGCTGTACTTGACTTTTGACTGAATTGACTGGACCATTTTGAATTGACTTTTTTCTTCTGAGAGAAGACAGAAGATTGGCTCACTTTTTATGATGGACTATAAATAATTTTTACTTATTTTCTTTCCCCTGCATGTGTAATGTATATGTAATTATTACTGGGTAATAACTGTAATAATTAGGGGCCGGAATGTAAGAGCCAGGTATAGTTGTATTTTTATGAACACTCTTTTTGGTCACATACGGTAATTAAGGCACCTGGTGGTGGCGGAGGAAGTAGAGCATATCATCTGTTCACCTGTGTGGTTCGGGAGTGGAAGAGAGGGGGTGACGGGGGGGGAAGTCCTATTTTTGTTGACCGCTGTAGAACGCACTTCTAACGCTGTTTAATGCCGTTTGTACACCATGTCATATTGTGAAGCAATTATGGAACGTAGCCTACTGGATACGCAACCTTGTTTGTTTCTCATGCAAATAAATCTACAAAACGAAGTCTTTGGATTCATCATCATCATTGAGCAAGCGCATCTGGCAATTTAAGTTTCCCCTGCTCAGCCTCTCGGCCGACAAATTCGTTTGGCTTTCAGATTGTCGCCCACACCCCTGACTGTGTCAACTGGTGGGAACTCAACTTCTTGACGGTTCCTGCCTGGGTCAGTTTCAGAATTTCAGCATTGTATGCCTTAGCTTTATCTGGATCTTTAGCGAGGTACCGTTCATTGTTCTGGAGGCTGGGCATAACAATTTCCTTTGGGGATTGGAAATATTTGCACCTAGGCAGAGGGCTGGTGTAACATATTGGTCTTGTCAGGATCTGGTGACCTCCTTTCCGTTCCTGAAGGGACATACGTCAACTTGCCACAGTTTTTCAACGCTCCTGAAGAGCTCTGCCATTTGGGTAATGTTGGAGGTCAATAAACACTGTGGGTGAATGGACAATTGTTCTGACTTCATGAAGCCTGATGGTGTGAATGACACATCAAACTGACTCAAACAAACTCTTTGTTTGTATATATGATACTGGATATCAAGGGTGGAACTGTTAATAATGTAAACCAGGGGTGGGGAACATTGGTCCAGGAGGGCCATTGTCCTGCAGAGTTTAGTTCCAACCCTAATTAAACACGCCTGAACAAGCTAATCAATATCTTCAGGCTACTTTAAGGTGAGTTTTTTTAGGGTTGGAGCTAAACTCTGCAGGACAATGGCCCTCCAGGACCAATGTTACCCACCCCTGATGTAGACAGACAGCAATCTCATTCAATGTCAGTCATGTGTGCAGTGAAATATAATTTAGTTAAGCATTTAAAAACTCTGTTGAGAAGTTTAAAACACGGAAAGCTCAAAAAGCAATCATATCAGGATACTTCGTGAATTTCAGAACTAAAATGAAGAAATTGCTCTTAATTCAAGCAGAAAATTAAAAAAGGACAATAATGAGATGTTGATAAAATGAGTAAAGAGTTTAATCAATAATTACATGAAGTAAATACAAACATTAAGAAAAAGTGAAAGCGAATTAGACAGATCTCTCTCTTTACTGACATAAGAGCCAAAGCATCTCAAGAGAAGAAGAGAAGAAAAGAGTCCAGTTTCAAAGATACATGAAAGTATATCTTGCGTTTCCATGGAAGAGTAGAAGTGGAAGAGAAACTACATGTTCTAATGAAAAACAATGAAGAACGAGTTAAAAATTAATATAAGATTCATGTCTCTATTAAAAGTCTTAAGGCCTCTTCTTCAGCTCCTGAACTTTGCCTCCAAAGGTTTTTAGAGGGTGAATTTTCTGGTGCTCTTTCAGTTCTTCTCTTTCTATCATCCGTAGTAAAGGACTTCCAGCACTGAAACACACACCACCGTGTCTTTTCTGCTGTAATATTACGAATGAATCTTCTCCTTTGTGTGAATCTTCAGGTGTTTCTTCAGGACTGAAGCCCAATGAAACTGTACCGCACTGATCACAGTTAAATGGTCTTTCTTCAGAATGAGAAGCAGAAGTGATTTCAGAGAGAAAGCCTGAGCCGCTTCTTCCCAGTGTGAACTCTGAGGTGAATCTTCAGACTTGATTTTCATGTGAAGCGTTTTTTACACTGAGGGCAGGAGACAGATTTTTTGGCTTCTGTTTTTCCTTTCTTGTTCGCGTCCATCAGGTCTAAAATAAACATTAAATCAAGTGAGATTTCAAATGAGAAACAAATGTGAAATGAAGAGTGAAGCCCAAAGTCCAGATCACTGATGAGTTCAATAGTCATTTTAATCCCATCATATCTGGTCATCAACTGATGTGCACGATTATGATCCATTTTAATATCATGAAGATGATTTGTGTTATAATTCACTAGTTTGGTCATGAAACTCTAGATGGCGCATATGACATGTAGGCTAATCTGTAATCATAGTTTCCAAATCCTTTCTAACATAAACAGAGGAAGAATCTGGAAGCTTCTCTTGTCTGTGTATTCTTGATAAGCACCAGAGCAAATACAAAAACATGAACTGCTGTTAGAAAACATGAAAAACATGTTTACGTTTTATCTTCACCATAATGGTGCGTTCACACCGGACGTGAATAGCGCCTCAGGCGCGAGTGATTTCAATGTTAAGTCAATGCAAAGACGCTTTATGCGCGTAAAAAATTCCTGCGGCGCGAATGAGGCGAATTGAGCGTCTGGCGCCAGTGGTGCTTTGTGCATTCACCCGTCTGACGCCAGAGTTGAATTTTTTTAACTTGTGTCAATTCACGCCGCGTTTACCAATCAGGAGCCTGCTTGCTGCTGTCACGTGGTGAGGTGACGTGTAAACGGGGTGCAGGCCCGCTTTTCAGTTTATAATGTCATTTTATGTTTGGCCTCAAACTATTTTGTAATATGACTAAATGCCTGCCCTGCGTGAAAGGAGGAATGACATTGTTCAGCTATATTAACTATGGATGTGACACTGAACACTTGCAGTCATAAATTTCTGAATGAGATGAAGAAAAACTCACATAATTAAAGAAGTCGTTTGACCTACGTTATAACGAGTCATTAATGTATTTTAAATGTAATGTTTCATATAGAACCGAAGCTATAGATTGTGAATTTAAACATTTCTCGTTTACCAGCGGCAAACGTCAGGAGGACTAGCCGAGGTAAGGCTGTTCCCCAGGCGGGTTACATGAGCGCTGAGTGCCCGGTGATCGCCTGGATCTCACAAGCCGAAAACGTCGGATCAAATTTTGAAATAGGCGCTATCTTTATAAATAAACCAGAGAATTGAGCTTTAAACAACTACATTCTCGACTGTTTTGTTACATCGGTTGAAAAAGGTGGTGGGTATTCAGGGTGTCGCCTGGCAGTGATTGGCCACTTCTCAGTGAGAATTGGGAAGTTTTCTTCTTCGTTGGTTCCCTTATGATGCGGTGTGCCCCAAGGGTCAATTCTAGGCCCTCTTCTCTTTTCACTTTATACCATTGGGAGCCATTTTTAAGAAATATAAGATTTCCTACGACTGGTATGCTGATGATACACAGTTTTATCTACCAGCTTAAATTAACAGTTCTTATCCTTTGGACGTGGTCTATGACTGTTTTGATGAGATCAAATCTAATGAATGAATGAGGCATTTATACAGCGCTACTATTTACTACTGTACACACAATGGTGTCGGCCTCATTCACAACCTGGATGATTCAACAGCAGCCACAGTGAAACAGCGCCAACTATAGGTGGAGAAGAGTGATTTGACTGTGACTAACTTACAAAGAGATTTTGTTTCTCAGCACATAAAGATGAACTTCTTACCGTGATCTCAGACTTTGGTGATGTGGTTTCTCCACTGCATGGATCTTCATGTGTATCTTCAGGCAACTTTTAAAAGAGAAACTCTCCCCGCACTGATCACACGTGTGCGGCTTCTCTTTGCTGTGGATCCTCTCATGGGGTTTCAGAGATGATGAATCAGTGAATCTCTTGTCACAGTGTGAACACTTGTAAGGTTTTTCTCCAGTGTGGATCCTCTCATGGGGTTTCAGATCTGATGACTGAGTGAATCTCTTGTCACAGTGTGAACACTTGTAAGGTTTTTCTCCAGTGTGGATCCTCTCATGTGATTTCAGATCCGATGACTGACGGAATCTCTTGTCACAGTGTGAACACTTGTAAGGTTTTTCTCCAGTGTGGATCCTCTCATGTGATTTCATATGTGTTGAATGACTGAATCTCTTGTCACAGTGTGAACACTTGTAAGGTTTTTCTCCAGTGTGGATCCTCTCATGTCTTTTCATTTGTGTTGGATGACTGAATCTCTTGTCACAGTGTGAACACTTGTAAGGTTTTTCTCCAGTGTGGATCCTCTCATGTGATTTCAGAGATGCTGACTGACTGAATCTCTTGTCGCAGTGTGAACACTTGTAAGGTTTTTCTCCAGTGTGGATCCTCTCATGTTTTTTCAGATTTGTTGAATGACTGAATCTCTTTTGGCAGTGTGAACACTTGTGAGGGTTTTCTCTGCTGTGGATCTTCTCATGTGATTTCAGATGTGCTGACTGACTGAATCTCCTGTCACAGTGTGAACACTTGTAAGGTTTTTCTCCAGTGTGGGACCTCTCATGTGTTTTCAGATCTGATGAGTGATTGAATCTCGTCACAGTGTGAACACTTGTAAGGTTTTTCTCCGCTGAAGATCCTCTCATGTAATTTCAGATATGTTAAATGACTGAATCTCTTGTCACAGTGTGAACATTTGTAAGGGTTTTCTCCAGGTTTGACATGATGTTCCTCCTCCACTTCACTCAATTCTTCTCTCTCCTCCTTAACTTCACTCAGTTCTTCACTCTCCTCCTTCACTTCTCTCAGTCCTTCACTCTCCTCCTCCACTTCTCTCAGTTCTTCACTCTCCTCCTTCACTTCTCTCAGTCCTTCACTCTCCTCCTTCACTTCTATCAGTTCTTCACTCTCCTCCTTCACTTCACTCAGTTCTTCACTCTCCTCCTTCACTTCTCTCAGTCCTTCACTCTCCTCCTTCACTTCTCTCAGTTCTTCACTCTCCTCCTTCACTTCTCTCAGTTCTTCACACTCCTTCTCCACTTCACTCAGTTCTTCACTCTCCTCCTTCACTTCACTCAGTTCTTCACTCTCCTCCTTCACTTCACTCAGTTCTTCACTCTCCTCCTTCACTTCTCTCAGTTCTTCACTCTCCTCACTCTCTTCCATCAGCTCTGAAATGAAAGAAAAAAGTTGAATTCCATTTCCAGTACATCTGTCACGTTTAGTGTCTGTGTTCATGTTATGTTTGCCTGTGACACCCAGTTTGCCCACTTGTTTCTGTGATTAAATCCTGTCTTGTTAATTAGTTATAAGTTAATTTGTCCCAGCTGTGTCTCGCTTTCCAGTCTTCTGTTCTGTGTATTTAAGCAATGTGTATCAGCATGGCTGCGGGAAGTAGGGGTGCTTCCTGACGACAGCTGTTTCACTACATTGGCATTTAAGATGACATGACTTTAAATAACTTTTTGTTTTTCAACATGTTTTTTTAAGAACACCTTCTACCTTTATAAATTTACTCTTAAGATTATTTAGTTTTGATATGTTGTCGAATATGGTTTTATGACTAAAAGAAATGTATATCAAAAGGCAAAAGCCGATCCCGCATGGAGTAACGTGACACTGGTTGAGGACCAGCATAACTCATTTGACACTCATTTAATGCATGTTCACTCAGACGTCGGTGAAAAAATAAAATCGATATCTTGATTAAAGTATTCTTTGGCATTAGGAGAACGTGTTTTTCCATCCCACTCTGCTACTTTTCCATTGTTTTTCAGTGTGAACGCACGCGTCGTGTTTAACTGTTGCGCTGCATATTTAGAAGACGCTTTTATACAAAAAAGGAACAAAGCAATTTGTCAAATGTCATTCATAATACGGGTTAGACAATAGTAATACAGGGCTAAGATTATCACAAATAAACAAGATTTTGACGCATATCCAAGGGTTTGTGAGGAGTGTGGAGCGCGCACTGCATGGCATGGAGGCGCGGGCGCGAACACTTGCATTTTCCTATCAACAGTGAAACAACTTAAAATACTCTATAATTTCTGGTCATACAGAAAATACATTATTCGTAACTACTTTTATTTGTGTAAACTCACAACAACAAGAAAACGTTGTGCTTTTGTAAAATAAAATGAAACAATCAGGCGCGCTTTCATGATCTCCGTGAACTGGAGCGCGAGAACTAGAGATGGGAATTGATAAGAATTTAACGATTCCGATTCCATTATCGATATTGCTTATCGATCCGATTCCTTATCGATTCTCTTATCGATTCTCATTGGGTGAGGGAATAAGTACAAATTTGTTTGTTTGTATTAAAGGGTTAGTTCGTCCATTTAAGACATGAGGTTGTATGCAATCCTTACCAGCACTATAGTGCATACACACAGACCCACTCGGTGGTCACCTCCCTGGTCAGAGTTCTGGCCGCTGGAAGTTTTTCAAGAAAGTAGTCCAGGTTAGTTTCCGAGGCCACAAAACTGTGCGTTTTTACGTGTTTTTTTTTTGTGTGTTTCAAAGCTTGATTAATTTACATCACAAAAAACACGCTGTACAAAATTCATACCTCAGTTTTAATCGGCACTATTTTCTTTCCATTTCTATCAATCCGCGCTGCTGTCAACGTCAACAGTGCGCACGCTTTTGACGTGTCAATGTGCAATCAGACGCCTGGCCAGGCGTTTGTGAACACTTTGGCTTGCCATACGGAAAGCAACATGGCGTCCTGTTAAAAGCCTCATACTTCTGCGTCGAACTTCTGCCTCTGTCATGTTAGCCACGTTCTGAATCAAAATAACGTTGCGCGTGTGTGACGTCATGACACATTTGCAACGAGCGGAACCGATACGCGGAATCGATACGCAGGCATGCTAAAGGTTCCAAGGAATTGATTCACTGGGCACCGGTTCTGAAGAAGAATCGGTTCTCGGTTCCCATCCCTAGCGAGAACTGAAACAAAATATAGCCTATATAGGCTAAAGCTTGAAATGTCCACTTTAAAACGAACAAATCGAAAGCGAATACATTTTGTTCTGATTAAGTAATCCGTATGAAAGGTGCATTTCTCTCTAAAGGCGCATCCGCTTAACAGCGAAGATGGAGATATGTTTTTAGCCGACAATGATTTAGAAAACAATAGTTTATTAAACAATTAAAATGCCTCGTTATTTTTTCAGACACATTTATTATCATTAGCCTATCACCTTTCTGTAGGCTGTGGTTCCAGAGACATACGCCTATATATGGCTCTTCTCATTCAGCACTGCGGGAAAAATACAATTTCCAGGTTCTAATTTTGTCTTAGAAAAACAGTACAATCAGAAAGAAATTTCATATTAATTTTTGAATATTTTAAATGTTTAATGAAGGGGTAATAAGTCATAAAAATGTGTCTATATTTATTTTGGTCAACTTTGCGTTTTAAAAATACAACTGTTTTCGTTTTGCACAAGTGTGCATTGCATTGGAAACCCTGGATATAAACCTCTCTCTTTATCTCTCTTAAATATTTTTGTTCTCTCGGTTTTGTCATTTAGTAAACTTTATAGATTTCAACCATATTATTCCTTCTTGAGTCTCTTTAACAAGAACTTAGATTAATGTATGAATTGAATAGTGATTGTGTGACCTATATGAGGGAACAACCAGTGATACCCTTGGTAGTACCATCAAATGATAGCCTATAGCGATCAGGATACACATACACCGGTAGGCAGTGGCCCACCTGACCTGGTGACCAGCACCAGAATTTATAGTTTACCCACCTCTTTTTTTACCACTACACCTCTGGTTGCGCTCGCGTCTCGCGCATGACACAGCGTTTCTCAAAACGCAGCACTCTAGTTCAAATAAGTTAAACTAAAACGCGCCTCGAGACCTTGTGTTTTTCCCTCTTCCACTGCCCGCGTTTGGCATCTTGCGTTTTTGCTTTGAAAGATTATGCATTCTGTGTGAACCGGCACTAACTCCTGAGCATGTATCATAAGGTAAGATGCAGATTTTTGTGCTGTGTTTTTTAAAGGGGTCATGACATGAGAAACCAAATCTTTGTACCATTAAAACTTCCTGCAAGTTTCATAGCTTAAGACGTCCTCCCGATTATAAACAAATCATTTATTTAATCAAGCTCTAAATACAGCTCGTTCTGGATCCATGGTAAGAAGTGACGTCACGGTACAAAGTGACGTACCAGCGTTTGCATATGACCGCCTCCGGCGCAAGACAACTACGCTTTAAGCGCAAGACAACTACGCTCATTTCGTGTCGCCGCGCACCTCACAAGCGTTCAGTCGACGGTAAGCGAGTGGGTCTGTGTACAGGGAAATTACGATGCCGCAGATGTGCTGTTCCTGGCTGTGGACAAACAACATCTTTGAATACGCTGCGAAAGATCCAGACGTCAGGGAAAAATGGATGCACTTTATTTTTGGCGGACGTCCCAGTCACGGCAGTGTTAAGCCTGTTTTATGCTTCTGCGTCGAATCGACGGCGTACCCCCGCAGACCCTTCTGCGTCGACGCGAACCCGTCTCCGCCCCCTCCGCCGTAGTGCACCTCCAAAAAATTGTAACTACGCGTCGAGGCGACGCAGACCACAAGGGCTGTGATACCGCCCCCCTAGCGTTCTCGCGGTGAAATGCACCGCGATGCAACACAACCCGACGCAGAACCATAAAACGGCCACGACGCCGTAGGAGTGACGGCGTAGCTACGGCGTGGAGTTGACGCAGAAGCATACAACAGGCTTTAGTTTAAGCATTTGTTCTATACATTTGAAGGATGACTGTTTTGAGAACAAATCCCAAAATGATGCTGGCTTTGCCAGAAAACTGTTGGTCAAAGATAAGTCCGTGCCGACTATTCTGGGCTCAACAATGACGACGCAAACTGTAAGTAATGTATTTAAAACTTTAAACTACTTTTTTAATACGCTGAATCCGCAAATGTTCTGGCTGGGGGCGTTAATAATTTATGCATAGGCACTGACGTTAGCCAATCATAACAGTGGGCGTTAACACTGAACTCTTAAAGGGGAAACACCCCCAAAACAGACTGTTTGAATCAGAGGATGAGAAACAGGGTGGGAAAAGGTCATAAATCACTACATTGTAAAAGTTTTTGTAAAAAAAAACTATAGTAATACTACAATTGCACCTAAGGGAACATAATAATAAAATAAAAAAAAACATGTCATGACCCCTTTAAATTTATCATGAGTTCTGAGCGCTCACATAACTCTGTCCTCATTCCTTTGTATGGTCATCTTTTTGTTTGGGCTTTTTAATATTACGATTTTGTTTAAAATACTCACCATCACCACCCCGCAATATCAAGCCCCGCCCCGTTAAGCCCCGCCTCAGCACCCCCTAGATAAAATATGTTCCTGCGGCTATGTGTATCAGTCTGATGTTGTCGTTGCTATATGTTTGGTTGTTCTGTTCATGTTTCTTTTGATCCAGTTTGTGAGTATTAGAGTTTGTTTCTAATTAAGATCCTGCATTCTTCCCTGCTTCAACCAACGTGTGACAACATCAAAATTCAAAGAGAGCAATATGATTATAAAGTCAAAGGACATAAACTGAGCCCTAAAATATTACCATCATTTTGATGAGTTTTTATAAATGAATTATGCATGTCTTGAAAACCTCCATGAATGAGGAACATAGATCTTCCAATTATTACTTTTAAAACATTATAGGCTCAAATCCCATGTTTCTGTCAGGAGAACTATTAAAAATATTTGATCAATGACACAATTATCAAATGTAATAAACACATTAAACATATACAACAGTGCCATAATGTTTTCAATTCAAGAGCAGTTTTTATTTTTCAGATGAACTGTTGTTTATTATAACAGATGACATCATAAACAGCAGGAGGTTTAATACGCTACATTTAAAATAATGCACAGATCTATTTTGAAATGAACAAGGTTTTTGTCCTGCATGTTTAATCCCGGGTTAAAGACATAACTGACTGTGTTTACATTCATTTTGCATCATGAAAGCATTTTGAAATGCAAGAACATTTAACCGCTTACACAGAGATGATCACTCTTCACAAAGAGTGCGTTAGCATTTGAAATCAAAAGCAACCTTCTATCATTGAGTTTCATATTTGTAATATATAATCGCACTGCATTCCCAACGACATAAATCAAGCCTTCGTAGAGCATTTTTAAGGAAAATCCTGGCAGGGGAGAACACACTCCTCTTTTTTAAATGTGCACCCTGTTGACTTCAATGGGGCACGTTTTAAACCTGCTTTTAGCCTCTTAACATATTTGATGTGTCATTACAAGTTCCCAGCCATGTTAGATGATTCCTTCAGAGTGAACACGAGTGAATCTGACTGCAGTAGATGTGAAAGATATGAATAAAAATGAGTTATTTCAGCCAGCGCAAATATCTGTATTTACATCCTGTTTTCGGTCGAAGTCCAAAGTAGTCGATTGTCGAGTTCACGCGCATAGGTTTAGTTACCTATGATCACACGCGTGAACTCGACAATCGACTACTTTGGACTTCGACCGAAAACAGGATGTAAATACAGATATTTTTGCGCTGGCTGAAATACGTTTTAAAACGTGCCCCATTGAAGTCAACAGGGTGCAAATTTTAAAAAGAGGATAACCCGGTGTAGGCAACACCAATTTTGTCGTTGTTCTCTGTATTGACAGCACTCCAAATTTACTAAAAATTGAGCTCAATGTTAAAGTTCTCCTTTAAGGCTAGGTAACAGAGCTGTCTTTGGGATCCTGTAACCAGGAAAACCCCCATACAGTTCTCCCGTTGGAACACACTCACACACCGCTGTGTGTCTCTGTCAGGAATGCACTTTGAGTCATCTTTGAGTAATTTATGTCATGTATTTATTATTTCTGAATTGGCTTTTAATTACTTGTGTAATTGGCATGATACATTTTTACCTGACAAATAAATGTTACATCTTGATTTATTCTGAAGGTTTCTGAAATCATTATTTTAGTAGATTATAGGAGGCTGGTGCTACCACAAATCTAGCAGGATAGGTCAAACTAAAGGCGCATGTATGAATGGAGCAGTCATCGAGAAGACCTTTTGAGTTCTGTCTATTACTGATTTAGCAAGTTGTGTGGAAATGGCTAAAATCAACTACACTCTTTTGTATGAGTGAGCAGTGGGCGACCGACTTAAGGTATTAGTTAACCCTACATCCTCTGACTAACTTCAGAACTGACAAGTTTTGTGTCCGTGAGAAACACGACGCGGCCGACGTGATCTCTGTGCGGCATTGGGTCCATAATGAATAAATAAATGAAAGATAAGAAACTCAGAATAACCAAAGATGTAAATTAATTCATAATATAAATCTAAAGATATACACGCATTATCCCTTCGCCCACACCGTTGAATTCCGTCGTTGGGCCAATGGGTGGTCCTTACACTTTATTATTATTTAAAAAAAAAAAACTTCCTTGAATGTAATTTAAGTGTTTGTATACAAATCAGTAAATTTTAACCTTCAATATTATATTAATGTAGAACAAACTGACTCCCATGTATAGTTTACAGCATTATTTGAGATATTTTCTTCCCTTGAGAACATTTGCCATGTGCTTTTTCTAATATAAAGTATATCCAAAACAATCCATATGGAATTGTGTCAATACTCAGCAAACTATATTGAGAAATGTCAAAATGTTTGGTAACATGGTTGCAAAAAAATGTGCACCAGTTATAAATGTAAAATAAAACAGCTCAAATATTTAGTTGGACCTGATGTTGACAATCAATATAACAGTTTCTCAAACTTTCCTTTACTGACCATTTGTGGTAAACAAACAAGAAATAAAATATTCTTCTATTTCATAGTTTACCCGTTTGTCTAAATATGAAGAAGTGCTTGAATGTCTCTAACATGAATGTTCTCCAGCATCATGAATGAAGAATAAACACCAACCTCTTTGTTCTTCAGGATCTTCAGTGTGTTTCATTCTGCAGGGTTCTGGATCACTGTCCTCTTTACTGTTCTCACTCAGTCTTTACAGATTTCAGCTCTTCCTGATGCTTTGCTGCTCGTCTTCACTTGTAGACTGGTGGGAATATTCCAGCATTTATAGGATAATTACAGTGGGAAGAGCTTCACTGATGATGTGTTGCTGTGGGAGGAGCTTCACTGATGATGAATTCCACTGTAGGAGCTGAAAATCAAAGTTTAATTAATCTGTTTCTTATGCTAGCTAAATTTAGTATTCACAAATGTAAATTTGGTGGAAACAAACCTTTGTTTTTAATTTTAAAAGCAGAAATTCAACAATACTTAAACACAATAATGGGTTTGAAAAATAAGAAAGCTGCAAAGTGTGTTTCAATCTGTAAACATTTTGACGTCTTTGTTTAGCTTTTAAGTTTGTCACTATGTCTGTGAGTCAATATCACTATAAAGTGCCTTTGGTGTCCTCATCAGAATCATTCAGTCATCATGAACATAATGCAAAATAATGAAATTCTGAGGTATTATTATAAGTGGCCAAACATTTACACACATACAAGTACAATGATAAGTCTCTTGAAATGTGTTTTTCTGATTTTATACCATTTTCTTTGATTGGATATATGTGATTTTGTAATGTCCCACATGCTGCTCAGCTAACTTCAGTGAGTGTAAAAAGTGGTTAAATGACATAAAATTAAAACACTTTTTGAATGTACTTATTGTCCTCAACAAGTTATTTAATAATTAAGTCATTTTGATTATTTCTATTTTATTTTCATAATAATATTAAGCATTTTGCATGTGTCCCTGAAATTGGTGTCCACCCTGTCATTATGGGGTTAACGCCCCTTTAAGAAACAAACTGATGTTCTCAGTGACACCCCCTCCCCCATTTGGTCTTTCTTCAGTGGAGGTTAAAACATCTGCTGCACACACAATAAGAATCTACACTTATATTTCCTAATTTTCATCATATTGTGTTTGTAGTTGCGTGTTGTCAAGCTTAACATGTCCACCCTGTCATTGTGAAATATTAATTAATATAAAAACTTTTCAGAAATTCAAAATATATATTTTAAGCAGTGCACAGTCAGCTTCAACAGTGAATGACTTTGCTAACTGCATGTACACCATGTGCTAATTAAATGCTAACTTTAGCCAAAAATGTCCACCCTGTCATTGTCCACCCTGTCACCAAGCCTGTGTCCACCCTGTCACCAATACATATTTAGGCAGTAATTTCATTATTATCAAAAAACTTTTACCATTAACTAAAATGTTTTGCTGGGAAAGGGACACATTATCTTTCTGTAGATCTACATTTTATAATCCCTAAGCAATGAAAATGTATTTATTCTACTTTGAATTTGTCCATGACAGGGTGGACCTATGTTATGGTTTGCCCGTATAGTGTCAGATTGCAGTTAATTTATAAAAAGTTATGGAGCTTGACCAATATGCATTTCTAACAGCCTAAGGTCTCCTTAATACAACACATATTAAGTTAAATGGAAAATCTCAGATTTTTATTTAGGAAATTGTGAGGTCTCAAAGGCACTTTATGGTGATTTTGACCCCTGTACTGTACGGATTTTTATATTTGCTTATTTGGTTTACTCTTTGTACTCCCCTGACTATACTTGTAATTCATAAAATTAAAAAAAAAAAAAAAAAAAAAAAAAAAAAAAAAAGTTATCAGTTACTGAGTTTGTTTTAAAACTAATGACACATCTAAGCATTTATGTCTGTATCTCTAGGCCTATATAGAAACCAACAATTACCCTCAGTCTGCTGACACCAATGAAATTAGCTTTAACTGGCCATTTACAGGAGATCTGAAGACATCTGCATAATAAATGAGGTGAGAACAGGAACTATTGTCATGAAATAAAGAGTGTTTTCAGCAGATCTGTGAATATTGATGAGCCTCAGACTATCAACACTCATTCAACAAGCCATTCAGGATTATCAGCAGATCATCTCACTTTATTCTGAGTGTTTGCTGTTAGAAACACATTATTTGAGTCAGGATACATGATAACAAAATTAACCTTTAAGTTTACAGTACCCAAAAGCTTAAGTGTCACACTCAACCTGAATTCACCCTATTCGTTGAGCTGTTGCTTAGTTATTGCTAAACTAAAGTACCATTTTCAGTTTAGTGTTACATTTGTACATCGCTGTTCCAAACACATACAAACTTCATTTTAATCCCACCAGCGATCGTTGAATGATGGTGTTTGTTGGCATCAAGTAATGTAAACATTTTCTTTACTGTGGTAAAACCATGGTTAGTCTCGTAATGTGCTCATGGTTCTGACGACAGATATTTGGCTACATTCGTTTTGTAGTGTGTGTGTGTGAGTGCTGATCAAATAATCCCTTCGTTCGATGATTGTAATATTATGAGGTAGAACGATGGTTTGAAATGCATGGACATTTTTGCGTGTTTTAACATAATCAGCAGTAGCATTTACAAATAACCGCGTATATAAAAAAAGTATGAGACATCTACACAAAAAAACATACCTTTCTGAAACGTCCTGTAACAGCCGTTCGCGCACAAGTTCCGCTCCCTCTCCTGTTCACTGAGACTGATTCAAATATAAGGCAGCATGTGTTTACTGAGGGAGGGGCTTCTTATAACCAGGAAATCAAATCAGTGGTAAGTCCCGCCCCCTCCGCTAACCCCGCTGGACCTCAAAGTTGAAAAACCGTCAATGCAAGTGAATGGGAGAAAATTATTATTTTCTGATCCCGTTTGAATTGTGCCATGAATGTGAACATATGTTGTCTGTGAATTTTTTATATAATCTTTCATGTTACAAGTTTGACAGTAAATGGTATGATTCGTCGGCTAGCAGTTGTGGAAAAGACATAACGAGAAAGACTACATGTCGCCTATGTGACGTCACCCCATAAAGTTGACTTACCCGTGGTTTTCGCCAACCTCAACGATTTTGTCCTCTCCCTGAAAGAAGGCGGTGAAGTGCACCAAAGACACAGCCATGTCTAGCGGGATCCGTGAGCTAGAGCCGTGAGCTAGTGGTGTTGACGTTTCAAACGCGCCGAAAGCAGCGAAGAGTTGTAGTCCACAAAGTGCTCTCACACAAAGTCTACCCGTATCAAACTTCTACCCGCTAAATTGTAGCATTTTTCACACGAAAGATTATATAAAAAATTCACAGTCAACATATGTTCAAATTCATGGCACAATTCAAACGGGACAGGAAAATAATTATTTTCTCCCATTCACTTGCATTGACGGTTTTTCAACTTTGAGGTCCAGCGGGGTTAGCGGAGGGGGCGGGACTTACCAGCTCTATACCCCACATGGAAAAAAGCTATATGGGTGCAACTGCGGACATTTTTATGTCCCAGCAATTTTTGCTTTATGTTAAAATTTGTCATATGATGCTTTATAAATATATGCACAGTACCAATACACACCTTGACAAAAAATATAATTACTGATTAATGTGATTTAATATAATATTATGAAGCATTTATAGCTCAAAACACCATTTTTGTCAATGTCCCACACCTGTGGTCTCAATGTTGAGATACATACAATAAGCTAATTTAATTACAATTTGACATTATTTCAAATGTAATTGTTTAATATGCAGATTCATTTACAGCATCTTAAAATTCTTTGTATTATTTACTGATAATGTTTATGATTTGTTTAACTAAATGTGCCTGTCCCACACTTTTGAGTCCTTACCGCAACTATGAAAAAAAGCTTTTATTATGAAATTTTATCAAACACAAACAAGTAGTTTCTATGGAAACAGAAATTATCACTTGAGCACATTGCTGACAGACTGGGCCACCACACTACCTCGCTCACAAGATACCAAGAATATAAGGTAAACATCATATTTTCTGCTCTAGTATTTATTGTGGGTCCTTACTATTCAGCTTAAAAATTGTGTATTTTGAATAACATTTTAAAAAATTACTGTTGAATTTATGTATATTAAGATGCTAAGAGTCAAAACTAATGTAGTAGGCCTTGCTAGCGGCCAATTAGCTAAAATATGAGCAAAAATGTCATTACCGCAACATGTCTTTACCGAAGCAAATTTAGGTGTTGCGGTAAAGACCTTGTGTTGCGGTAGAGACAAATTAAAGGTTTACTGTATATTCAATTACAAATATTCAGTATATTATTAGTACTGAAGTATATTATATATTAGTATATATATAAACATGCCATTGTTTAACCCTAGATGAGACTTTAACATTGTGTCCTTACCGACACATGTCATTACCGCAGCACTACTCTATTTTCTTTTTTTTCCACATTTTCATTTGCAAAAAAAATATTTTTGCACTTAAGTTGAGATGATTTACACATTGAAATAGCAACATCTGTCATAAAAAGTTAAATATGTTATATTTTGTGTGTATGGAAACAATTGACATCTAAGGTTACTGTAAAATTTTTTACATGGCATAGAAAAAAAACATGAAATTCTCTATTTTGTATATTATTTTTTATATCAGTATTTACAAAACTGCATCAAATTTTAAAAAGATATTTAAATATATTACATTTGTATAGAAGTTAATAAAGAAAAATGTATAAAATGAACGTTATTGTAACGTTGCGGTAAGGACACTTTTTAAGAAGATGACCTGAAAAACATAAAAAATAAACATGTTCCGGATTAAATTCTTAATGACTACATTCAATTTTGTGTACATTTTTATATGTATTACAGACTGTGATGATTCAAATTGAAATTCATAGAGGTTGATTTTTTTTTAAATTGGGATAGTCAAAAGTGCCCATAGTTGCATTGCGCATATATGAAACCTATATGCAGTTTATATGCACATATGCTGCATACAGCATATATGCACATATGATATGCTGCATATATGCGTATATATGCCAGATATAGGTTAAATTATATGAAAAATAATGCGTTTTTTTAATGAAGCATGAACACATGTTAGACTGCACCCCATAAACACAATCAAGCCTTCGAAAAAAGCTGATCAACCCTTTAACAGCTGCTGAAAATACTCTATATTGTGCAAGTATTTGGAGGCTTAAAGTGCTACTTTGAACCAATAATAGGATCAAAAACAGTTGATGGAGAATGAGCATTTACTTATCTGACTCTAATATAAGTAATCTAACTCTATTCATCATCAACTTTATTCCAGACTCATGGTCCATTCAGATGGCTAAGCGTCGTCCTAGTCCTGTTGGAAGCATGAGACAGTAGGGGATTAATAGGGGGTGGGTGGGGAGTGACCCCTGACAGACCTGCAAAAGCTGCCCAGATCCGCGAGAGACCGGCAGCGCTGGCGTGCGCAGCCCCTGCGCGGTGACGCACAACGAAGTGGAAGTCCTAGAGCGCGAGGAACCAACAAGTTACCCTGGCATTGGTGTCTTTGGCACGGGCCATCCACTGGAGGTGCGCGTGGTCGGTGACCAGGGTGAATTTTCGGCCAAGGAGATAGTAGCGCAGCTCCAGGACTGCCCACTTGACGGCTAGAGCTTCCTTTTCCACAGCGGCATAGTTTCTCTCGGCTGGGGTCAACTTCTTGCTGATATACAGGACAGGATGCTCCTCCCCTTCTTGCACTTGTGACAGGACGGCTCCCAGTCCCGTGCCGGAGGCATCCGTCTGCAGCAGGAAGTGGCAGCTAAAATCTGGGGCTCGGAGGACAGGCTCGGACGTGAGATCTTCCTTGATCCTTTGGAAGGCCTCTTCCGATGTTGACGACCTCTGCACCTTCTCCGGCTGCCCCTTCCTGGTCAGGTCTGTCAGGGAGGCGGCTAAGGAGGAGAAGTTTTCAAGTTCAAGTTCAAGTTACTTTATTGTCCTCCTTGAGGCAAATTGTTTTGCAGCAAAACAGTTAAGTTTGAAAACATATACAATCACGCACACAATACAAATACAAATACGAGAAAAACTCTGCCTTCTTGCTGGCGTTAAAAAACAAGATAAAAACATTACAGCAGACATCAAAGCGTAATATGTTATGTACGCTTTGATACAGAATTAAAAAGTAGAATAGCCGCGGGTACAAATGAGTGTCTATACCTATTTGTTTTAATTTTGGGAAGTGTCATTCGTAGTCCAGATGGCAACATCTGAAATTCAGACTGCAGGGGATGAGTGTTGTCTGGCAGAATCGATTTAACCCTATTTAGCATCTGTAGCTGATAAAGTTCCTCCAGACCCTTCTGCTTAGAGCCTGTAATACTGCTGCTCACCTTAATTACCCTTGAAAGGGAATGTTTTTGTTTTATGGTCGTAGATCCGTACCAGCAGATTAAAGAAAAGGTGACAACTGACTCCACAAATGACCTGTAGAACAAGGTCATCAGGGACTTGTCTACATTAAATTTTGCCAGCTTTCTAAGACAATACAGGCGCTGCTGACCTTTCTTACAAAGCAAACTAGTATTTAGCTCGAAGCACAACTTGTCGTCAATAATTGATCCTAAGTACTTGTACTGTTTGACAACTTCTATTTCCTGATCATTTATTCTAGTTGTAACAATATTAGGGATGTTTTGCCTGAAATCAATACACATGTCCTTAGTCTTTGATGCGTTCAGTTCAAGAAAGGCTTCCTTGCACCATCTTTCAAACTGGTCAATGACAGGGCCGTGTGAATTTTCCTCGTTGTTGAGCCAGTTGATATGTTTGTCCGGTCGGAAAAATGGCCATTTACTCTGACCCGCTGTGATCTGTTTGTGAGGAAGTCTAATAGCCAGCCCACAAGGTTGTCCTCCAGTTTAAACTGGTGCAAGAGCTTCTCCGCCAACAGGTGGGGCTGGATAGTATTAAAAGCTGACGAGAAGTCCACGAACAGCAATCTGGCATGATTTTTGTTTCCCTCCAGGTGTTTAAAAATGAGATTCAGTACTGTTACAGTTGCGTCCTGGACTCCTCTGTTAAGTCTGTAAGCAAACTGTAGTGGGTCGAGAAGGCAGTTTGTCCTAGATGTTAATTCAGTCTTTATCAGCTTTTCAAAGGACTTCATCACAAGTGATGTAAGAGCTATGGGTCTGTAATCATTAAAAGTCTTTGGGTAACTGTTTTTTGCAACAGGGACAATAATTGACTGTTTCCATAGGTCGGGGACCTTCTGGTGCAACATAGATTGATTAAAAATGTAATTAAAAATGGGGCCTAACTGTTCCGCACAACATGAAAGAACACGGCCGCCAATATTGTCTGGACCCGGACTTTTTTTGGCTTTACAATGCTTAAAAATGTTCACAACACTCTGTGCAGAGAAACAGATATTATTTTGGGGGTGGGACAGTAAGGACTGCTTTTTTCCGGCAATTTCATCACTAAAGTCATGATTATCGAATCTTGAGTAAAATTCATTTAGTTCATGGGCCAGTAATATGTCAGAGGAAAAGCCTTCTAATGCCACCTTTTTCTTTGATTTGTCGTTTAGACCCACCATAGATTTAACACAATCCCACGCTGAACCAAGAAGGTTTTGGCTTAATTTGTGTTCCACCTTAAGTTTATAGTCCCATTTTGCCCTTTTAATTTCACGTTTGATCTCCTTTTGAACGATGTATAGTTCCTGAGAGTTCTTTTCTTTAAATGCTGACTTTTTCTTTTTTAGCAGGTCTTTAAGTTGTTTACTCACCCATGGCTTGTTGTTAGGGTATATTTTTACAACTTTTTTAGGAATTACAGTTTCCTCGCAATATGCAACCCAAGAACTAACCACTTCAGTCAATTCATCAATGTCTTGTGAAGAGTGAACAAATTCTTCCCACAAAGTACAGTCCAGGCAGCCCTGCAGGGCCAGCGTAGCCTCCTCAGACCAGACCTTCACTTGCCTAGTTTCCACTTTAGCCCTCTGGAGGCAAGTGCGGTACACTGGTATGAGATGCACACTGTTATGATCGGCAGAACCCAAGGGAGGTAGAGGGACAGATTTGTAGGCACCTTTGATGGAGCCATAACACTGGTCAAGAATCTTCCCTTTTCTCGTTTCACAGGACACATATTTATAAAAACATTTTAAGATTTTGTCCAGTGAACAGTGATTAAAATCACCTAGTATTAGGTTTGGGGCGTCCGGGGACACTGCCTGCAGTTTCTGAACAGTGCTGTGTATTAATTCTAGTGCAGCATTTTCATTTGCCTTTGGATGAATATAAACAATAGTTACGAAAATCTGCGGAAATTCTCTAGGTAGATAGAAAGGGCGCATGGAGACTGAGAGCAGTTCAATGTCTTTTGTGCAAAGTTTTTCTCTTACTAGCGTTGTTTTGCTCCAGCGCTCGTTAACATACAAGCACACCCCCCCTCCTCGCGACTTACCGGTGGTCGCTGCAACACGGTCCATGCGAAAAGGAATACCAAAACCATTCCAGTGCAATACCAGCGTCTGAGTCCGCTTATCCCAGCCATGTTTCTGTCATGGCCAAGATACAGGCTTCCTTAAATTCATGTTGGTATCGGACGTGGGCTTGTAATTCATCCGACTTATTTCGGAGGGACTGCACATTTGCAAGGATGATTGAGGGCAGAGGGACACGCGACAGGGAACGTCTTGCTCGCTCGCATAATCCACCCCTCCTACCCCGCTTCCTTGTTCCCCGACAAGGTGCATTGGTTAGGGATGAAGCAGCGATAATACCCCGCCAACCCCAAGAAGGCTTGTACCTGGGTTTTCGTCGTCGGTCTCGGCGCGGAGCGTACGGCTTCCACCTTTTTCTCCTGTGGGGGAATCAGTCCTCGGCCCACTTGGAACCCCAGGTACTTTGCCTCTGAGAGTGCAAGGTGGCACTTGCGGGGGTTGGCGGTGAGTCCAGCCCTCCGGAGTTCGGAAAGCACCCTCCGCAATCTCTCTAGATGATCCTCCCACGAAACGTTGTCCAGGTAGGCCGCAGCATACGCTTGATGGGACAGTAAGAGGATGTCCATCATACGCTGGAACGTGGCGGGTGCCCCGTGGAGGCCGAAGGGAAGGGCCAGTGGGCACTAGGGCTGGAAAAAGCAGTTTTAGGTTTGGCACTTTCTGAAAGGGGTACCTGCCAATAACCCTTTGTGAGGTCCAGCGTTGAGATGAACCGGGCCCTTCCCAACCGATCCAGAAGCTCGTCCACCCGCAGCATGGGGTAGCCGTCAAACTGAGAGACTTCATTCAGGCGGCGATAGTCGTTGCAAAAACGGGGGGTGCCATCCGGTTTTGGGACCAGGGCGATCTGACTGGACCATGGGCTGCGTGAAGGCTCGATCACCCCTAACTTCAGCATCTGGTGTATTTCCTCCTCGATAGCTCGCCGACGAGCCTCAGGGACCCAATAGGGCCGTTGCCTGACGATGACTCCGGAAGGCATCTGGATATCATGCTGGATGACGTTGGTCTGCCCGGGAAGAGGGGAGAACACATCAGAGAACTGACCGATCAGGTGCTGCAGCTCTCCCTTCTGGGCGGCCGAGAGGTGGGGATTGGTGTCTACCACTATGGGTTCTGTAGAGGCGAGGGCGACGAGCTGGTCCCTAGTCCCAACCCTCTTTTTCAGCAAGTTGACGTGGTACAGCTGTTCCGTTCTTCGCCGGCCTGGTTGGCGGATTCGATAAGTCACCGGGCCGATCTTCTCCAGCACTGTGTACGGCCCTTGCCAGGTAGCAAGGAATTTGCATGCGGCTGTGGGGACTAGGACCATGACCCGATCGCCGGGACGGAATTCCCATGGCTGGGTCGTCCGGTTGTAGTGGCGCTGTTGAGCCTGCTGCACTTTGCTTAGGTGTTCCCGGACTAATGGCATGACCCGGTCAATCCTTTCCCTCATCTCCCTTACGTGCTCGATGACTGAACGATGAACTGCCGGCTGCTGGTCCCAGGCTTCCTTCGCCACATCCAGGAGGCCCCGTGGTTGTCGACTAAAGAGGAGCTTGAACGGGGTGAAGCCAGTTGAGGCTTGGGGAACCTCACGGATGCCGAAGAGGACGTAGGGGATCATGAGGTCCCAGTCACGCCTGTCTTCAGCCACGACCCGTCTTAGCATCTGCTTCAGAGTCTGGTTAAAACGTTCGACCAGACCATCCGTTTGTGGGTGGTAGACCGTGGTCCTCAATTGCTTCACCTTCAGCAGCCGGCAGATGTCAGCCATTAGCCGGGACATAAAGGGAGTTCCCTGATCGGTCAGGATCTCCGCTGGGATGCCAACTCGGCTAGACAACAGGAAGAGCTCCTGAGCGATGGTTTTTGCTGCGGCCTTCCGCAGAGGAATCGCCTCTGGGTACCGGGGGGCATAGTCAACGATCACCAGGATGTGTTCATGTCCCCGGGCAGACTTAGGCAACGGCCCCACAAGGTCCATCCCGATGCGCTCGAAGGGCACCTCGATGATGGGTAGCGATATCAGCGGGCTGGGGGGAGGCTTCCTGGGTGACGTTACCAGGCAGGTGGGGCAGGCCTGGCAGAACAATTTCACCTCTGCGTCCATTCCCAGTGGAACCGGTCCCGAATCCGTTGGACCGCGTTGGCCGGCCCGAGATGTCCCGCCATGGGGTGTGAGTGTGCCAACTCCAGCACTGTCTCCATCTTCGTACGAGGCACCACCAGCAGTAATTTCTCCTCCCCCGTCCGCTGCGCTACAAAATGCGGGAGAGGATGGGGCCCAGGCTGAACTACTTTTCCGTCCAGGATCCGAACCTGGGCCCAACAATGCTTCAGCCGGTCGTCCTCCCGTTGTTCCCGGCCAAATGAGCCCCTCCCTTCACCTGCTGGAACACATCAAGGAAAAGATTAGGATTTTGAGAGGGGGACTCACCATCTCTCCCACTATCCGAGGCCAGAAGGACGGGCCGTTGATGATGCCGCTTCGTGGGCACCCGTTTACGACGGCCGCTCCCTGTGTTGGCAGGCTGGTGGAGAGAAGCTAGGAGGCGGTCAAACCCGGGCCAGTCTCGGGCGATCAACACCGGTACTGGGAGGTCTTTCATTACTCCAACCTCCACTGGCCAGGATCCTGGAGCGGCAGCGATGGTCACTCGGCAGGCTGGGACGTGCCGAGTGTCTCCATGGACACAGGTGATCGGCAGAAAACGACTTGAATTCAGTGCGAGGGGCAAGGACGTGAGACTGGACCAGGCTGACGGTGCTGCCAGAATCCAGAACGGCCCGGAACCGTTTCCCGTTAACCTTTACCTCCGCTTCAGGGGCCCCAGCGGGAAGGTCATGGTGCACGATGCAGCCGGTCAGCCAGGTTCGAGTAGGAGGTGTTGGCGGCTCCGTTGGCATGGGCTCATCCCGTGGGGAGGGGACCGCCGGCCTGCTTTGGTGTCGCAGGATGCCCTCCGGCGAGCGTCGCTCCTGGCCCACCCTCCGGGGAAACGAAGACGCTCTCTCCCCAGCGTCCCGTTGTTGGGCCGCATCCGCCAGTTCTATGGCCCCCACGAGCTCGAGCATCGTGGTCGGATTTCTCATGCCGACCGCCTGCCAATGGGAGCGGGGAAGAGCCTGGAGGAGACCGTCAATGACCACGCGCTCCGCTACCTGGGCGGCCGAAGGGGATCCGTCCAGCAATCAGTTATGTGCGAACAGCGTGAGCTCGGCAGCTTGAGCACGGGCGGGCAGTCGAGACTTGTACTCCCACTCGTGAAACTGCTGAGCCGCGCAGGTAGAGGATAAGCCCAGCAGGGCTAGTATTTCCCGTTTTACTTCGGCGTACTGGGCAGCGGTAGCGGCGGGGAGAGCGAAGTACGTTTGCTGAGCTTCACCGGTCAGTAGGGGTGCCAGAGCTCGTGTCCAGTCACCCTCAGGCCACCTCTCCATGGTTGCTGTGTTCTCGAACACCTGCAGGAATGCTTCCACGTCGTCATGAGGGGTCATTTTCGGGAGCAGCTTGGTTGCTTGTGCCTGGGCATCTGGTCGTGGAACGCGTGGGGCAGCGGCGGCCTGGAGAGCTGCGAGCTCCTGCTCGGTCTGTCCTTGCCGAGTGGCCAGGTGTTCCACTATCTGTTGTTGGTGGATGCTGCCCTCGGTGAGATGCTTTAGGAGTTCTTCCATATTGGGGAAAGGGATGATAACTAAGATAAACAAGTTGATGATTTTATATGGTGCAGTATCTGTTTCAGTAGGTTTATAAACGCAAAGTTTTTCAACTTTTCAAACTTTTCTAAATTTTCTTTTCAACGCCAGTTCGACCATCTTCTTTCCCCCGGCTTTGTGCCATCTCAAACCAAATTTGTCACTCGGGAGGAGCTCAGAGTAGAGCCGCTGCTCCTCCACATCGAGAGGGGTCAGCTGAGGTGGCTCGGGCATCTGTTCCGGATGCCTCCTGGACGCCTTCCCGGGAAGGCGGGAGGAGACCCCGGGGAAGACCTAGGACACACTGGAGAGACTATGTCTCCCGGCTGGTCTGGGAATGCCTCGGTGTCCCCCCGGAAGAGCTAGAGGAGTGGCTAGGGAGAGGGAAGTCTGGGCATCTCTGCTTAGACTGCTGCCCCCGCGACCCGGCCCCAGATAAGCGGAAGAAGATGGATGGATGGATGGAATATTTGCTTCTATTGTTATCCAATTTTTTGGCCTTCAAACACCTTAAAATGCACATATGTAGGTCCGATAAATCCAAATTTTCTGCCCCCGAACCCCCCTAAGTTACCTAACTAAAGTACCCAGCCTGGTGTTTTTGCAACAAACGCACCTGTATAGCACAGAAAATAAGCACACTGTACTGTCTTTGATTGTGTGTCATAACTTTCGTTCTTTCGGATATGAAATTTATATTTAATTGACCTATCGGTAAGCCCCGCCCTCCTTAGTTACTGTTACTATCTCAGACAAACAATGGGGGACCTGTGCCCCAGTAGAGCTTTATGTCTACCAAAGCCCCTGGCTATGCCCATTTTTGATGCGCCGTTATTCAATATTTTTCCCGTCCTGCTGTAATGTTTTTTCATCTGATCTTTTGTCCCCACCACTTTTCAACACAAACTGATGCCCCTGCTTGAGCATATAATATGCGACAAACACAATTATTATAGATACATTCTGCCTTATGTACCCATGAGTTGCCTCCTTCAAAGCATAGATATACACAAATCAGTACCAAACTTAGCTTTGAAGCCAAATTGATTATCAGTGGTACCAATAAAAGGACCTAGACGATCAAGCAAAATCCTTTCCAGTACTTTAGATATCACACTGATATCACTGATAGATATCACACATTGAAGTGATTGTTGTTCTTTAACATGTGTTTTAGTATCTAGATTGTACATTAGAATACTTTCATATTAAGTTCAGCACAATTCTGTTGAGTTTATAAGCTGTCAAATGAGACAAAACATGTTAGAACACACTAGTAGATCAGAAATTAAATAGCCGCGATGGCAAAAAGCACTCACAGTTTCTCGTTCATCTGTAATATTATGCAGATTATGTACTAATTCCATTGATATTTAGAATTTTCCTTCCAAAATGGTTGTTTGTAGTGGCAAGAAAATACAACATGGAGAAACATCCGTGAATGTCCCTCACAAACATTACTTGGCAACCAGTAGCGGGAACGACAAAGTCGCTTGTTGTATGAACGTAGCTTTATATTAAAGCGGCACTCTGTAACTCTAGCCACTGCTTTGCTGATTTTCTCAACGAGCTCCCCCTACAGCTGCGGTGCGTATATTTTTCACATCACTGTCGTAAAGTCACTTGCTGCGCGCCGGCGCACTCCTCCCCCTTTCTACCGCTGCTCATGTGCTTTTGTTATGGTCGGAGCCGGTGTGGTAAAGCAGTTCGTGTTTCTCGCTCGTTCTCGCTTCTCACGAGACTTCCTATTTTCAACTTACCGGGATGTTAGTCCCAATGTTGCAAGGCTGGTTTTCCCCCTGGGAGCACTGGGTGGAGCGGGGAAAGTAACCATTCTCACCAGAACAGATTATTTAACCAGCCAAATGATTTCTAAACGGATTTATTAAGTTGAAAAAGTTACCAAGTGCTAGCCTGACTACGTCAGACTTCCTACTTCCGCTAATTTCATTTCGCTCCTGTATTCAGTCTGAGATAGCGGCCTATCTTTCAGTTTTCCACCGGCCTTCGGACGGCCGGGCCAATCAACGAACAGAGGGCGGGCTGAGAGCCGTGACGTAGACGCTAAGCGCCGAGTTTTACATTGTAGGTTAGAGAAATCGAAAACCGAAACGAGACACGGGATGCAATTCGCTCTGTTATGGAGAACCAGTGCCGCCGCTCCCACCACGCGCTGTGCGTAGGGAACCAAGAGCTGAGGAGGCACCAAAAAAATAGCGTTCCAGGAGTCTCCCGCATATTGATAGCGGCTCACTGATGCCCGCGAATTAGTTAAAATCTCCGGAATCTAGAGCGATCGCGCCCGCGAGACAGAGACTGTGCTCCAAACCGCGTAGCGCGTGCACGGCAGAGAGGGAGAGAGAGCAAGAGAGGCGTGTGTGCCTCATGAAGCTTCTCGGGGTAGAGGGCATCATAAAATAATTATGTTTAGGGCACCGAAATGGCTAGCAGCGGCACTGGCTGTGTTTAAAATATATAATCCTAAATTTGAGAGTTGGCTACAAATATTTTCTTGTTTCACTCAAAAATAAGTCAAAAATAAGTTTAGAGGCCGTGATTGTACCGTGGATGCGTAGACTAACGACGCATAATCTGCAAAAGTCGTTTACAGCCATGTTCACTCCGGTATTTCGCTCGCATCATCATGTGTTTACAGTGTAAATTCGATCATAGATTTGAGTTCGATGCATGATGTCTGTGGTTCGATGCGGCTGTACAGGCGCATAACATACGTCCTAACTAAACTTATCTGATTGGCTTACGAGTAACCAATTTTTAAACTTCAGACAAGCGCCCCCTAGCGAGAGAGAAAACACTTCTCTATTATGCCATTCCAGACTCTGTCTACGAAGCAAAGTGAAGTAGCAGAGTATGGTATTACCAGGCTAACCAAGTGCACCTTTAATAAATATATTTCAGAATCTTTGTTTTATATTATTTGTAATAGTTTAAAAAAAGAATATTTGTTTGTCATGCAATCTTCTTATCTAATATATATATTAGATAAGAATAATATAATATATATTATATTAAATACAATTCAGAATATTTGTTATTTCATGTCTATTTTAATTATTTATACCACAGTTTTACTGCTGCAACAATAATAATGGAATTGTGGAGGAAATAATAATATTTTGTAAGTGAATAGTTGTCAAAGACTGTATAGGTCGCCTGCAGTTATACCAAGTATTATTATTCTTTTTAGTTGTTAAAAGTTTTCTGGAGGTTTTCAGAGGATGCAGAATGACATTTTAACCCAGTTAAATAAATGAGGGACTTTGATGGTCGTGCTCTCTTTTCATCTTGCTCTCTGCGAACATCAAATCACTTAGCCGATCCTAGCGTACCTGATAACACACACACACACACACACACACACACACACACACACACACACACACACACGCAAGCACACACATTATTCTCCTCGTTTTCCGTTCATTTTCACTTTCACTGCTTCTCTTATTGAGGTTTGTTCATGTCTCCATATAAAATAAACGTTAATTAAAAACATTCAAACATGTTTGTTCGCTGTGTAAACACTCATGACTCCGACATCTAGGACAGTACGTCTCAAAGCAAACAGAAGTTGCGACAGAATGTACAGAGTTCAACTGAAAAGTCACTCCGCGTCTCGCCATTGTCTTAATATGGTCTTTGTCTTAATATGGACAATCCATCCCGTGTGTCTTAATATGGTCACAGGCATAGGTCACAGCAGTGCCGTCTAGTGTAGAGGACAGAAAACACAGTACAGCGACTCATAGAAACCACAACACTGAGAACAAGCGCCATCCTGAGGCGAGGAAATCACAATACAGCAAAACAGTCCAGGAAGAATTTCATTAGTTTGCTTAGATATTCACATATTATCTAAAGTCATTCTTCACCAAGTTTCCGATAACGTGAGTAGTTATTATTGTAATGAGCATTCATTACACATTTTGCTGCACATGTTTATAATGCACACAATGTTTCTTGTCAGTTACCCAGCCAACACAGGCATGTGGGGCCCACATGGGTTTGACCTGGGTTATCTAACTGGGACCCAGGCAGTTTTGTCCTCGGTTTCCATGGTGGCCCTACATGGGTTTGCCCAGATGAAATGAACCCTGCTCAGTGTGCACACTACAGGCTGTTAAATGTAACACTGATCAGTGTTGGTGTTAATGAGGTTGTTACGTTCCACGTGCGTTTCGATGGCGTGGGAATGTTGTTGTTGTTTTTGCTCGCTGATGCACTACACGTGTGTTGTGCGTTCATTGAGTTTTCTTTCTGTTTTGGTCCACCTCTAGGTCGCTGTGACTGGCTGACTCATCTGCCAGTCATCATTAGGGCGGAATTTAGAACCAATCAGAGGCAGTCCAGCTGGTTAAGAGAGACGGCGGGTTCATTCATTGTTGAGCTCTCTCCCTCTCTCGTGGCAGCAAGTTGTTACGCGTTGTGCTGAGGTTTTGTATGCTCCTTAGCGAGTTTGTTTGTCAAATCTAGTCTCCTCGGAGAAGTGTGCTATGTGCTTTGGAGTTTGTTTCTAGTTTGTAATTTGTTTAGTATTACGTGTGTATCACTACTATACATCTCAGCTATAGCCTAAAGTTTTCCTGGGAAGGAACGTTAGGTCAGTATATCGCGATATACATTCTGCCCGTAGCTGTTTTTGTGTATATACACACCAGGTAAGAGGTGAGCGCCACCCCTTGTATTTCTATTATTAGTTAGGTTATTTAGGCGCCGGATGCGCGAAGTTATCGGTTTGTTTTCTGCATTTTCCTTTGGTTAGGCTTAGGGATCAGGTAAGGATTGTTTTGTTATGTTTTGTTCTTTTCTTTGGCGCCACTTAAGTTCTTTCCCATTTTTCTTTATTTATTTGTTGCATTGTACATAGCGCACAGACATATAATTGTTTTGACTGGATTCAGTGGCTTCGGCTTTTTGTATAATAAATACTCCAGTCAAATTTCTCTCTCAGAAGTTGTCTGTCATGTTTCCTTCCACCACATTTTACCCACCAGTAGTATTTTAATATCCTTAATGTTATGTATATTTCCTAGACACTTTAATATCGTAACAGAGGTAATTAAGTGATTGAATAATGATTGAGCATTATTGATGAACACCTGCTGTTAACAAGCAGAACCACTGAAGGAAAGAGAAACACAAGAACTACTTCCAGCCACAGCCTTAGATGAAATCAACTGAAGATAAAATACACTAAATCTCTCAGGATCTGATTAAACAACTCCACAAACAGCATTACCAGCTTCACTTATTACTAACCAGGTTGACTTTATTTCTGGTAGACGTCTAAATAAGTTCTTATTGAGATTTAACAGAGGTTAAGATGTTGATGATTTATTGAAAATAATAGTTTGGTTTGATGCCACCATTATGGTGAACAGCGTTTGCTTTAGTTGGGATCTTGACTTTTTAACATTAGTTTTTCTCTGCTCAGTTGTATCTGATTGTTATGTTAAGAACAGCAAGAGAAAATGCATTCAGATGCTATAAGCTGATTGATGATAAAAGTCTAATCATCATGCACTGTAAAAAAATAAAACATAGATTTTATTTATACTCAATTAATTAAAATGCGGCAACAAATTACAAGCAATATTATTAATTAAATTTAACAAATTAGAATTGAGTAATAATTAATCAAGTTAATTCCTTAAATGTTAACCATTTAAAATGAGTAAAAATTACAAAATATATGTTATTGCCAACATTGAAGACACCTGATTTTAACAAGCAGAATCACTGAAGGAGAAAACCATAATTAAAGTCACCATTATGGAGATGAGTGTGTGTTTTAGTTGGGCTCTTGACCGTTAAATTATTAACTTTAAGTTTTGTTTGGCTGCTGTACATGAGTTATAACAGCCAGATGAACAAATAGAAACGTTGATCTAATAAAAAATATATGTGTTTTTTTTTTTAGGCGCACACAGACATCAATATTTAGTGTATGAATCTCAACAATGGTGACAGCCTCTGATCATAAGCTCATTATTTATTCATGCAGCAATGCATGATGGGAGCCATGAATGAGTTTTGATTGGTGCAACCCAGAATGCACTGCAACATGCTTTATAAATGTAACCATTGTAGAGATTCACAGGCTGATTCATGATGTCTGTGTTTTTTGTTTTTTTTTGTACAAGAGTAACTTTTAGAAATTATTTGGATTACCTTGTAAAAGTTAATAATATTACGGTGTACAAAGCCCGTACTTCTATAGTTAATAAAGATAACTTAACTCATAAACTGGACTCCATTTGAGTTCAGTGATTCAGGTCAAATGATTGTGAAATAATGATTATGTTAAAACACAACCAACACCATCAGATCACCGTTTGTTCACCTGGCTGTTATAATTCATGTACAGCAGTCAAACAAAAATTAAAGTAAATTATTTAAGGGTGAAGAGCCCAACTAAAACACACACTCATCTCCATAATGGTGACGTTAATTATGGTTTTATCCTTCAGTGATTCTGCTTGTTAACATCAGGTGTCTTCATTGTTGGCAATAACATATATTTTGTAATTTTTACTCATTTTAAATGGTTAACATTTAAGGAATTAACTTGATTAATTATTTATTTAAATTCTAATTTGTTAAATTTAATTAATAATATTGCTTGTAATTTGCTGCCGCATTATAATTAATTTAATATAAAATCTATGTTTTATTTTTTACAGTGCATGATGATTAGACTTTTATCATCAATCAGCTTATAGCATCTGAATGCATTTTCTCTTGCTGTTCTTAACATAACAATCAGATACAACTGAGCAGAGAAAAACTAATGTTAAAAAGTCAAGATCCCAACTAAAGCAAACGCTGTTCACCATAATGGTGGCATCAAACCAAACTATTATTTTCAATAAATCATCAACATCTTAACCTCTGTTAAATCTCAATAAGAACTTATTTAGACGTCTACCAGAAATGAAGTCAAACTGGTTAGTAATAAGTGAAGCTGGTAATGCTGTTTGTGGAGTTGTTTAATCAGATCTTGAGAGATTTAGTGTATTTTATCTTCAGTTGATTTCATCTAAGGCTGTGGCTGGAAGTAGTTCTTGTGTTTCTCTTTCCTTCAGTGGTTCTGCTTGTTAACAGCAGGTGTTCATCAATAATGCTCAATCATTATTCAATCACTTAATTACCTCATTAACACCAACACTGATCAGTGTTACATTTAACAGCCTGTAGTGTGCACACTGAGCAGGGTTCATTTCATCTGGGCAAACCCATGTGGGGCCACCATGGAAACCGAGGACAAAACTGCCTGGGTCCCAGTTAGATAGCCCAGGTCAAACCCATGTGGGCCCCACATGGCTGTGTTGGCTGGGTTACTGGGAGATTTCTGTATAGTTTTTTGTCTGAACTTAAAGGGATAGTTCACTTTAAAATGAAAATTCTGTCATCATATACTCACCCTCAAGTTGTTCAAACCTGTATGAATTTCTTTCTTCTGCTGAACACAAAGGAAGATATTTTGAAAAATGTCAGTAACCAAACAGTTACCAGGTCCCATTGACTTCCATAGTAGGAAAAAAAATACACTATGGAAGTCAATGGGACCTGATAACTGTTTTGTTACTGACATTTTTTTAAATATCTTCCTTTGTGTACATCGAGCTCTTCTAAGAAACTGCCAAGCTGATCTGGGGGACGATATACAACCACACAATGGATTTTAATGGGACTAGTGATGGTAATAGAATGTGATTCAAATGAGCTGTTGTTACAATTAGGTGGTAAATTATTAAATTTCCAATCGTTTGAGATGAGCAGACCAGTACCTCCACCCCTTCCAGTCAGACGAGGGGTGTGTGAGAAAGTGAAGTTAGTGGAGAGGGCAGCCAATGTGGCTGTGTCCTCTGGTCTGATCCAGGTCTCAGTCAGGACCAGAAGGCTGAGACCTAAATGACTAGAAATAGATCTAATGAAATCAGCTTTGTTTACTGCAGATTGGCAATTCCAGATAGCAATAGGAAAAGAGAAAATGGTACTAGAAGACATTGGAAGGGTACGCAAGTTGTTAGGATTGTAATGCCTCTGACGTGTGGCATAGGATTTACGGATGTTAGTAATAGTAGGGATTAGAAGACACATGGTGTAAGAGCTCACAAATAGAAAGATCAGGTGAAAGTTGATTAGAAAAGAGAAGAAACGATAAAACAAATAACGAGAAATTACTACTCAAGTGCCTTGTCGGTGTCCTTGCTCGGTAGAGTGCCACGGAGCACTAAACCTATTTATACACGCCTAACACCTGATTGTTGAATACAGCTGGCCACGCCCCACTGAACCGCGTCAAAATCTCACTGAGAAAAGTAAACACTCACACACTATCACAGTCTTGAATCAGAAGCTTAGTGGTAGGATGGCAATGATCCAAAAAGATGGGAAGCACAGCAGCCAAGTCTTCAGATCGGGGCAATCTGCTCCGACCTTAAAGGATAATTCCGGTATTTAACACCTTGAGTCTATATTGTAGTTTGTTTTGGATGAACAAGAGTGGTGGACAACATTTTTTTGACAATGGTTCCTCTCTCGAGTTTTTGACTATAATAGAATTGGCCATGGACCCATTTAACATTGGAGTCAATGTGCATGTCCGAAAATGTCATTAAAACAGCCAATAATGTTCGTTTACAAAACTGTTAAACTCACCGAGTGGTTAGTGGTGTTCGTTGATGATTATAAACAATATATCGTCGCAATATATGATTCCAATCCGTTAATTTTGCTATAGTGGAACTATTTTTTCAGACACTTCACAACCGTGTAACTTCCGCTCAATATTTGAATCTGAAGCGTTAGCACACTCCCGACCACTTGATGGCGATAACCGATGTTTATGTCTCGCGGGACACTCACGGTCACAGTCGAGTTCAACTTCATATTGCACTGGTCAGTGGTCACGTCTTTCAATATGGTTAGAATTTGTGCGTTCAAAAACTGCGGTAAAGAGCTCTGCTCGCTAGCCTTATGAGAAACGGAAGCGAGCAAAAAGACTACATCGACCAAATGTAAACAGCCCCCTTTCCGTTTCCGGTAGCGCATTAATATTAACGAGCACGCAGTCCTTCAACAGAATTCAATGGGATTTTACAAAATGACGAATAAAACACGACAGAAACTGTATTTCGCAACACTTTTTGTTTCTGTAACATCAACTAACATCACTAATCACTCGGTGAGTTGCACAGTTTTGTAAACGAACATTATTGGCTGTTTTAATGACATTTTCGGACATGCACATTGACTCCAATGTTAAATGGGTCCATGGCCAATTCTTTTATAGTCAAAAACTCGAGAGAGGAACCATTGTCAAAAAAATGTTGTCCACCACTCTTGTTCATCCAAAACAAACTACAATATAGACTCAAGGTGTTAAATACCGGAATTATCCTTTAATGAGATCCTTTGACTCGTCCAGCTCTGGAGAGAGTAAGTAAATGGCTACTTCGTTGGACTGGTTTCCCATTGTTGCAGTAGTCTGAATCCTCTGCAAAGCTATCCTGTTTTGCCACTCTCAGGATAAGAATCTCGGCTGTACGGTACGGGGCATTTCCAGCATTGAAGGACATCCAGGGCTTAGCCCAGACCATTTTATGCAAATACAGGGATCACACAGCAAAAACTCCAGTGTTCACAGCAAACACTCGTGTTAAATGAACACTCCTGGGAGTTTATATGAGCCCAGACTCAAGAGTGTAAAGTGTTAAAATATGAGTGTTAAATGAACACTCAAGAGTGTTAAAGTTAATGAGATAATTAAGTTATTAATTGAGTGATGATTGAGCATTAGTGATGAACACCTGATGATAACAAGCAGAATCACTGAAGGAGAAACTAAAGCCAACACTGATCTCCATAAATCTCCATAATCCATAATGTTGACTTACAATTTGTGATTTTCTCCTTCAGTGATTCTGCTTGTTAACATCAGATGTTCATCACTAATAAAACTCTTGAGTGTTCATTTAACACTCATATTTTAACACTTTACACTCTTGAGTGTGGACTCATATAAACTCCCAGGAGTGTTAATTTAACACTGGAGTTTTTGCTGTGCACTCGAATTGTTTTTTTTACAGTAACAATTTACTTTCAGTCAAAGTACATCTGTGAGACTTTAGATGCATGTATCTTAAAATAGTAGAACATAATATGAACTGTTGTGTATTGGTATATTACATTTTAAGTCATTTGCTTAATTTTTGCTGTCTACTCATCTATCTGCTGTTAACTCGCCACACTAACGTTAGTTGAAGTCAACAACTGTGCTAGCTCCTCCCCTACCTGCTGCATATTCAACAGAGGTGAAGAAAAGGAGTAGCACATAGGCTACCGACAGCAAAGAAACTTATTCTATTTGCTAGATTATTTTTAAGACCTATGTCAATTTTTACAGGCTGTATGCAGTATGTGCTATCGTCCGGTTTCATATTTGTCAGTCAACTTTTCAAAATACATTCGGGGCTACAATCAAACCATACGGGGTTGAAGCCCCGGCAAAATCGCCTGAGGTGCGTACGCTCAGGGTAGGTGATTCTCGGCAGGACTTGTAACTTTCCCTCCCAGTCTCTCCAGGCTTGTAGCAAATCCTGGGGCAGTAGGGGATCATCCCAGTCTCTGTGTTTGTCCCAAAGTGGTCTCATTAGGATTTTGGCACGGGTGGTGTACGGCAGGATTAACCCGAGGGGGTCGTACCTTAAAGGCCCTTTAAATGTTACGCATGGTAGGAGCATCACAATTTACTGATCGATGTTTGTACCTCAATGTGTCTGTGGAACAGTGTCAGCTGAGGCCCAGAGTGGATTTATGGAATATTGGATCAACTGGCACAGCATGGGCAACACAGGGTATCGAAGGGCAGGACTTGCCACTCAAACACCGATGGAGTTTGGTCTCCTTCCATGTCACGCCAGACAAATCTCAGAAGGGTCTTCAGAGAGCAGGCGGACCTGGAGGAACATGGCTTTTACATAACCACCTGATAGCTACAGTGTGCCCCCGGAACCTTAACAGCACTCCTAGGAGTGAAGGTCCTAAGGTGGGGCCAGGTAACAGCCACTCATTTAGGTTCAGACCTCGGTACCAATAATAATAGATTTGATTTGTAATGCACTTTACATTTGGAGCATATCTCAAAGTGCTACTGAGAGTGCTAAGTGCTACTCAAAATGTGATGTGGGATATACCATTATTCCCCTGACTGTGACAACTGGTGGGAACTCAACTTCTTGACGGTTCCTGCCTGGGTCAGTTTCAGAATTTCAGCATTGTACGCCTTAGCTTGATCTGGATCTTTAGCGAGGTACCGTTCAGTGTTCTGGAGGCTGGGCATTACCATTTCCTTTGGGGATTGGAAATATTTGCACCCAAGCAGAGGGGTGGTGTAACATATTGGTCTTGACAGGATCTGGTGACCTTCTTTTCGTTCCTGAAGGGACGTACGTCAACTTGCCACAGTTTTTCAACGTTCCTGAAGAGCTCTGCCATTTGGGGAATGGTGGAGGTCATAAACCATGTGGGGAATGGACAATTGTTCTGACTTCATGAAGCCTGATGGTGTGAATGACACATCAAACTGACTCAAAAAAACTCTTTGAAATGTATATATATGATACTGGATATCAAGGGTGGAACTGTTAATAATGTAGACAGACAGCAATCTCATTCAATGTCAGTGATGTGTGCAGTGAAATATAATTTAGTTAAGCATTTAAAAACTCTGTTGAGAAGTTTAAAACACGGAAAGCTATCAAAGCAATCATATCAGGATACTTCGTGAATTTCAGAACAAAAATGAAGAAATTGCTCTTAATTCAAGCAGAATTAGCAGAAAATTAAAAAAGGACAATAATGAGATGTTGATAAAATGAGTAAAGAGTTTAATCAATAATTACATGAAGTAAATACAAACATTAAGAAAAAGTGAAAGCGAATTAGACATCTCTCTCTTTACTGATAAGAGCCAAAGCATCTCAAGAGAAAAAGAGAAGAAAAGAGTCCAGTTTCAAAGATACATAAAAGTATATCTTGCGTTTCAATGGAAGAAAAGCAATGAAGAACGAGTTAAAAATGTATATAAGATTCATGTCTCTATTAAAAGTGTTAAGGCCTCTTCTTCAGCTCCTGAACTTTGCCTCCAAAGGTTTTTACAGGGTGAATTTTCTGGTGCTCTTTCAGTTCTTCTCTTTCTATCATCCGTAGTAAAGGACTTCATGAAACACACACCGCCGTGTCTTTTCTGCTGTAATATTACGAAAGAATCTTCTCCTTTGTGTGAATCTTCAGGTGTTTCTTCAGGACTGAAGCCCAATGAAACTGTTTACCGCACTGATCACAGTTAAATGGTCTTTCTTCAGAATGAGAAGCAGAAGTGATTTCAGAGAGAAAGCCTGAGCCGCTTCTTCCCAATGTGAACTTGATTTTCATGAAGCGTTTTTTACACTGAGGGCAGGAGACAGATTTTTTGGCTTCTGGTTTTCCTTTCTTGTTCACGTCCATCAGGTCTAAAAGAAACATTTAAATCAAGTGAGATTTCAAATGAGAGACAAATGTGAAATGAAAAGTGAAGCCCAAAGTCAAGATCTCTGATGAGTTCACTAGTCATTTTTCACCCCATCAAATCTGGTCATCAGCTGATGTGCACGATTATGATCCATTTTAATATCATGAAGATGATTTGTGTTATAAATCACTAGTTCTAGATAAACTCTAGATGGCACATATGACATGTAGGCTAATCTGTAATCATAGTTTCCAAATCCTTTCTAACATTAACAGAGGAAGAATCTGGAAGCTTCTCTTGTCTGTGTATTCTTGATAAGCATATCACGCATATCTGACGCCAGAGTTGATTTTTTTTTTACTTTGGCATCAATACACGCCGCGTTAACCAATCAGGAGCCTGCTTGCTGCCGTCACGTGGTGAGGTGACGTGTAAACGGGGCGCAGGCCCGCTTTTCAGTTTATAATGTCATTTTATGTTTGCCTCAATAAACTATTTTGTAATATGACTAAATGCCTGCCCTGTGTGAAAGTAGGAATGACATTGTTCAGCTATATTAACTATGGATGTGACACTGAACACTTGCAGTCATACATTTCTGAATGAGATGAAGAAAAACTCACATAATTAAAGAAGTCGTTTGACCTACGTTATAACGAGTCATTAATGTCTTTTAAATTATATGTTTCATATAGAACCGAAGCTATAGATTGTGAATTTAAACATTTCTCGTTTACCAGCGGCAAACGTCAGGAGGACTAGCCGAGGTAAGGCTGTTCCCCAGGCGGGTTACATGAGCACTGAGCGCCCGGTGATCGCCTGGATCTCACAAGCCGAAAACGTCGGATCAAATTTTGAAATAGGTGCTATCTTTATAAATAAACCACAGAATTGAGCTTTAAACAACTACATTCTCGACTGTTTTGTTACATCGGTTGAAAAAGGTGGTGGGTATTCAGGGTGTCGCCTGGCAGTGATTGGCCACTTCTCAGTGAGCATTGGGAAGTTTTCTTCTTCGTTGGTTCCCTTATGATGCGGTGTGCCCCAAGGGTCCATTCTAGGCCCTCTGCTATTTTCACTTTATACCATTGGGGGCCATTTTTAAGAAATATAGATTTCCTACGACTGGTATGCTGATGATACACAGTTTTATCTACCAGCTTAAATTAACAGTTCTTTGGACGTGGTCTATGACTGTTTTGATGAGATCAAATCTAATGAATGAATGAGGCATTTATACAGCGCTACTATTTACTACTGTACACACAATGGTGTCGGCCTCATTCACAACCTGGATGATTCAACAGCAGCCACAGTGAAACAGCGCCAACTATAGGTGGAGAAGAGTGATTTGACTGTGACTAACTCACACAGAAGAGATTTTGTTTCTCAGCACATAAAGATGAACTTCTTACCGTGATCTCAGACTTTGGTGATGTGGTTTCTCCACTGCATGGATCTTCATGTGTATCTTCAGGCGACTTTTAAAAGAGAAACTCTTCCCGCACTGATCACATGTGTGAGGCTTCTCTCTTCTGTGGATCCTCTCATGGGGTTTCAGAGATGATGAATCAGTGAATCTCTTGTCGCAGTGTGAACACTTGTAAGGTTTTTCTCCAGTGTGGATCCTCTCATGTGTTTTCAGATGTGTTGACTGACTGAATCTCTTGTCACAGTGTGAACACTTGTAAGGTTTTTCTCCAGTGTGGATCCTCTCATGTGTTTTCAGAAGTGTTGAATGACTGAATCTCTTGTCACAGTGTGAACACTTGTAAGGTTTTTCTCCAGTGTGGATCCTCTCATGTGTTTTCAGAGATGATGAATCACTGAATCTCATGTCACAGTGTGAACACTTGTAAGGTTTTTCTCCAGTGTGGATCCTCTCATGTGTTTTCAGAGATGTTGAATGACTGAATCTCATGTCACAGTGTGAACACTTGTAAGGTTTTTCTCCAGTGTGGATCCTCTCATGTGATTTCAGAGATGCTGACTGACTGAATCTCATGTCGCAGTGTGAACACTTGTAAGGTTTTTCTCCAGTGTGGATCCTCTCATGTGATTTCAGAGATGTTGAATGACTAAATCTCTTGTCGCAGTGTGAACACTTGTAAGGTTTTTCTCCACTGTGGATCTTTTCATGTGTTTTCAGATGTGATGACTGACTGAATCTCCTGTCACAGTGTGAACACTTGTAAGGTTTTTCTCCAGTGTGAATCCTCTGGTGCTTTTTTAAATATTGTGCCGTAGTAAAAGTCTTCTCACACTCAAAGCACATGTACTCTCTGACACCGGTATGAGTTTTCTGATGTTTATGTAAATGTTGCTGCAGTGAAAAACTCTTTCCACACACAGAACATGAATGCGGCTTCTCCTTCTTATGAACTGTCAGGTGTTCCTTCAGGCGTGATGCCATAGAAAATGTTTTGCCGCACTGATCACATGAGAACGGCCTCTCTCCAGTGTGGATCCTCATGTGATACTTAAGGTGTGAAGAATGACGGAAACTCTTCCCACATTGATTGCATGTAAATGGCTTTTCTCCCGTGTGAACTCTCATGTGATTCTCCCGACTGTGTTTGTGTGTGAAACTCTTTCCACACTGATCACACGTGTGTGGCTTCTCTCCAGTGTGGATCCTCTCATGTGATTTCCGATTTGATGACTGAGTGAATCTCTTGTCACAGTGTGAACACTTGTAAGGTTTTTCTCCAGTGTGGGACCTCTCATGTGTTTTCAGATCTGATGAGTGACTGAATCTCTTGTCGCAGTGTGAACACTTGTAAGGTTGTTCTCCAGTGTGAATTTTCTGGTGATGTTTTAAAATGGCCGCTGAAGTAAAAGTCTTCTCACACTCAAAGCACATGTACTCTCTCACACCAGTGTGTATTTTCTGATGTGCATGTAAAGATTGCAGCAGTGAAAAACTCTTTCCACACACAGAACACGAATGTGGCTTCTCCTTCGTATGAACTGTCAGGTGTTTCTTCAGGTTTGATGCCCTAAAAAAAGTTTTGCTGCATTGATCACATGAGAACGGCCTCTCTCCAGTGTGAACTCTCATGTGACGCACAAGACTATGTTTGGCTGTGAATCTCTTTCCACACTGATCACATGAGAACGGCTTCTCTCCAGTGTGAACTCTCATGTGACGCACAAGACTTCGTTTGGCTATGAAACTCTTTCCACACTGAGTGCAGGTTGTAGATTTAATGGCTCTTCTTTTCTTTAAAAATTTATTTTTAGTCTTTGAGCGACTTAAAGGTTTTCCTCCAGGTTTGACATGATGTTCCTCCTCCACTTCACTCAGTTCTTCACTCTCCTCCTCCACTTCACTCAGTTCTTCACTCTCCTCCACTTCACTCAGTTCTTCACTCTCCTCCACTTCACTCAGTTCTTCACTCTCCTCCTCCACTTCACTCAGTTCTTCACTCTCCTCGCTCTCTTCCATCAGCTCTGAAATGAAAGAAAAAAGTTGAATTGCATTTCCAGTACATCTGTCACGTTTAGTGTCTGTGTTCATGTTATGTTTGCCTGTGACACCCAGTTTGCACACTTGTTTCTGTGATTTAATCCCTGTCTTGTTAATTAGTTATGAGTTCATTTGTCCCAGCTGTGTCTCGCTTTCCAGTCTTCTGTTCTGTGTATTTAAGCAATGTATATCAGCATGGCCGCGGGAAGTAGAGGTGCTTCCTGACGACAGCTGTTTCACTACATTGGCATTTAAGATGACATGACTTTAAATAACTTTTTGTTTTTCAACATGTTTTTTTAAGAACACCTTCTACCTTTATAAAATTACTCTAAAGATTATTTAGTTTTGATATGTTGTCGAATATGGTTTTATGACTAAAAGAAATGTATATCAAAAGGCAAAAGCCGATCCCGCATGGAGTAACGTGACACTGGTTGAGGACCAGCATAACTCATTTGACACTCATTTAATGCATGTTCACTCAGACGTCGGTGAAAAAATTAAATCGATGTCTTGATTAAAGTATTCTTTGGTATTAGGAGAACGTGTTTTTCCATCCCACTCTGCTACTTTTCTATTGTTTTTCAGTGTGAACGCACTAGTCGTGTTTAACTGTTGCGCTGCATATTTAGAAGACGCTTTTATACAAAAAAGGAACAAAGCAATTTGTCAAATGTCATTCATAATACGGGTTAGACAATATAGTAATACAGGGCTAAGATTATCAGAAATAAACACAAGATTTTGACGCATATCCAAGGGTTTGCGGCGGGGAGTGTGGAGGACTGCATGGCACGGAGGCGCGAGCGCGAACACTTGCATTTTCCTATCAACAGTGAAACAACTTAAAATACTCTATAATTTCTGGTCATACAGAAAATAATACATTATTCGTAACTACTTTTATTTGTGTAAACTCACAATAACAAGAAAACGTTGTGCTTTTGTAAAATAAAATAAAACAATCAGGCGCGCTTTCATGATCTCCGTGAACTGGAGCGCGAGAACTGAAACAAAATATAGCCTGTATAGGCTAAAGCTTGAAATGTCCACTTTAAAACGAACAAATTCGAATCGAAAGCGAATACATTTTGTTCTGATTAAGTAATCCGTATGAAAGGTGCATTTCTCTCTAAAGGCGCATCCGCTTAACAGCGGAGATGGAGATATGTTTGTAGTCGACACTGATTTAGAAAACAATAGTTTATTAATAAACAATTAAAATGCCTCGTTATTTTTTCAGACACATTTATTATCATTTGCCTATCACCTTTCTGTACACTGTTAGCCCTTACTGTCGAAAAAGCCCAAATTCTTACAATATCATACCATATTTCATTAAAACAGTAATATACAGGAATATACCTACAGGAATATACTGTGAATTAACAGCGCTCAAAGTCGACACTCAGTGGCTGTTTTCCCAATCACACCCTATACCCTCATTCACTATTCCCTACAGAGTGAACGAAAAGAAGTGAGTGAATTGAGACACTGATGAACACCTGATAAGCAGAATCACTGAAGGACAGAGAAACAAGAACAGAAAAAAAGAGAAACACAAGAACTACAACTGACTTCCAGCCACACTGAGTGTGAAACCAGTTTAACATTATTTATTTCATAAATGTACAAAAGTTATTGTTGAGAATGAACAGGGATTTAGTTAATAAAGTTTGTTGTCACCACGATGGAGATCAGTATTTGCTTTAATTGGTCTCTTATACCTTTATTCTTTACCATTCATCTCTCTCTGGCTGTTGTAACGGTTTATAAAGCACATTTGTTACAGCAAAAAAATGTCAAGGGGAAGTTCATCAGATGGTTTTGTTTTTGTGATGATGTCATAATCATCCATGAGTAAGATTTTGTTCTTTTTTTTTGTATGTGAGCTATGAATTTATGGGTTTAATAACATATATCTGATAATCTACAACATGAAATCCAGCAATATTTCTGTAATCAGGTCAACTGAAGAATATTAAAATCATATACTGTAATAAAATTGTATTAACCCCTGCTTGACTCAGGCACACACAGACATCAGCAATCAGCGTATGAATCTCAACAATGGTGACAATCAAAAGTTTCATGTCGCAATGCATGCTGGGTTCCAGGATAGTATAAAACTCCCAGCATGCTCTGCTGCATGAATAATAATAATAAAAAAATATTCCCACCATTGTTGAGATGCATGTTCTAATTTGTGATATCTCTGCGTTTCTAAAAGGCAGTGTAGCTCTTATTTTTGGTTATGCATGTGTAAAAAATAAATTAGTCATTGTTGCTGTTGTTTCACAGTGGTGGTAATGTAACACTTTTATTATTATTTCCTTTATTATTTCCTTTATTTAGCCAGGAGATCACATTGAGATATTTCTATCTCTTCTTCCAGTGAGACCTGGTCAAGACAGCAGCACATCAAGTTTCACATATAAAATAACAGTCAGACAACACCACATTGCACAATAATCGTAAAACTAAAGTAAAAAACAAATCAATTGTAACATTTACAAGTGTCTGTTAAAACATTTTGTAAGAGACATTTAAAAGTGCTTAGGGTTGGAAGTACATCTAAGTTGAGGACATTTTGCAATTCATTCCAAGCCCAGTAAAATGAAAAAGCGCCTTTGCCGAATTCTGTCGATACCCTTGGGACTTTTAGTTGAATATGAGACCCTGACCTAGTAGAGTAAGTGTTTTTGTAATAATTAAGAAGATTTGAAATATAAAAAGGTAATTTCCCTAACAGGGCTTTTGCGATAAATAAATACATATGTAACTTTCTCCTCTGATGTAAAGGTAACCATGATAGGGAAGCATATAAAATACAAAGATGCGTCCGTGATTCTGCGCCGGTGATAAAACGTAAGGCTGCATGATACACAGAGTCTATTTTTTTAATAGCGATGTAGCTGCGTGCATATATAAAAGATCACCGTAATCAATTATTGCTAAAAAAGCACTCTCTATTATTTTCTTTCGGGCCTTGTAGGGGAAACAATATTTTAATCGATAAAAGAAATATAATTTTGGCCTAAGCTTCTTCAACAACTTGTTGATATGTATGTCAAATGCCAATCTTTCATCCAACCATATGCCTAAATATTTATAGGAACTTACTCTTTCTAATGGTTGACCTTTTGAGTTTGTAATTATCTCATCAGTTAATTTAGAGCGACCTCGGCCAAAAATAATATATTTTGTCTTTTTCGAATTTAAAACCAATTTTAACTTTAGCAGTGATTGTTGCAGTATATGAAAAGCATCCTGAAGTTGCTTCATTGCTTGGTTTAAGGATAATGCAGTAGAATAAATTATTGTATCATCTGCATACAGGTGTAGTTTAGCAGAGTCTATTCCATGACCTAAGTCGTTCATATAAATAGAGAATAAGAGAGGGGCTAAAATAGATCCTTGAGGAACCCCAATATTTACGTGAAGAAATGGGGAATTGTAATTTTCCACGGAAACACACTGTGTACGATCTAAAAGATAATTTTCAAACCAATTCAATGCTGCTTCACTGAGGCCTATAGACGCGAGTTTCTGTAACAATATTTTATGATCAACGGAATCGAAAGCCTTTGAGAGATCAACAAATAAAGCAGCACATGACTTTTTGCTGTCCAACGATGTTATAATATCGTTTGACACTGACATGGCTGCAGTAATGCAGCTATGTCCGGATCTAAATCCTGACTGATAATCATGAAGAATGTTATTATCAGATAGATATTGTTTCAATTGGTCATTTATTAATGATTCGAATATCTTTGCTAAAACTGGCAATCTAGATATGGGGCGGTAATTATTTGGATCTTCAGGATCTCCGCCCTTTAATAAAGGAGTGACCATTGCAGTTTTCCACGTTGATTGAGAATTAATCTCTGAATGAGTGAAAATTAACTTCTTAATGAATGAACAGGCTATATGATGATTTTGTCATGATAGTGAATATAACCTCAATCATTCACAAACTGTGTGTGCACAAGTGTGACTTGCAAAAACACAGCTCAAGCAGCAAGAGAAACACTAATGTTTTAGCATCAGCATCCCAACTAAAGCAAACACTGATCTCTATAATGGTAAACATCTCAATAACTACTTCTGTAGATGTATGACAGAAATAAATTCCTACTGGTTAATAATAAGTGTAATAATGTGTAATGGCTGGAAGTCAGTTGTAGTTCTTGTGTTTCTCTATTTTCTGTTCTTGTGTTCCTCTTTCCTTCAGTGATTCTGCTTGTTAACAGCAGGTGTTCATCACTAATGCTCAACAATCACTTACATATTCACTTAATGATCTTAATGATCTCACTGCAACACTGCGTCAATGTTACTTTTTACTCTTTGTAGTGCGGATGTTCCTGTGGGGTTGAAAGGGTTAACAGTGTAAGATAAAAAGACACACCCACGAAAAGTATTTAAACAGTAATAAACTGTAAGTTATAAAACAGGGTTATAGTTTACTGTAAAATGTAGTTTTTTGGGTCACCATTGTGCTGAAGAGTAGAGCCTGTGCTTCAGTCCAGCAGAAGATCTAGAAACATCGCTGATACGCTGCATGTTGCTTTATTTAACAGAATGTAATTGCTGGTTCAGTGGAAATCTTTTTATGTACTTAAGTTTTTTTAGTTTCTAATGAAAGTTCTTAACTCTTTTCTCATATTATTAATGCATTACACATTTTAGTTTTACACATTTAAATTACAGTTGGTCAATTTAAGGCAGTCGGTTTCTGCAAGTGAAAATAGTTTTAAGTCAAATTTTTATTTAGTGCATTTTACAGTAACAAACTGTATAATACAGTAAAGAACTATACAAATAACGGTAAATTACTGGCAACAGTGTTGCCAGTATTTTACTGTAAAAAAACCTGGTAAGGTCTAACAGTGCAGCGTTCTCAAAACGCAGCACTCTAGTTAAAATAAGTTAAACTAAAACGCGCCTCGAGACCTTGCGTTTTTCCCTCTTCCACTGCCCGCGTTTGGCGTCTTGCATTTTCGCTTTGAAAGATTATACATTCTGTGTGAACCGGCACTAACTCCTGAGCATGTATCATAAGGTAAGATGCAGATTTTTGTGCTGTGTTTTTTAAATGTATCATGAGTTCTGAGCGTTCTCACATAACTCTGTCCTCATTCCTTTGTATGGTCATCTTTTTGTTTGGGCTTTTTAATATTAGGATTTTGTTTAAAATACTCAACCATCACCACCCCGCAATATCAAGCCCCGCCCCCAGCACCCCTTAGATAAAATATGTTCCCACGTCAATGTGTATCAGTCTGTTGTCGCTCCTATATGTTTGGTTGTTCTGTTCATGTTTCTTTTGATCCAGTTTGTAAGTATTAGAGTTTGTTTAAATAAATACTTCTGCAATTAAGATCCTGCATTCTTCCCTGCTTCATCCAACGTGTGACAACATCCAAATTCAAAGAGAGCAATATGATTATAAAGTCAAAGGACATAAACTAAGCCCTAAAATATTCCCATCATTTTGATGAGTTTTTAAAAATTAATTATGCATGTCTTGAAAACCTCCATGAATTAGGAACATAGATCTTCCAATTATTACTTTTAAAACATTATAGGCACAAATCCCATGTTTCTGTCAGAACTATTACAAATATTTGATCAATGACACAATTATCAAATGTAATAAACACATTAAACATATACAACAGTGCCATAACGTTTTCAATTCAAGAGCGGTTTTTATTTTTCAGATGAACTGTTGATTATTATAACAGATGACATCATAAACAGCAGGAGATTTAATACGCTATACATTTAAAATAATGCACAGATCTATTTTGAAATGAACAATGTTTAATCCCGCCTTAAAGACATAACTGACTGTGTTTACATTCATTTTACATCATGAAAGCATTTTGAAATGCAAGAACATGTAACCGCTTACACAGAGATGATCACTCTTCACAAAGAGTACGTTAGCATTTGAAGTCGAAAGCAGCCTTCTGTCATTGAGTTTCATATATTTAATATATAATCACACTGCATTCCCAACGACATAAATCAAGCCTTCGTAGAGCATTTCTAAAGAAAATCCCGGCAGGGGAGAACACACACTGCAAGCGCATCATCAAGGAAAGTGTGTTTCTTACAGCGTATTTCCTGAGCAATGAAGCCCGTGATTCAACCTTTTTGAACTTTATGAATGATTACTTTATGGAGGGTTCAAATGGTGTGTGAGTGTGTGTGAGGCACACACAACCCCAGCAAATTTGCTCAAAAACGGAAATATATATATATATATATATATATATATATAATTAAGTTATAATTGTGTATGTATAAAATATTTAGATTTCAGAATTAATTGTAGCAGAATTAATTTTTACAATCAACTGATCTGTTTGTTCACCGAAACGACAGTACGATCTTATCAACTCTTAAGAAAGATTATTTTCCTTGCCAAGAAGAATATCCTCCTTATTCTATTAGTATTTGTTGAGGCGGATTTTTTCATTTTCATTTACTTTCGGTAGATACTGCGAAGGAATGTCAGATGGTCTTGCCATTTGTAGAGAGATAAGAGAGGGAGGACTTCTCTGAAATTTATGTACGTTTACATGCCTGAGAAAGCAGGAGCGTGACACTCCCGAAAGCAAGCAGGCAAGGACCACGGACCTGCAGGTCAGAGGTCATCTAGGCAAGGGGGGCTAAAGGGTTAGGTAGCGATGAATCTAAACTAGCAGTCTGTGGAAAACTACTGGGAGGAAACTCAGTAAGGAAATGGCCTTGGAGAAGAAGAGTGTAAAGATTGCTCTGGTATGTGTTCTAGTGTGTCACTCACTAAAGCTGTGTTGGCTTTAATTAACTTTTTTATGTTAACAGTTGGCTTTGATTAACTTTTTTATGTCAAGTGGTCCCACGTAACTAGGTTACGTTAGATTTATGTAACATTATTTATTTCAATTAACTTAAGTTAATTACATAAGGTTAATCCAATGCCGTTTAGTTGAATAAAGTTAACAGTCTTAATTTTGTCCAAAACAACTAAGTTAATTAATTTCAATTATCCTAAAATTTTTATGTTTACATTCAACCAAAACAAATAATCCAGCAGCTCCAGTGTTAAATAAACTCTCCTGGGAGTTGATATGGCTCCAGACTCAAGAGTGTTAAAGTGTAAAAATATGAGTGTTAAATTAACACTGAAGAGTGTTAAAGTTAATGAGCTAATTAAGTGAGTGATTGAGTGATGATTGATCATTATTGAAGACACCTGATGTTAACAAGCAGAATCACCAAAGGAGAAAATCTATTTTTTTAAGACACCGTTATGGTGATTAGTGTTTGCTTTAGTTGGGCTCTTGACCCTTACATTATTAACTTTAGATTTAGTTTAGCTTTTGTATCTGACTTATAACTCTCAGATGAACAAAGAGAAAAGTTGTTCATGTGATGTTAGTTATGGTTTCACATAATCATAATTTGACCTGAATCACAAATCTCATTTAGAGAGTTTTGTCTACCATGTTGATTACAGCAACCTGTGATTCTACAGTTAATGAATATCAGCATTTTCAAAATAATCCAAAATATTTCTTACAAGTTATTCTGATCAAAAGACTTTGAAAATGACCTCATTTAGACACACTGACATCAATAATCAGCCTGTGAATCTCAACAATGGTGACAGTTATAAAGCATGTTGCAGTGCATTCTGGGTGCAACCAATCAAAACTTATTCATGACTCCCATCATGCATTACGGTATGAATAAATTATGATCTACATTTTTTCTAGTAATTTCCTTTCCCTAATTGAATATTCTGTTTGTCACCATTGTTGAGATTCATACACTGATTATTGATGTCTGTGTGTGCCTAAAAGAAAGATTTTGGTTTATCAGAACAACTTTTAAGAAATCCTTTAGAATATTTAGAAAATTCTGGATATTATTCGGTAGGATCACAGTGATGTTGTAATTAACAATGTACATTTAAGTCAGAGATTAGACTCTAAATGAGTTCAATGATAAGGCAAAATTATGATTATGTCAAAACATAACCAACACCGCTCGATCAACTTTTCTCTTTGTTCATCTGAGAGTTATAACTCAGATACAACAGCCAAACAAAATCTAAAGTTAATGATTTAAGGGTCAAGAGCCCAACTAAAGCAAACACTGATCACCATAACGGTGTCTTAAAAAAATAGATTTTCTCCTTTGGTGATTCTGCTTGTTAACATCAGGTGTCTTCAATAATGATCAATCATCACGCAATCAATCACTTAATTAGCTCATTAACTTTAACACTCTTCAGTGTTAATTTAACACTCATATTTAACACTTTAACACTCTTGAGTCTGGAGCAATAACAACTCCCAGGAGAGTTTATTTAACACTGGAGCTGCTGGATTATTTGTTTTGGTTGAATGTAAAAATATAAATTTTAGGATAATTGAAATTAATTAACTTAGTTGTTTTGGACAAAATTAAGACTGTTAACCTTATTCAACTAAACGGCATTGGATTAACCTTATGTAATTAACTTAAGTTAATTGAAATAAATAATGTTACATAAATCCAACCTAACCTAGTTACGTGGGACCACTTGACATAAAAAAGTTAATTAAAGCCAACTGTTAACATAAAAAAGTTAATTACAGCCAACACAGCATTTTTTAGAGTGCACTGAAGCTATTCTTGCAAGAATAAATACTTCTCTTTTTATTCATTTGACTCTGAGTGTCTCTCACGCAGTGATGATGTTTAATGAGAATTTTTGCCACAACATATTTCATCTAAGGATACGTTTACACGACAACGATGTGCTTAAAACTGAGAAGTTTTTCCTTTGAGTTTTCCGCGTACAGACGACACCGTTTTCAAAACGATCCCCATTCACAATGCTCAATCATCAGTTAATGAATCACTTAATTATGTAATTAACTTTAACACTGGGGAATTTACTGTGTATTAACCGTCTGGTGCGATCAAAAATCCAATCTCTGGCACTTTAATTTCCTATTATCACTGTAAAGCGGCTTTGATACAATCTAGATTGTTAAAAGCGCTATATAAATGAAGGTGACTTGACTTATACCGGTTTATTTAATTGTTTGGTTGTTTACTTATTTTCTTTTCACCCTGTATGTATCATAAAAATTATAAATAAATCATACAAAAAAGAAAAAACATATTCAGTGACCATAACTCATTATTCAGCTAGAAAAAATTATCCTAGAGAGCATTTTGATAAATATATGCACCACATTACATATTCATTATAATTTTCAATGTTCAATATTTGATGCATGTTTGTATAAATCAGTATAAAAAATGGACAGCCACCATAGAAATATGATTATGTAATTGTAAAGTTAGTATAACTTTTGTAAGAATTGATTTTCCTGTTAAAATAAAACTCACCCTGCAATAAAGCCATAAAACGCACCCTGGACAGAAGATCGCAAAGACAGAGCATACGACATTGCATCCAAACACTTTCCCCTTATCTCTGCATCCCCCTCTCCCTCGTCCCCTCTCCCCCTGAGTCAAGTCACCAAAAGTTCACTAAGAATGCCTATATATCATATGATGTATCTTCTGAATGTATTGTTTTTCCTTTTCATGTTTGGTATCATTTTAGATGTCTCAGTGCGATTGGTAAAAATGGTCTTAATTTCATTGCAGTCATTGGTAATATTAGAAGATTAAGAATCCGGTGTTCCTCTTTGGGTGATGTCTCTTCAAGATATCTGCCCCGAGACCAGGTGCTACCCCCTGGAGTACAGGAACTGACCTAAAACAAACTCTGAAAATATTGGCACAACCCTTTCGTTCTGGTCTGTGTATTTAAAGCTAGGTAACAGAGCTGTCTTTGGGATCCTGTAACCAGGAAAACCCCCATACAGTTCTCCCGTTGGAAAACACTCACATACTCCTGTGTGTCTCTGTCAGGAATGCATTGCTTACTTTTAGAGTCATCTTTGAGTAATTTATGTCATGCATTTATTATTTCTGAATTGACTTTTAATTACTTGTGTAATTGGCATGATACATTTTTACCTGACAAATAAATGTTACATCTTGATTATTTCTGAAGTTTTCTGAAATCATTATTTTAGTAGATTATAGGAGGCTGGTGCTACTGCAAATCTTGCAGGATTGGTCAAACTAAAGGCGCATGTATGAATGGAGCAGTTGGCACGTCATCTTGAAGACCTTTTGATTTCTGTCTATTACTGATTTAGCAAGTTGTACGGAAATGGCTAAAATCAACTACACTCTTTTTTATGAGTGAGCAGGCAACCGACTTATTAGTTAACCCTACATCCTCTGACTAACTTCAGAACTGACAAGTTTTGTGTCCGTGAGAAACACGACGCGGCCGACTTGATCTCATTGGGTCCATAATGAATAAATAAATGAAAGATAAACTCAGAATAACCAAATATGTAAATGAATTCATAATCAATATTTATGACTATTTTCTAATAAGAAACACAATCTAAATTTGATTATCACTTGAAATTGGAGTCAGATTAAGCGTAGAGCAAAAGTAGTATTCAAACTAAATTCTTATAAATTAGGTGAACTTCACTGTAGCGCTGGAAAGATATACACGCATTATCCCTTTGCCCATACCGTTGGATTCCGGCGTTGGGCCAATGGGTGGTCCTTACACTTTATTATTATAAAAAAATAATAATAAAAAATCCTTGAATGTAATTTAAGTGTTTGTATACAAATCAGTAAATTTTAACCTTCAATATTATATTAATGTAGAACAAACTGACTCCCATGTATAGTTTACAGCATTATTTGAGATATTTTCTTCCCTTGAGAACATTTGCCATGTACTTTATCTAATATACAGTATATCCAAAACAATCCATATCGAATTGTGTCAATACTCAGCAAACTATATTGAGAAATGTCAAAATGTTTGGTAACATAGTTGCAAAAAAAAAAATGTGAGCCAGTTGTAAATGTAAAATAAAACAGCTCAAATATTTAGTTGGACCTGATGTTGACGATCAATATAACAGTTTCTCAAACCTCCCTTTACTGACCATTTGTGGTTAACAAACAAAAAAGTAAATATTCTTCCATTTCATAGTTTACCCGTTCGTCTAAATGTGAAGAAGTGCTTGAATGTTTCTAACATGAATGTTCTCCAGCATCATGAATGAATGAAGAATAAACACCAACCTCTTTGTTCTTCAGGATCTTCAGTGTGTTTCATTCTGCAGGGTTCTGGATCACTCATGTTCTCACTGTCCTCTTTAATAAACTCAGTCTTTGCAGATTTCAGCTCTTCCTGATGCTTTGCTGCCGGTCTTCACTTGTAGACTGATGGGAATATTCCAGCATTTATTGGAGAATTACAGTGGGAGGAGCTTCACTGATGATGTGATTGCTGTGGGAGGAGCTTCACTGATGATGAATTTCACTGTAGGAGCTGAAAATCAAAGTTATCAGTTACTGAGTTTGTTTTAAAACTAAATTGTATCTCTAAATTGAAACCAACAATTACCCTCAGTCTAATGACACCAATGAAATGAGCTTTAACTGGCCATTTACAGGAGATCTGAAGACATCAGCATAATAAATGAGGTGAGAACAGGAACTATTGTCATGAAATAAAGAGTGTTTTCAGCAGATCTGTGAATATTGATGAGCCTCAGACTATCAACACTCATTCAACAAGCCATTCAGGATCATCAGCAGATCATCTCACTTTATTCTGAGTGTTTGCTGTTAGAAACACATTATTTGAGTCAGGATACATGATAACAAAATTAACCTTTACAGTACCCAAAAGCTTAAGTGTCACACTCAACCTGATGTCCCACTCTACCTGAATTCACCCGAGCTGTTGCTTAGTTATTGCTAAACTAAAATACCATTTTCAGTTTAGTGTTACATTTGTACATCGCTGTTCCAAACACAAACAAACTTCATTTTAATCCCACCATCGATCGTTGAATGATGGTGTTTGTTGACATCAAGTAATGTAAACATTTTCTTTACTGTGGTAAAACCATGGTTAGTCTCGTAATGTGCTTATGGTTCTGACGACAGATATTTGGCTACATTCGTTTTGTAGTGTGTGTGTGTGTGTGTGTGTGTGTGAGTGCTGATCAAATAATCCCTTCGTTCGATGATTGTAATATTATGAGGTAGAACGATGGTTTGAAATGCATGGACATTTTTGCGTGTTTTAACATAATCAGCAGTAGCATTTACAAATAACCGCGTATATAAAAAGTATGAGACATCTACACAAAAAAACATACCTTTCTGAAACGTCCTGTAGGCTAACAGCCGTTCGTGCACAAGTTCTGCTCGATTCCTCTCCTCTGAGTCTGATTCAAACTGATATAAGGCAGCATGTGTTTACTGAGGGAGGGGAAATCAGTATACCCCACATGGAAAAAAAAACAACTGCGGGCACTTTTATCTCCCAGCAATTTTTAATTTATGTTAAAATTGTCATATTATGCTTTATAAATATATGCACAGTACCAATACACACCTTGACAAAAAATATAATTACTGATTAATGTGATTTAATATAATATTATGAAGCATTTAGCTCAAAACACCATTTTTGTTAATGGCACACCTGTGGTCTCAATGTTGAGATACATAAAATAAGCTAATTTAATTACAATTTGACATTATTTCAAATGTAATTGTTTAATATGCAGATTCATTTACAGCATCTTAAAATTCTTTGTATTATTTACTGATAATGTTTATGATTTGTTTAACTAAATGTGCCTGTCCCACACTTTTGAGTCCTTACCGCAACTATGAAAAAAAGCTTTTATTATGAAATTTTATCAAACACAAACAAGTCTAGTTTCTATGGAAACAGAAATTATCACTTGAGCACATTGCTGACAGACTGGGCCACCACACTACCTCACTAACAAGATACCAAGAATATAAGGTAAACATCATCTTTTCTGCTCTAGTATTTATTGTGCGTCCTTACCATTCAGCTTTGTGTATTGTGTATTTTGAACTACATTTTAAAAATAAATGTATATTACTGTTGAATTCATGTATATTAAGATGCTAAGAGTCAAAACTAATGTAGTAGGACTAGCTGCCAATTAGCTAAAATATTAGCAAAAATGTCATTACCGCAACATGTCTTTACCGCAACATGTCTTTACCGTAGCAAATTTAGGTGTTGCGGTAAAGACCTTGTGTTGCGGTAGAGACAAATTAAAGCTTTACTGTATATTCAATTACAAATATTCAGTATATTATTAGTACTGAAGTATATATTATATATATTAGTATATATATAAACATGCCATTGTTTGACCCTAGATGAGACTTTAACATTGTGTCCTTACCGCAGCACTACTCTATTTTCTTTTTTTTTTCACATTTTCATTTGCAAAAAAAAATTTTTGCACTTAAGTTGAGATGATTTACACATTGAAATAGCAACATCTGTCATAAAAAGTTAAATATGTTATATTTTGTGTATGGAAACAATTGACATCTAAGGTTACTGTAAACATTTTACATGGCATAGAAAAAAAACATGAAATTCTCTATTTTGTATATTATTTTTTATATCAGTATTTACAAAACTGCATCAAATTTTAAAAAGCTATTTAAATATATTACATTTTTATTGAAGTTAATAAAGAAAAATGTATAAAATGAACGTTATTGTAACGTTGCGGTAAGGACACTTTTTAAGAAGATGACCTGAAAAACATAAAAAATAAACATGTTCCAGATTAAATTCTTAATGACTACATTCAATTTTGTGTACATTTTTATATGTATTACAGACTGTGATGATTCAAATTGAAATTCATAGAGGTTGATTTTTTTTTAAATTGGGATAGTCAAAAGTGCCCATAGTTGCATTGCGCATATATGAACCTATATGCAGTTTATATGCACATATGCTGCATACAGCATATATGCACATATGATAATATATATGCTGCATATATGCGTATATGCCACATATAGGCAAAATTGAGGTCCATATGTGCATATACAGGCCATATAGGTCTCCTGTATTGCTTCTTTATATCCACATATAAGCCCTATATTTACATACAAGATATGTCTCCTATGGCGCTTTTCCATTACCAGTACCAGCTCGACTCGACTCAGCTCGTCTCGGCTCGGCTCGCGTTTCGCTCCGTTTTCCATTGCATAGTACTTCCACAATAGTACCTGGTGGTCGTCATAGCGACGCGACACACACCCGCTACCCACACACACAGGACAATGGAGGAAATCGAGTGTATGCTGTTTTACATAATATTAGTAATGGGTATATCACGCAATCTCTGGCAAAACTATTTAAAAATGCCGGGGTTATTCAGGATACTCCGTCTAGCGCGTGCAATGATGGCGCAGTGAATAGTGACGATTCTCGCTGACCAATCAGCAGTCTCCCGTGTGTCACGTCACGTTTTAGTATCGCCTCAGCTCGCCTCGGCTCGCTTAGAACCTCGCCGGAGGTGATACGAAAAAAAGTACCTGGAAGCAGGTACTGGTACAACTTTTACACAGTGGAAAACCAAACAGAGGCGAGTCGAGTCGAGGTGAGGCGAGCCAAGGCGAGCTGGTACTGTGCAGTGGAAAAGCGCCACTATATAGCTCATGGCAGGATCTGGTCATTTTGTAGCTCTTTGGCAAGATATGACATTTTCTTTTATCAAGGCAATAACTAAGAACTAACTTAAAAAATATAAGCAAGCACAGCATGTAGAATAAAGTTAAATTATATGAAAAATAATGTGTTTTTTTAATGAAGCATGAACACATGTTAGACTGCACCCCATAAACACAATCAAGCCTTCGAAAAAAGCTGATCAACCCTTTAACACATGCTGAAAATACTCTATATTGTGCAAGTATTTGGAGGCTTAAAGTGCTACTTTGAACCAATAATAGGATCAAAAACAGTTGATGGAGAATGAGCATTTAGTTATCTGACTCTAATATAAGTAATCTGACTCCATTCATCATCAACTTTATTCCAGACTCATGGTCCATTCAGATGGCTAAGCGTCGTCCTAGTCCTGTTGGAAGCATGAGACAGTAGGGGATTAATAGGGGGTGGGTGGGGAGTGACCCCTGACAGACCTGCAAAAGCTGCCCAGATCTGCGAGAGACCGTCAGCGTTGGCGTGCGCAGCCCCTGCGCGGTGACGCACAACGAAGTGGAAGTCCTGGAGCGCGAGGAACCAACGAGTTACCCTGGCATTGGTGTCTTTGGCACGGGCCATCCACTGGAGGTGCGCGTGGTCGGTGACCAGGGTGAATTTTCGGCCAAGGAGATAGTAGCGCAGCTCCAGGACTGCTCACTTGACGGCTAGAGCTTCCTTTTCCACAGCGGCATAGTTTCTCGCGGCTGGAGTCAACTTCTTGCTGATATACAGGACAGGATGCTCCTCCCCTTCTTGCACTTGTGACAGGACGGCTCCCAGTCCCGTGTCGGAGGCATCCGTCTGCAGCAGGAAGTGGCAGCTAAAATCTGGGGCTCGGAGGACAGGCTCGGACGTGAGGGCTTCCTTGATCCTTTGGAAGGCCTCTTCCGATGCTGACGACCACTGCACCTTCTCCGGCTGCCCCTTCCTGGTCAGATCTGTCAGGGAGGTGGCTAAGGAGGAGAAGTTAGAGATGAAGCACCGATAATACCCCGCCAACCCCAAGAAGGCTCGTACCTGGGTTTTCGTCGTCGGTCTCGGCGCGGAGCGTACGGCTTCCACCTTTTTCTCCTGTGGGCGAATCAGTCCTCGGCCCACTTGGAACCCCAGGTACTTTGCCTCTGAGAATGCAAGGTGTCACTTGCGGGGGTTGGCGGTGAGTCAACCTCTGGAGTTCGGAAAGCACCCTCTGCAATCTCTCTTGATGATCCTCCCACGAAACGTCGTCCAGGTAGGCCGCAGCATACGCTTGATGGGACCGTAAGAGGATGTCCATCATACGCTGGAACGTGGCGGGTTCCCCGTGGAGGCCGAAGGAAAGGGTCCGGTATTGCCAGTGGCCACTAGGGGTGCAAAAAGCAGTTTTAGGTTTGGCACTTTCTGAAAGGGGTACCTGCCAATAACCCTTTGTGAGGTCCAGCGTTGAGATGAACCGGGCCCTTCCCAACCGATCCAGAAGCTCGTCCACCCGCGGCATGGGGTAGCCGTCAAACTGAGAGACTTCATTCAGGCGGTGATAGTCGCTGCAGAAACGGAGGGTGCCATTCGGTTTCGGGACCAGGACAATCGGACTGGACCATGGGCTGCGTGAAGGCTCGATCACCCCTAACTTCAGCATCTGGTGTATTTCCTCCTTGATAGCTCGCCGACGAGCCTCAAGGACCCGATAGGGCCGTTGCCTGACGATGACTCCGGGAGGCGTCTGGATATCATGCTGGATGACGTTGGTCTGCCCGGGAAGAGGGGAGAACACATCAGAGAACTGATGAACTGCAGCTCTCCCTTCTGGGCGGCCGAGAGGTGGGGATTGGTGTCTACCACTATGGGTTCTGTAGAGGCGAGGGCGACGAACTGGTCCCTTGTCCCAACCCACTTTTTCAGCAAGTTGACGTGGTACAGCTGCTCCGTTCTTCGCCGGCCTGGTTGGCGGATTCGATAAGTCACCGGGCCGATCTTCTCCAGCACTGTGTACGGCCCTTGCCAGGTAGCAAGGAATTTGCATGCGGCTGTGGGGACTAGGACCATGACCAGATCGCCGGGACGGAATTCCCGTGGCTGGGTCGCCCGGTTGTAGTGGCGCTGTTGAGCCTGCTGTGCTTTGCTTAGGTGTTCCCGGACTAATGGTATGACCCGGTCAATCCTTTCCCTCATCTCCCTTACGTGCTCGATGACTGAACGATGAACTGCCGGCTGCTGCTCCCAGGCTTCCTTCGCCACATCCAGGAGGCCCCGTGGTTGTCGACCAAAGAGGAGCTTGAACGGGGTGAAGCCAGTTGAGGCTTGGGGAACCTCACGGATGCCGAAGAGGACGTAAGGGATCATGAGGTCCCAGTCACGCCTGTCTTCAGCCACGACCCGTCTTAGCATCTGCTTCAGAGTCTGGTTAAAACGTTCGACCAGACCATCCGTTTGTGGGTGGTAGACCGTGGTCCTCAACTGCTTCACCTTCAGCAGCCGGCAGAGGTCAGCCATTAGCCGGGACATAAAGGGAGTTCCCTGATCGGTCAGGATCTCCGCTGGGATGCCAACTCGGCTAGACAACAGGAAGAGCTCCTGAGCGATGGTTTTTGCTGTGGCCTTCCGCAGGGGAATCGCCTCTGGGTACCGGGTGGCATAGTCGACGATCACCAGGATGTGTTCATGTCCCCGGGCAGACTTAGGCAACGGCCCCACAAGGTCTATCCCGATGCGCTCGAAGGGCACCTCGATGATGGGTAGTGGTATCAGCGGGCTGGGGGGAGGCTTCCTGGGTGACGTTACCTGGCAGGTGGGGCAGGCCTGGCAGAACAATTTCACCTCGGCATCCATTCCCAGTGGAACCGGTCCCGAATCCGTTGGACCGCGTTGGCCGGCCCAAGATGTCCCGCCATGGGGTGTGAGTGTGCCAACTCCAGCACGGTCTCCGTCTTCGTACGAGGCACCACCAGCAGTAATTTCTCCTCCCCCGTCCGCTGCACGACACAGTATAGCAGGCCCTCCTGAACCACAAAATGCGGGAGAGGATGGGGCCCAGGCTGAACTACTTTTCCGTCCAGGATCCGAACCTGGGCCCAACAATGCTTCAGCCGGTCGTCCTCCCGTTGTTCCCAGCCAAATGAGCCCCCTCCCGTCACCTGCTGGAACACATCAAGGAAAAGATTAGGATTTTGAGAGGGGGACTCACCATCTCTCCCGCTATCCGAGGCCAGAAGGACGGGCCGTTGATGATGCCGCTTCGTGGGCACCCGTTTACGACGGCCGCTCCCCGTGTTGGCAAGCTGGGGGAGAGAAGCTAGGAGGCGGTCAAACCCGGGCCAGTCTCGGCCGATCAACATCGGTACTGGGAGGTCTTTCATTACTCCAACCTTCACTGGCCAGGATCCTGGAGCGGCGGCGATGGTCCCTCGGCAGGCTGGGACGTGCCGAGTGTCTCCATGGACACAGGTGATCGGCAGGAACGACTTGAATTCAGTGCGAGGGGCAAGGACGTGAGACTGGACCAGGCTGACGGTGCTGCCAGAATCCAGAACGGCCCGGAACCGTTTCCCGTTAACCTTTACCTCCGCTTCAGGGGCCCCCAGCGGAAAGGTCATGGTGCACGATGCAGCCGGTCAGCCAGGTTCGAGTAGGAGGTGTTGGCGGCTCCGTTGGCATGGGCTCATCCCGTGGGAAGGGGACCGCCGGCCTGCTTTGGTGTCGCAGGATGCCCTCCGGCGAGCGTCGCTCCTGGCCCACCCTCCGGGGAAACGATGACGCTTTCTCCCCAGCGTCCCGTTGTTGGGCCGCATCCGCCAGTTCTATGGCCCCCACAAGCTCGAGCATCGTGGTCGGATTTCTCATGCCGACCGCCTGCCAATGGGAGCGGGGAAGAGCCTGGAGGAGACGGTCAATGACCACGCGCTCCGCTACCTGGGCGGCCGAGGGGGATCCGTCCAGCAACCAGTGATGCGCGAGCCGCGTGAGCTCGGCAGCTTGAGCACGGGCGGGCAGTTGAGACTTGTACTCCCACTCGTGAAACTGCTGAGCCGCGCAGGTAGAGGATAAGCCCAGCCAGGCTAGAATTCCCGTTTTACTTCGGCGTACTGGGCAGCAGTAGCGGCGGGGAGAGCGAAGTACGTTTGCTGAGCTTCACCGGTCAGTAGGGGTGCCAGAGCCCATGTCCAGTCACCCTCAGGCCACCTCTCCATGGTTGCTGTGTTCTCGAACACCTGCAGGAATGCTTCCACGTCATCATGAGGGGTCATTTTCGGGAGAAGCTTGGTTGCTTGTGCCTGGGCATCTGGTCGCGGAATGCGTGGGGCGGCGGCGGCCTGGAGAGCTGCGAGCTCCTGCTCGGTCTGTCCTTGCCGAGTGGCCAGGTGTTCCACTATCTGTTGTTGGCGGATGCTGACCTCGGTGAGATGCTTTGGGAGTTCTTCCATATCGGGGAAAGGGAGGAGCGTGCACCTGTGACAGAGGATGAAAAAAAATCCAGGAAAAGGGATGAGAACAGTCAAAGAAGGTGATATTGCTTGTCGGTGATCCTTCACTGACTCGGAGGGTTTCAATAAATGCCCAGAGGGTGGATTTATTGACACACAAATGGTGAAAAGGTGACAAACAGGTGTAGAAGTGCGCTGGTGCAGTCTGTGCTCTCCGCCTTGATCCTTGTGCAGGGTGCTTGTGCTCGATGGCGGCTATCCGGTCACACACTGCTGTCTACAGGGATTGAGCGAGAGAGAGATTAGCTGCAGTCTTTCTGGAGGTCGAACTCTCTGTGGCAAGAACTGCTGGGCTTATAATGCTGCCGGCTGACGAGCTGCAGCTGGGACCGATCAGCCGGTAACAAGGAAGTGCAGGTGTTCTGCCTCCGTTTCCAGGGCGACGCTGATGAGATACCAGGACGCTCGTCACACTAGTAACATAACAATGCTGTTCCGGGAGTCGTTCAGGCGACAAATGAATTTGTAATCGAGTCTCCTCAATAATGCCTGCAAGGTGCTGACCCCTACCTTACAAAACAAGGTAGTGGTTGTCCCCACCACTTTTTGAAATGGCTGATATTGTCCCCACCACTTTTTGAAAGCATTTGGTTAAAATGTTCTGAAAAATCAAGCGAACCAAGAAATGTTAAAGGTTTATTTGCACAAAATAAAACATGTTATCTATTGTTATCCAATTTTTTGGCCTTCAAACACCTTAAAATGCACATATGTAGGTCCGAGAAATCCAAATTTTCTCAGGGGAGAAATCCCCCCGAACCCCCCTAAGTTACCTAACTGAAGTACCCAGCCTGGTGTTTTTGCAACAAACGCACCTGTATATTACAGAAAATAAGCACACTGTACTGTCTTTGATTGTGTGTCATAACAATGAATCATTCTTTCGGATATGAAATTTATATTTAATTGACCTATCGGTAAGCCCCGCCCTCCTTAGTTATTGTTACTATCTCAGACAAACAATGGGGGACCTGTGCCCCAGTAGAGCTTTATGTCTAGCAAAGCCCCTGGCTATGCCCATTTTTGATGCGCCGTTATTCAATATTTTTCCCGTCCTGCTGTAATGTTTTTTCATCTGATCTTTTGTCCCCACCACTTTTTAACACAAACTGATGCCCCTGCATGAGCATATAATATGCGACGCTGCCTGTATAATATATTATATCCTCATCATCAGATAACTGATCTGTAATGTAATGACCCAGATATTTAATTTTATTACAGACACTCATCACTTGCCCTGACAAATAAAAATCTGGAAAACAAAGATCTTTGTCCTCTTTTGTCCTACATATCAACACAGCACTCTTTTTGGCATTATACAACACATCATATTTCATCCCATATTCAGAGCAGATATTCAGTAACTGCTGGGAGAGAAAATAGCCAAATCATCAGCATACATAAAATTATTAACCAAGGTGTTACCAATCATACAACCTGTTTTGCATCTTGATAATTGGTTGGATAGCTCATCCATGTAAAAGTTGAAGAGAGCCCCCTGACATACCCCATTACTTACCCCAAAGGAGGCATACTGTATTACCCCATTTAACCTGCAAACTCTGGTTGGCATACCAGTAAGCCAGGATTCTTATAATGCTGTCAGAGGCACCCCTTTGGCTCAGTTTTTCAAATTACTTAGAATGATTGACTCTGTCAAAGGCCTTAGAAGCATCAACAAACCCAATTATCATAGATTAATTCTGCCTTATGTACCCATGAGTTGCCTCCTTCAACGCATAGATACACAAATCAGTACCAAACTTAGCTTTGAAGCCAAATTGATTATCAGTGGTACCAATAAAAGGACCTAGACGATCAAGCAAAATCCTTTCCAGTACTTTAGATATCACACTGATATCACTGATAGATATCACACATTGAAGTGATGTTCTTTAACATGTGTTTTAGTACATTAGAATACTTTCATATTAAGTTCAGCACAATTCTGTTGAGTTTATAAGCTGTCAGATGAGACAAAATATGTTAGAACAGTAGATCAGTAATTAAATAGCCGCGATGGCAAAAAGCACTCACAGTTTCTCGTTCATCTTTAATATTATGCATGTTATGTACTGATTCCATTGATATTTAGAATTTTCCTTCCAAAATGTTTGTTTGTAGTGGCAAGAAAATACAACATGGAGAAACATCTGTGAATGTCACTCACAAACATTACTAGGCAACCAGTAGCGGGAACGCCCACTAGCGACCTAACCACTGGCGACCTGCAGCGACAAAGTAGCTTGTAGTGTGAACGTAGCTTTATATTAATAAATATATTTCAGAATCTTTGTTTTATATTATTTTTAATAGTTTAAAAAAATTATATTTGTTTGTCATGCAATCTTCTTATCTAATATATATATATATATATATATATATATATATATATATATATATATATATATATATATTTATTATTTTTTTAAATACAGCTCAGAATATTTGTTATTTCATGTCTATTTTAATTATTTATACCACAGTTTTACTGCTGCAACAATAATAATGGCATTGTGGAGGAAATAATATTTTGTAAGTGAATAGTTAAGACTATAGGCCGCCTGCAGTTATACCAAGTATTATTATTATTTTTAGTTGTTAAAAGTTTCCTGGAGGTTTTCAGAGGATGCAGAATGACATTTTAACCCATTTAAATAAATGAGGGACTTTGATGGTCGTGCTCTCTTTTCATCTTGCTCTCTGCGAACATCAAATCACTGATTAGCCGATACTTAGCGTACCTATTGATAACACACACACACACACACACGCACGCACGCACGCACAGCACACATTATTCTCCTCGTTTTCCGTTCATTTTCACTTTCACTGCTTCTCTTATTGAGGTTTAATGTCTCCATATAAAATAAACGTTAATTAAAAACATTCAAACATGTTTGTTCGCTGTGTAAACACTCATGACTCCGACATCTAGGACAGTACGTCTCAAAGCAAACAGAAGTTGCGACAGAATGTACAGAGTTCAACTGAAAAGTCACTCTGCGTCTCGCCATTGTCTTAATATGGTCTTTGTCTTAATATGGACAATCCATCCCGTGTGTCTTAATATGGTCACAGGCATAGGTCACAGCAGTGCCGTCTAGTGTAGAGGACAGAAAACGCAGCGACTCATAGAAACCACACTGAGAACAAGCGCCATCCTGAGGCGAGGAAAACACAGTAGCTACAGCAAAACAGTCCAGGAAGAATTTCAAGTTTGCTTAGATATTCACATATTATTTTATGTATTTTATGTATACATTTATGTATAGTTTTTTGTCTGAACTTAAAGGGATAGTTCACTTTAAAATGAAAATGCTGTCATCATATACTCACCCTTAAAGGATAATTCCGGTATTTAACACCTTGAGTCTATATTATAGTTTGTTTTGGATGAACAAGAGTGGTGGACAACATTTTTTTGACAATGGTTCCTCTCTCGAGTTTTTGACTATAATAGAATTGGCCATGGACCCATTTAACATTGGAGTCAATGGGCATGTCCGAAAATGTCATTAAAACAACCTTTAACATTAGTTTTCAAAACTGTGCAACTCAACGAGTGATTAGTGATGTTAGTTGATGTTCCAGAACCAAAAAGTGTTGCGAAATACAGTTTCTGTCGTGTTTTATTCGTCATTTACGAGCACTCAGTCCTTCAACAGAATTCAATGGGATTTTACAAAATGACGAATAAAACACGACAGAAACTGTATTTCGCAACACTTTTTGGTTCTGGAACATCAACTAACATCACTAATCACTCGGTGAGTTGCACAGTTTTGAAAACTAATGTTAAAGGTTGTTTTAATGACATTTTCGGACATGCCCATTGACTCCAATGTTAAATGGGTCCATGGCCAATTCTTTTATAGTCAAAAACTCGAGAGAGGAACCATTGTCAAAAAAAAGTTGTCCACCACTCTTGTTCATCCAAAACAAACTACAATATAGACTCAAGGTGTTAAATACCGGAATTATCCTTTAAGTTGTTTCAAACCTGTATGAATTTCTTTCTTCTGCTGAACACAAAGGAAGATATTTTGTATTTTGAAAAATGTCAGTAACCAAACAGTCCCCAATGACTTCCATAGTAGGAAAAAGAAATACTATGGAAGTCAATGGGGCCTGGTAACTGTTTTGTTACTGACATTTTTCAATGAAAGAAATTCATACAGGTTTGAAACAACTTGAGGGTGAGTATATGATGAAAGAATTTTCATTTTAAAGTGAACTATCCCTTTAAAGACATCTCTAACATCTCGACCAACAGGTTTTTGAAAGCTCACTGCTTCTGCTATATCTTGATCATTAGTCAAGTCAGTCAAATCACCTTCATTTACAGCGCTTTTAACAAAATTGTATCAAAGCAGCTTTACAGTGATATATTACAGTAACAGATTGTTTTGGCTTTACAGCAGCTCTAGACTAAAGTTATTGTCCAGCTAAAGTTAGATTTGATTGATTCAAAGATCATTAGTTATTAACGTAGGGGCCACTAACACGAAACCGTTCTAACAGAAAACCCTTAATGCGATCTGGCCGCTCACCCGCACAAAAGAGTGTCTGGTGTCTCGAGAACGCAAACCATGAAATAAGTTCCAAGGTACAAGCCTTAAAAAATTTATAACACAGATTTTTTTTTTAATCGCTTCCGCATAGCCACGTGAACCGGAATTATCCCGACAAAGTTTTATCTGTACAGAGGTAAAGGGAAGGAGGCCTTCACAGGGGAGAGACTAGTTGACACTTCAGGACTGCGTTGTCGTCGTGTCCAGGCGCAGGTCCTTCATCAGATCTGGATACGGCCTGGATCCGGCGGCCTGCGGTGAACCACGGGATAAACAGAGAGACTAATATTAGCGTAGACGCCATCCTTCTTATGATGTAACGAGTACATCAGGATTTATGGGACGTGTTTATAGGCTGCTACTTGATGTTACGTTTTTTTTTTTTTTGATGATGATGATGATGATGATGATGCTAATAACAATCATTAAACGATGCATTTGTATCCAAACACTTTCAGTTCTGCTGACCCTGCACACACTTTTGTTGAAGGTAGAATTTTAGATTCATATAACATTTAATGTGGTATAATCAATATCAGGTTTCTCATCATCATTTATTTTCTTGTATATATACAGGCCCAGCAGCTATAGAAGAGTGGCAGATCTTTGCAGATATCCAGGGTGGTCTTTTTTTTCTTTTCTTTTTTTTTATAGATATCAATAGATAGATATGGATAGATATCTAAAAAGGTTGGGTAGATGGATTGTGCTGGGTTAGACCAAAGTCCCTTTAAGACTATATAAAGTATTTGGTTAGATCCTACTCTGAAGTACATGAGATGCACTTAGAATTGCACAATAGAATTGACCCGGAGGTAATATAGCCTCTGTCGATGATGTCACTGGCGCGCACCCGCGACGCTAGGCTATAAATAGATAAGCCACAGGTGCATCATCAGGATATTTTGTCTGAAGAGCAGTCCTGTGACATCTTCAGCACAGCAATGCAGTCCAGCATCTCGTTCCGCTTTTTCAGGGAACAGGGTTACAGTCAAATAACCCGGAACGTTCCCTTTCAAAAGCTACAATTGGAGGGCAGAAGGTCTCGAGAGTGAACGGATGAACAGTCGAGAAAGGAACCTTAGGCAGGTAGTCAAGGGATGCAAAATCACTTTCACTATTCCTGGGGCAAAGTCTAAGCAGGATGACGAAAACGACAGAGCCTGCATATCCCCTATTCTTTAAAAAAAAGTTATAGCCATAAGAAAAATCCTTAGGATCAGAAGTTTGTCAGACGCTGACTCTAGAGGTTCAAAAGGGGTCTCAACCAGACCATTGAGGACTATAGCTAAGTCCCATGAAGAGATCTTGGTTCTTACAGGCGGACTGAGTTGTCTGGCCCCACGAATGAAGCGAGTGAGCAGAGGATGACTCCCGAGTGGCGCCCCGTCAACCAAGGTGTGGCAAGCCAAAAGAGCGGCCACATAAACCTTGAGAGTGGAGGGGCATGTGCCTGTTGACAACTTTTTCTGCAGGAAGTCCAGAACTGAAACAATCTGGCAGTTGACCGGATCTGCATTATGTGCCTTGCACCACCTTTCAAAGACACCCCATTTACTGGCATAATTATTTATAGTAGAGGAGGCCCTAGCACTTAGAATGGTCTCAAAGTTGGTGAAAGCCCAGTGTCCCTCAATTGGTACCCATCAAGGGCCAAACATGAAGGTTCCACAGGAACGGAATATCGTGCCCTCTGCCTGGGACAGGAGGTCCCTCCTCTCCGGAATCACCCATGACGAGCCGTCGAAGAGAGATATTATCTCCGAGAACCATACTCTGTTCGGCCAACATGGCGCTATCAGTAAGAGGCAAGACTCTTGTTGGCGAACTCTGGCTAGAACTCCTGGGAGCACAGAAACTGTAGGAAACGCATACAGGCGCATTTTGGGAAATGTGTGCGCCATCGCGTCCAGACCCCCAGGGGGGCTGGTTGACTCAGAGAGAAGTAGAGGGGACATTGTGCTGTCTGATGGAGGGCAAAGAGGTCCACCTCCACTTCATAAAATCTGGTTCAGATCTGTTTCACCACCTCTGGGTGGAGTTTCCATTCCCCCATCTGTAATTTCTGTCTGGTCAGTAAATCCGCTACCACATTCAGATGCCCTGGAATGTACACTGCCTGAGTGACAGGATCTTCTCCTGGGCCCAGATAAAAATCTGCCTCACTATTCTGTTCAGATTGCGTGAGCGCAGACCTCCCTGGTGATTTATGTAAGAGACTGGCGCTGGGTCATCCCCCCGCACTAGGACATGACAGCCTCTCAACTGATGGAGAAAGTATTTCAGGGCCAGAAATACATATTCCATCAACTTGAGGCAATTGATTTGCCAATCGAGATGATGCCTCCCCAGATCCCTTGGGCTGGACGACCACTTAAGACCGCTACCTAGCCCGACAGGGAGGCGTCTGTCATTAGAATTCTGCGACGGCAAGACGCACCTAGAGTAGGACCCAAGGTGAGGAACCGGGGTCTGAACCACATAGAAAGGGAACGAAGCCACAGCACATAACCCTTACCATAAACATTGATTTTAGAAAGTACACAAAGCCACAGAGAATGACTTACCATAAACATGGATTTTCAGAAAGGACACGAAGCACTCAGCGCGTGCTCTAACCTTTATTTGCTTTATTGTATAGCGATTTTGAGCCACAACTTAAGTGGTCTCATGTACAAAAGGCCCAGAGGGATCACTGTGGCACAGCTGCCATGAGACCTATGTAATGTCCTGACCTAGCCAGATGTTGCTTTAGGGTGTTTAAAATGGTCTTGACATGAGAGGGGGAAAGTTGTGCCCCCCGATGGTGACAGAGTCCCATTTAACCCCCAAGCACGTTACCCTCTGGGGAGGAGAGTGAACGCTCTTCTTGGCGTTGCAACTCAGCCCCATAGAGAGAAGATGAGTGGGGATCGATCTCGATGTCGAAGCGCAAGCTTTTGAGACTAGCCAGTATCAGCCAATCGTCTATGTAACATGGCTAGGTCGAATGGAAGGACCCGATATTGGTAAGCTTCGCCCCCAAAAGCAAACCTCTGGAACTTCCTGTGTTGAATATTTCTATGTGAAAATATCCGTCTTTAAGATCGACCGTGAAGAACCAATCACGATGTTGAATTTGCAACACGATCTTCTTGATAGTTACCATCTTGAACTTGAGCGTTCTGACTGAACGGTTCAAGCCTCAAAGATCTAAAAACTGACGCAGTCCCCCATTTCTTTCTTTCTTGTGACAGCAGATGCGCTTACTCCTGTTTCACGGTAGTGGGAACAACACTGTTAAAATGAAGAGGGCAATGTATTTCTTTTTACTGTCTTTAGGACACAAAAAGAGATACCCGGCAGTAGATTTCACGCTGCCAAAGTCTTTTTAATACTTCCTGTTAGGGGAATGTTAAATGTTCTGTGTGCTGGGCGATAACAGGAAACAAAAAAACATTCAACATTTCGCTGGAAACCGCTGCCCCCCGAATCACCAGAGGTGGCAAGGATGTTACAGTGGTTTTGTGAGGGTGTGCCCCATCCCGAAGTGCGTTATGTGGGCTAGCTAATTGCTCAATAAAAATAGGCTCATGGTTCAAATTACGTTTTGGAAAATCGGGCAAATGGCATTTTAAAATTCCCAAAATTATCAAAGGTTGCCCAGAAAGTGTTGGACCTGCCACACTCAAATGCAGCATTTCAAGCATCCAAATATACCTCAACATCAGTCACTGGAACGTAGCTGGTGCATTTCGCATGCCGAAAGCCATGACAGAGTACTGTAGTTATGGATCAGCTGTGACAAATGCAGATATTTCAGAGGCAGGAGAAGTTAGCGGGACCTGCCAGTAGAGTCCTGCACGGGTTCAGGTAACCGACGGGTGACCCGCAAATTTAGCTGAAACGGGGGAAAAATATCCAACTGGGATGGATACTGGCGCGGGTTGGGTCGGACAAGGGGGAAACACGGGTAAACACGGGTTTAAAACAATAACAACAATATTTCTAGGATCACATCTACAAAAAATATGCCTGTATTTCAAGTTGATAAAATAATTTAAAATCCATATCAGTTTATTTGTGCCCGCGCAGGTGCACCCTCCCAGGAGTCTAGCTACTTTCACTTAAAAAAATTCATCATAACTGCGCGCACGATCTGCTTGCAGTCGTCGAGATGGATGCTGAGGAGTTGAAGAAAAGAATAGCTAGTGGAGATTGTAAAGTTGTCGACAATGCGTCATCAAAAATCAAGTCCATGTGTGTGGGATACATTTGGAGTTATATGAAGAAAACAATATTGTGAAAGGCTTTGCTGTGTTGGATAGCTGCAAATGTGGAACTTCATCGCTGAGGCGCAGATAACTGTGGTAACAAACCAAGCAGTTGTAGTATTTTTCTAATTTAACACTGTTAAGTAGCCTATGTGTGGTGTGCAGGGCGTGTTTGAACCCAAAATTGTCAGATGTAGGCTAGCTGAAATTGCCTGGCAGATATAGTGTTGTAGCCGAACAGCTTATTCGTCTGTTCGATTGGTAAAATATTATTAGGCTACTCAGTTTTGTGGTAACGTTTGCCATGTTCTTCATGTAGGCCTTTTGACAGCTTCGGCTGAAGTTGTCCGTGTGTTAATGGTCGTGTAATAACTTCTGTATGACCTGGCGATAAACATTTTTGTAAGTGTGTATATAATGTGATAGTCTAAACTGCTTTAATTTCGGTTGTGGTTGGTTGGTCGGCTGTTCTATTTTAAGCAAGTCGGGTCGGGCACAGATTTGAATTAGTGCTGCTGTCGGAAAACGGGTCGGATGCGGTTTTAAGCACTGCGGGTACGGGCGGGTGCGGATTTACAAAATCGGACCTGTGCAGGACTCTGCCTGCCAGTAGCCTTTTAGTAGATCTAACTTCGTAACATAATGAGCAGCACCAACTTTGTCAACAGAATCTTCCATTCTTGGAAGAGGAAAAGAGTCTGGTTTGGTCACAGTGTAAACTTTACGATAGTCGGTGCAGAATCTAAGGCCCCGTTTACACGATGGGAAAACGCAGATATTTCTCTGCGTTTTGGCCTGTCATTTACACGAAAACGCCGTTTTTATCCCAGAAAACGATCATTTCTAAAAACTCCGGCCAAAGTGGAGATTTCTGAAAACGCCGGTTATATGTTGTCGTGTCAACTGGGAGAAACGGGGTTTTAGGTTCTCTCTTGTCGATTCTGAGGATTCTGATTGGCTTGCATGGCTTTATCCTTCTCCCTACACTGCCGCCCATAGGTTTAGCATAGTTATAAAGGCGCTCGACGGCGTATTTATGCGGGTTGTGTGCACGATGTTATTATTGAAAACGGAGGGGGAGAAATATTCGTTTCTCTAAATACCCGGCTATGTGTAAATGTGGCCTGAATGTAGAGTCAGACTTTGGCACTAGAATACATGGTGAACTCCATGGACTTTGACTGCGAGTTGCAAATCCATGCTCTAACAAAAATGTTACCTCAGATTTCATGTCAACTCGTTTCTTTGGATTTATTCTATATGGATGTTATTTAATGGGCTGTCTATCTCCTACATCAATGTCGGGACACAGCAAGGTAGACTGGGAAGGAACGTCAGAGAACAGGCCAGAATAGTTAACAATTAAGTCACTAACTGCTTTACTCTGTTCTTTTGTTAAGTGGAAGAGATAGGATTGCAGATCACTCAGAATAACTGAATTCTGCAAAATCTGAGTTAATTTAACACAGTTTTTTTTTTTTTTTTGCTGTGTAGTGAATAGCTGGACCCTCCAAGAGTAGGTTTGGGCACCACTTCGCTATATAAAATATTTCTAAAATCAAGGGCACTGAAAAAAATGTCTGGCACTGTATTACACTAACACATTACCATGTTTATGTCACAGTCTTCGTCTGCACCTGTCTGTCTTAGTCTGCACTACACTCCCCAGAATCCTTCTTGTCTCCACACCTGAACTCACTTCCTCAATCATCCACCTGTTCATCGTCCTCATCATCTGTGTCACCTGTCTTCACCTTGTTAGTGTTCGTTTGTATCTGTATTTAGTTTGCTTCTGTTCAGTCTGTCCTTGTCGGTCCTTGTTTATGTTACAGTGTATATGTTACTGTGTATTGGGAGTGTTACCCTTCTGCATGTACCAGTTTTGTGTAAGTTTATACACAAAACTGGCCGACCATAAAAATATGGATCCAACAATAAGACTTCTGGGTCTCCGAAGACCGCAGTATAGAGGACTATGTCCTGGACTTTCTTGATCTGTCTCACTTGACAGGCATGGACGAGGTATGCCTCATGATTTTTTTTAGAGGGGGGCTATCTGAGCCACTCAGTTCAGTCATGCCATTGCACGATCCTAATTGGAGCCTTGGGTTTTACATCAAACTTGCATTGCAACTGAGTGGCTCTGCTTTTCAGATTCAGATTCAGATTCAACTTTTATTGTCATTGCACAAGTTTTCAGCCTGTACAACAAAATGCAGTTTTACATCTAACCAGTCAATAAATCATTAAAGTGCTTATTCTCATAGCAATGCTTAAAAAGTGTAGTGGAGAAGAGGTTATTTAACCTCACCTTCTGGGGTCTGTTGATCAGAAAGTCTAATATCCAATTGCAGATGGATATGCTAATGCCAAGCCTGTGTAATTTCATGATCAAATCAGATGGTATGACTGTATTAAAAGCTGAACTGAAATCGATGAATAGCATCCTTGCATATGAATTGCTATTATCTAGATGGGTAAGGGGAGAGTGGAGGACTGTGGATATGGCATCCTCAGTCGATCTGTTGGCACGGTATGCATACTGGTGGGGGTCTAGTGCAGGAGGAAAACTGGGCTTGAGGTGAGCTAAGATTAGCTTCTAAAGACATTTGGTGATGATGGGGGTCAGTGCTACCAGTCGATAGTCATTCAGGCACTCTGGGTTTGATCGGTTGGGCACAGGGATGATGATGGTGGTCTTGAGGCACACCCAGGGATGCCATCCGGGCCGGCTGCTTTCCGTATATTCACCCTGCTCAGTACTGACTGCACGGCAGAGACAGTGAGTCTGAGGGGTTGGTCATCAAGTGGGGGGGTAGTTTTGACAGGCGTAGTGTTGTTGTCCCGATCAAAGCGGGCATAAAAATTATTGAGCTCATTAGCAAAGGAGGTAGTGGTGGTAAGGGGGGTTGAATTTACTCTTCTGTAGTGTGTGATGGCCTGTATCCCTTGCCACATGCGTCGGGGGTCAGAGTTATTGAAGTGGTCCTCAATCAGAAGTTTGTGGATATGTTGGGCATTCCGTATTCCCCTTTTCAGGTTAGCCCTTGATGTGCTATAGGCTTCTGCATTGCCAGATTGAAAAGCAATGTCGCGAGCCTTTAGCAGTGGACGGACATCCTTGTTCATCCAAGGCTTCTGATTGGGGTATAACTTGATCTGCTAGTTGTAACATCATTGACGCTTGTATTGATGTATTCCGGGGCGACAGTGGCTCAGTGGTTCATGTAGATTGTCTACAAACTGGAAGGTTGGTGGTTCAATCCCCGGTTCAACCTGACCAAGTGTCGAGGTGTCCTTGAGCAAGACACCTAACCCCAGCTGCTCCCGACGAGCTGAATCGCTTTGCATGGCTGACACCGCCGTCGGTGTATGAATGGGTGAGTGAATGGGTGAATGTGAGGCAATATTGTAAAGCGCTTTGGTGGCCATTGGGTCTGTGAAAGCGCTATATAAATGCAGTCCATTTACCATTTACCATTCCAGAACAGAAGAAGTAATGTCAATGTCCAATTGGGAGTCAGAGATGGCATTGGTGGCGAACAAACTCCAGTCTGTGCGCTGAAACCCAAGCTGTAGTGCAGCCTCTACACCCTCGGGCCAGATCTTTACATTTCTCACTGTGGGTTTCACCCTGTTAATGAGGGGCTTGTATCTGGGCAGCAGAAGCAGGGATAGATGGTCCGATTGACCCAGGTGGGGGAGTGGTTTAGCTTTGTAGGCCTCTGGTATGTTTGTGTACACCTTGTCCAAAATTCTGTCACCTCTGGTCGGGCAGGAGACATGTTGGTGGAACTTGGGGAGTACAGACTTGAGGTTTGAGTGATTAAAATCCCCAGCAGCAATAAACGCCCCTTCTGGGTGTGCAGTTTGCTGTTTGCTAATGGCAGCATGTAGTTCTTTCATTGCTTGCTTAGCATTGGCATCAGGGGGTACATAAACGGCCGTAATAACAGTACATGTAAACTCTCTGGGTAGGTAAAAAGGCCAACATTTAACAGACAGATATTCCAAGTTCTCAGAACAGGGACTCCCGGTCATGACAGCGTTCGTACACCTAGCATTGTTGACATAAATGCCCAAACCACCACCTCTGGTCTTACCGGAGTCTTCAGATGTTCTGTCAGATCTAAACACAGTCCGCCCCTCCAGTTCGATCGCGACGTCCGGAACACGGCCATTTAACCAGGTTTCCGTGAAAATCATGATATTACAGTCCATAATCTGTCTGTGAGAGGAAATCCAGAGTCGTATTTCATCCAGTTTATTCGCCAGTGACCGCACATTGGCTAGGAATAAGCTTGGTAGTGGTAGCTTATATGGGGGTAGCCTTAGCCTAGCTCGTAGGCCACCGCGCTTTCCCCACTTCTGTTTACGGTCTTGACGCCGACTCCGAGCCCTCCTTCCTGGGAGAGCTGATAAGTTAGAGCCCGGCGTTCTGGCTATCTCTGGTGGAAATTGAAGATTTTGAAAGATGTTACTCATGCAGAGTGCGTGGATGTCAAGAAGTTCTTGTCTACTGTAAAATATATTCCCATGGTTGTAGCGAGGAAAAAACGCTGCTAATAATAAACAAACACTCAATAATTCGTAAAAACTGGGGAGACGCAGAGCCTTGCGGTGTACTCGCGACGCCATCGTTCATGTGGGGCTATAGGCCTCCGCCTGGACCACCCGAGGGGAGGTTGCGCCGTGGCCGTCCGAAGGGTCCTCACCGCCATGGCCGCCCGAAGGGTCCACACCGCCATGGCCGCCCGAGGGGTCCACACCGCCATGGCCGCCCGAGGGGTCAACACCGCCCTGGCCGCCTGCCCGTCCTGCGCCGCCCTGGCCGCCTGCCCGTCCTGCTCCGCCCTGGCCGCCTGCACGTCCTGCTCCGCCCTGGCCGCCAGCATGACCTGCTCCGCCCTGGAGGCTTCCTGCTCCAGATCAGCCACCCCTTCATCAGCCTCCAGGGCGCCCACCCCTTTGATGTTCTACGGCGCGAGGTCGCGCTTTATTGAAGGGGGGTGTTCTGTCACAGTCTTCGTCTGCACCTGTCTGTCTTAGTCTGCACTACACTCCCCAGAATCCTTCTTGTCTCCACACCTGAACTCACTTCCTCAATCATCCACCTGTTCATCGTCCTCATCATCTGTGTCACCTGTCTTCACCTTGTTAGTGTTCGTTTGTATCTGTATTTAGTTTGCCTCTGTTCAGTCCTTGTCGGTCCTTGTTTATGTTACTGTGTATTGGGAGTGTTACCCTTCTGCATGTACCAGTTTTGTGTAAGTTTATTATAGTAAAAGTTTGAATTGGAGCTTTGTGCCTCTGCCTTTCTTCACCCGCACCATACCCGTGACAGTTTATAACATTACGTGCAAACTTTCATGTTACTGGAACATTGTGTGCATAGTTTCACTAGCTTTGTTTCGGGTCTCATCCAACCACATTCCCAAACATAAACTTTCCTAAAAGTTCAGCGCTTGTTCTTCTACTTTATAAATTATATCATTTCAAGTTTAAATTTCAACATAGTGCTTGTTTACATTGGAAAAGTTTCTAAAGTTAATCGTTACAGAAATTGGATTATAATTATTAATAGCATGTTAATATTAATATGTTGGACTCTGTTTCTGTATTTGAGTATATAGCCTTTTTAAACATTCATTATGAGATTCCATGTATTGGTATATAGTTGATATTTTCTATGTATATGATGATTCGATAGAGTCTCTCTCACGTTTGCTGCAGTCTCAATCATGATCCAGTTATGATATTGTGATGTAACATGATTTATATTATTGTGTGGTGTAGTTGGCGATGCTAGTACTAAGTACAGAAATCAGTTTGTAGAGTTAAATCATAATTAGTTCAGCGTATTTTAGACAACTTTGTTGTCTAAATACGTCATTAAAAAATAAATAAAAATGAAATGAACAGTTACAGTAAGTCACACCCTGCAGAAAAACCTGTTTCTTAGGTATGTTACCAAGGAGGTATATAAACCCTTCAGTTGGAAGGAACTGTGGAGCTGTAGTGTGTATCGTCTCTCCATCTGTGTGTTCATATACAGTGAAATGGCAGAAGCCAATTTCTCATGGGCTGAGGATCAGTTCAGCTGTTCAGTGTGTCTGGATCTCCTGAAGGATCCAGTGACGATTCCCTGTGGACACAGTTACTGTATGAACTGCATCTCAGATTGCTGGGATCAGGAGGATCAGAAGGGAATCTACAGATGTCCTCAGTGCAGAAAAACCTTCATACCAAGACCAGTTTTAAGTAAGAATGTGGTGTTTGCTGAGATGGTGGAGAAACTCAAGGCGATGAAACTTCAATCTGCTCCTGTTCCTCCTCCTGCTACTCCTCATCGACATCCTCACACTGGATCGGGAGATGTGCAGTGCGACTCCTGCACTGGAAATAAACAGAAAGCAGTGAAGTCGTGTCTGGAGTGTCAAAGCTCTTACTGTCAAATTCACCTTGAACAGCATGAGAATCTCTTCAGAGGTAATAGACACAATCTGATGGACGCCACTGGACAACTGCAGGAGATGATCTGCACTCGACATGGTAAAATGCTGGAGATTTACTGCCGTACCGATCAGCGGTGTATCTGTATGCTGTGTTTGGTGGATGAACACAGAAATCATGATACTGTATCGACTGGAGTGGCAAGAACAGAGAAACAGGTACTGCTCCTCACTGGATCTCATGAGCAACATTATTTCATGATGTTTCTTTCATTTGTTATGTGATTTTTCTCTCAATCAGGGAAACTGTTGTAATTGATTGTGTTTTAGAAAGGTAGACGGCCCTATCTTGTACCCAGCGCAATTGACTTTGTACACCGACGCATGTATCAATCCTATTTTGCACCCGCACCACAGCGGACTCTTCCCTCCACAAACGCACGTCTGCAAATTAGGGAATGAACTTGCGCTTGGGGTGCGGTTCAGCGAAAAGAGGAGCGTGTTCTGGCGCAAACGCTCCCTGGTGCTATTTTGCAGTTCCAGAAAACAATTTGCCACAGACCAGGAAAACCTAGTCTAAAGACAGTGGCGCGTTATTCAGATGCTAAAGGGCACATGTTTGGCCATAATGTAGCGTGTGCACTTTGATTCTCTCATCTACACAGATGCGCGTTTGATGCTTGCGCAGGAGTTTTCATTTTTGCAAATCATATATTATTACAAGGAATAATATTAACATACGAGGGAAATCATTGTTGTGTCCATGAAGATGTGAAATTTTTTATTTAGCTTACACATTTACCCAAAATATTATACGCCTGTTTAACCGAAGCTTATTTGGGTGGGTTTCTCCCATTCCCATACAATGCACTTCTCAGTGTTTTACGGCCCTGACGAGAACTTTGGTCTCCTCAGCTGTGAACCGCTCCTGGCATTCGCCTGGCAAATCCGCCCTTATAATAGCAATCCGTGTTGGAACAAGCGCGTCTGCTCTTAAAGGTAATGTGAGATGACGCTCTGATTGGTTTATTGCACGTTACGCAAACCACACCTATGAGTAATGAAGCTACTTCCGACCAACACATTTTAGATTTGGGTCGGGCGCAAGAGTCATTTATCCCGCCGGTATAATAGCAACAGCGCCCGGGATCCGCCCACAAAGTTACTTGCGTTTCACGTTTGATACTTGCGTTTCAGATCGTTAAAATAGGGCCCATTGTGGCTTTGATCAAATAAATGCAGATAAATAAATAAAGATACAAATAAATAAGATACCGGTTTACAAAAACATGTATTCATTTAATTATATATCTGTTTTCTGCAGAAACATTTTGAGGAAACACAGAGATACATCCAGAAAACAATCCTGCAGAGAAAGAAAAATCTAATGCAGATGAGAGAGGCTGTGGAGTCTCATAAGGTGAGTTTGGAGAAGTTTGAGAAGTCTCCTTCACACTCTTAAACATAAAGGTGCCAGGAAGAAACAATGCAGTAGAAGGACTTTCGGTTCTGTGAAGAAGCCTTCAGTGAAAGATTTAATAAAAATGATATGACTTATATGAATTATAAATGATCTGATTTTTGAAAAACAGCTACATGAGAAGGATGGCAGAATTAAACACCTGGCCTAAAAACAAAGTCTTTTATACAGTAAATCACATCATAATAAAACAAAATGCATTGTAGATTTCCAGAAAGTGGAATAAAGAGTGTGAAACTGGCTACAGAAAATAAATAATATGGCCTGGATCCAGCTGACTGTGCTAAACTCGGGATAAGAGACAGACAGACTAATATTAGCGTACAGGTCCCATTCTTCTAACAATGTAACAAGTACATTGAATGTTGTGGGAAGTGTTCCCAGTTCCGTTTGACCTACTTTATGCAGCCTAACAATCTAAATGTATAGAAATGTCATAGTGTGTTTTGTGTATGCTACATTAAAGCGATGTGTCTTTAATCTATATTTAAAATGACATAGTGTGTCTGCTTCCTGAATAATGCTAGGAAGACTATTACAGAGTTGGAGTACTAAATAGGAAAATGATCTACCGGCTGCAGTCCACAATGATTTGTATAGTGATTTTCACAATACACATCATATCAAAGCAGCTTTGCGTAAAATTATTTTGATACAGTTGATTTTTATATTCTAGATATTATCAAGTGGTACAAATTTTGAGACTGCAATAGATGTGAAGATGTGACTATAATGCGTTAAGAGCTTGCTCAAGTGATGCAACTGATGTGCATTAGTTATTGAGAGCATATCGTCACTTGGATATATTTTAAGATGGAAAACTGCTGTTTTACAAATGCTAGTAATGTGGCTTTCAAATGAAAGATTGGTCTTAAAGAGCACACCCAGGTTCCTAACTGTTGACCAAAACTTGACAGAGCAGCCATCCTGTGTTAGACTGTATTCTAAGTATTATGTGCAAAAGGTTTTTGGTCCAATAATTAAAACGTCAAGGTTACCAATGTAAACCCCATTCCCTGAAGGAGGGAACAGAGACATTACATCAGAGCGACTGATGAATTGGGATCTCGCCTGAGAGCCCAATCAACTTTGAGTGTAACAAAACAAGCTAATAGATATTGGAAAGCTAGATTTGCTTTGCGAACCACGCCCCACGGAACGGGTATATACAAAAGTGCGGTGCACTCGTTCAGTTAAGTTTTGCGCTGAGGCTCTTGCAGGTTCACCACCTGATCCCTCAAAGGGGTGGTGGGAACCTTAGGCACACATCCTGGCCAGGTACTCAGGATCAGTTGAGAGTTAGCCGGCCGAATTCCAGGCACAATTTCAGGAAAGCTCTGATCGGACACTTTCGGGGGTCCTCTCGGCGAGAAGAACAATACTCAACGAACAGGTTACACTTCAGAGTGTAAGCGTGCCTCGTCTCCCGGGGGTAGATCAGTAGATCACTCAAGTCCCCCACATGTGGAGGATCCCGAGGTCTGGATGCAGGTGCCCTGGGTGCCCTGTCTCTGAGAAAGCGGGTCCTTCCCCAGAGGGATCCGCCAGGTATTGACTGTCACAAGGAGCATTATATCTGGGAACCAGGTCCGGTTGGGCTAGTAAGGCGCAACTAGCAAGACCTGCTCCTCGTCCTCCCTGACCTTGCACAGTGCCTGTGCGAGTAGGCTCACTGGGGGAAACGAATACTTGCGTAGGCCCTGTTGCCAGATGTGTGCCAGCGCATCCATGCTTAGGGTCCTTCCTGTCAGAGAGAAAAATAACTGGCAGTGGGACGTGTCCAGAGATGCAAACAGGTCTACCTGCGTGGCCCCGAAACATTTCCAATTCAGCTTGACCATCTGGTGGTGGAGTCTCCATTCTCCCAGGAGTGTGGGCTGTCATGAGACCTTGTCGGCTGCACGATTGAGTTCGCCCGGAATGTGAATGGCTCAGTTGTGACATGCAACGAAGCGTAGACCACCCTGATGGTTGATAGTCCAGACCAGTACATGCTGGCAGCGATCTGAAGAGGGGCAGGGTGAGCCGAACTGCTAGCAACTCCAGGCAATTTATGTGCCACTGCAGTCGAGGTCCTGTCCAGGAGCCCGAGGCAGCATGCCTGTTGCACATGACACCCCAGCTGGAACATGCTTCTCCTGCTCATAGAAAAGTGGTCTCTTATAAAGCAACCCAAGTGGTGTGACTACAGTTGCAGATGCCATATGCCCCAGGAGCCTATGAAATTGTTTCAGTGGAACCACTGTCCTGCCTCTGAACGAGATCAGACAGTTCAGAACCGACTGAGCGTGTTCGTCTGTGAGGCGCGCTGCATAGTTGACCTAATTCAACTACATACCAAGAAAAGAGATGCTTGATTGAGATCAATTGAGAAATAAAAGTCCTTCAGGTGGATCACTGCAAACCAATCTTGGGGTCGAATTTTTCTGAAAATGCACTTCTGCATCAACATCTTGAATGGGAGCTTGTGCAGGGCCTGATTCAGACACGCAGGTCCAAGATTGGTTGTAACCCACCGCTTTAGTAGGTGCATGACACGAAAGCCACCTTAGCGTGCTTTCGGCCCAGACGAGGCAGCGATCATGACTGTCAGACTAAGACTGGAAACGACAGTATCCAGAAACACACAGGTGGAATGACATCTTTAAAAAAACACAAAATCACACACATGCTTACTCTTTTAGGCTCGTTTAGTGCTGAAGCGCACAAGGAGATGGTCGCTGCACAGCGTGCAAGACTCTGTTAAAGCCTGCAGCGTGCTGCAATGTTCTATTGTTGAAACTAAAACTCTCAGGCGAGATCCCAATTCGTCAGTCGTTCTGTTATATGCATTCCGTTAGTCATGTGAATTGGTATGTTTTGTCAGGCAGCGAAAATATAGAGCTAAATATAGATGTTTCCTAATGATATCTCCTAAGGGTAGCATGTACAGGGTGAAAAGCAACGGTCCTAGTACTGAGCCTTGCGGTACTCCGTACTGTACTTGAAGAACCATTTAAGAACCTTTATTTTTAAGAGTTTAACACTAGAGCTCAATGTCTGTGTGAGGTGCCATTAAGAGCTGATTGTAATGTGTGTCCTATAATAGCGTTCTGCACATACGGCAGTTGAGGGCAGTGAGAGGATCTTAACTGAGCTCATCCGCTCCATTGATAAACGTCGCACTGAGGTGAAGCAGATGATCAAAGATCAGGAACGAGTTGCTGTGAATCAAGCTGAAGAACGACTGGCACGACTTGAGCTGGAGCTCGATGATCTGAGGTGGAAAGAGACTGAACTGAAACAGTTTTTAAACACAGATGATCAAATTCATTTCCTCCAGGTAACATATATCTTCTTTAACACAAGACTGAAGACTTCAACAGGCTTCTCTAATTGCACAGAGTTTATGTTTTTGTCTTTGTGTCTATAGAGTTGCCCGTCTGTCTCTCTCTCTGGATCTACAGACGACTTCACTGTCAGTTCTCGCCCCAATTTTGATGAAGTACTGAAATCTGTCTCTCAACTCAGAGACAAACTGCACCAGTTCTGCACAGACGAGATAGAAAGGTTATCTAATACAGGTAAATACTGATTTACTCAGAAAAGAGTTGTGCCCCGTTCATTAAATATAAAATGGTAGTAGTTTAATTCTCGTCATGGAATTAAAGTGCTGGCACTGATGCACAGATGTTCTTTGGTGTTCATAGTGAAAACCGTCCAGATCATTGTCCCGAGTCATCAGTTTATGACTAGGAAGGAGTTCCTACAATGTGAGTTACAATGAAAACACACACAAACACTGGCGATCACTGGGAGATCCTCTTCTGTCCTAATTAAACATGATGATTTAAACAGGGGTTCGTTCCAGGGACATGATCCTTTTGGTTAGGGCCATTTTGGTGATTTCAAATATCAACAGTGTTTCTTAGTATTGCTTACTGCACATTTACTGACTGTTTATTTTAGTGATTTCAAATATCAACAGTGTTTCTCCTAAATCACTTTCTGCACCTGTTTCAAAGTCATGTGCCGCTATACAGACCGGTCTACCTGAGTGCATGCTGGTTAGAAAATTTGCCTGACTTGAGACGCGCTGACGCCACATCATGTGTGTGATGTATTCCATAAAAGTATCGCAAGAGTGATTCAAGGTGTTTATTCCAACCCGATCTCATGAGGGGAAAAAAAAAGATTTTACAAGGTGGATATTTCGTACGAATTCATACAACTTGATTTGTATTAAAATATATGATTTTTTTTAGGGTTTAAACAGATCGTACGAAAACGTATGAATGGGATCGTACTAATTTGTACAAATTAGCCTCCAATTGACCGCTCGCAAAGACCCGCCCCCCTTACTGTCGCTATGTCCGACCAGCTACGCCGCTCTCACGCCACACCATGTTCTCGCGCAGTGAAAAATACATCACGGAGAAGAGAGGAGACTGACAACACGCTGACATTACCCTTCGGTTACTTTTGATATTAAACATATTAAACAAAGTCTCACCTTTCAAATTTTGTCATTTTTTAAAAGAAATGTAAACAATAAATACCGTTTTGTGGCTCTTTAATGTGTCTGTCAGATCGCTGTAGCATCAGTTAAAGGTGCTCGTGAACCGATCATCTCTTCCTTCTAGTTCATTTATAGCATCAAATAAACATGAATGAACATCAGAAGGAATGTTGTTTTAACCGCGGAAAGGCGTCAGTACACTCCGCTTCTCAAGTTCAAATCCTCCCATGTTAATCTACTAACTCTCCTGACTGCTTTTTCGGACAAAGCGGTCAGATCACCTGTCAATCAAACTCCCTGCGAAGGGTCAATTCACCAAAACGCTAAATAGTTTAAAATTGCTGTAAACGCTAAATTGCTGTAAGATTGTGTTGTTTATTCTGACACCATTAGTTATGCAAATCCTAATAAATCTGAGTTATGTAAGGTCAAAACTCTTTTCATGCCATCTTAATGTTAAAGTGTGCCATGTTTATCAAAATAATACTGATAAAATAGACCCCACTTTATTGGGATTTAAATAGTTGGCCTTTGGCTATCATGTCGAACGAAGGCGCTTTACTAATGCAGAACATACATTTTTTAATAAAACGTGTTTCTGTTGCTGTGTATTTGACAAATTTAGCATGTAATCACTGTAAAGCCGCTTTGAAACAATCTACATTGAAAAGCGCTATAAATGAAGAAGATAGATAAAATGCTTTTGTGTGTCCCGTTACAGAGTTCGGATTTATCTTTTGAATGAAACGTGACTGTGTTCACGGAGCAGGATTAAAATCTTGAATTTCAGTGAATAAAACTTCACACCGTTCCTTGCAAAAAGAAAAGATACCATAAAGCTTAAGAGGAGTTGAAATGAAGAAAACATTTAACCATGCTTCAGTTTTAGTGCCTTAGGAGTGAGAAGGGTTGATACCTTTTTGTTTTGCACATCCTATTAGTATTTGTACAGTTAAATTATTTTTTTCATAAATTTCCAAAAAGAAAAACTTTTCAATTAATCAGATTTTTTAAAATCTGATTAATCAAATTATCAAAATAGTTGTTAGTTGCAGCCCTAAATGAAGTTTTGCTTAAAGTGAACTGAGGTTTCATTCATGATTGTACAAGTCAGAGAGACACGTCAACTTATAATTCTTATGAAATGATGATACTAATGCAGAGACCCATTAATATGTTAAAATATTTATGTAATGTCAAATGAGTGATTATGTGTTTATCTCCATCAGATTCCCATCTGTTGAGTCTGGATCTGAACTCAGTGAATCATTGGCTCCGTCTGGCTGAGGGAAACACAGTGATCACTTACTCTGACACACATCTGCCGTATCCTGATCATCCAGACAGATTTGATTGTTGGACCGAGGCGTTGTGTGCGGAGAGTGTGACTGGACGCTGTTACTGGGAGGTGGAGTGGGCTGGTGAAGGGAGATTAGGAGTGGATATAGGAGTGACGTATAAGAGCATCAGCAGGAAGGGAAATGGTCCTGAAAGTGCCACTGGACGAAACAATCAGTCCTGGAGTTTGTATTGCTCTCCAGACTATTGTTCATTCTGGCACAATAACATTGAGACTGTTCTTCCTGTAGTCCATGTCTCCAGTAGAATAGGAGTGTATGTGGATCACAGCGCAGGGATTTTGTCCTTCTACAGCGTCTCAGACACAATGAGTCTCATCCACAGAGTCCAGGCCACATTCACTCAGCCACTCTACGCCGTGTTTGGATTAGATAGACAGACAGCGGTGAAACTGTCTAACCGATTAAATAATCCAAATGTTCTACAGTTTCTTGATCCAGATCTTCTAGGGGCTTTGTTATTTCGCAGAATGATGATGTAATGAGGTGTATTTACTAGTCAGAACAAGTACCACTACTGAACGAGCTAAGTATTTTCAATGGGTTTTCAAATGTACATTTGATTAAATTTGAAGTAGCCTCATTGTATTTCCCTGATGTTCTGATGTCTGTCATTTCTCTTTTGCTGACTCAGTTGTTTGTTTAAAAGAAATGGTTTCTGCATTACTGAAATGTGTGCATATTTTTCTTATGACCACCACAGTTAAAGACATCTCTGACTTCTCAACCAACAGGATTTGTTGGTTTCTGAAAGCTCAATGCTTCTGCTACTTCTAGATTATCCGTATGAACATATTTTAAATTTTTCAGGCTGTTTTTAGTGCACAAGGCTATTATTAACTGTAGGAAAATATACTTTTGCATATGTGTACACATTTAAAATAGTTTCTTCTGATTGGATTTATTGTATGCTAATTGGTTAAGGTTTTTTTTTTCATGATGATGCTACAACCATTAAACAAATATTTTTTACCCTAACACCTTCAGTTCTGCTGACTCCGCACACTTTTTTAATACAGTTAGAATCAAATTCATGATTCAGATTCATGTAACATCTAATATGGTATTATTAATATCAGGTTTTTCATCATCCTCATATGTTTTCTGGCTATTTATGTGATTACATGAACATGACAATCTATTGACATTCAGCTCACAAACATCCTGCTTAGCTATCGTCTAGAAAATACAACAGAAAATGATAAAACACATTATGGAAAAACATCAGGTGTAATAATATAAAATATGAGGTATTAGCAAGGTTTTGGTTTTGCTTGAATAACTCTGAGACTTTCATTTCGTGCAGCCTAAATCATGTGACCCTACGGGAAACAGAAAGTTTCCGACTTCACAACCACTTCATCGACTTTACACGGCTCGTTTCGCCGATCAGCGCTTTAAAACGCAGCAAATAGATAGATCGACGGATCGTTTGTAAATTATTAAACTAAAGTCAAACAAAACACAACTAACGTTTGCAGAAATCCACGCAGAACGCGACATTTGAATCGATTAAAGCGGAAGCCAACAGAAAAATAGGATTCGTTTGTGAATAGAATGTAAGTAAACTCAATGTTTCGTTTTACAGTAGACATGTTATGCTGCTATTTTTCGTCACTAAAGTATTTAAAGCTGCATTTAAAGACCTCCCGCATGCGTGCGCTGCTCATGTAGGCTAAAGATAGTTTATGGGGTGACATGGGGGAACACAAACACGAAACCATGATTCTGCTAACTTATGGGTTCTAAAACCTTTGGAGAATAATTTCAGGACGCAATAGCCTATCCACCATAACGTCTTGAAATGTGTGACTATGAATATCATCTTGGGATCGACATTTCAGTCCTCGCGGATCCACCGATTCGGCTCTCGATCCCGTGTATTTGCATTTTTTATTCACCATAGGCCCTACCAACGATTTCTATCAGAATTCTATCGATTTCGAAATCGCTGTGTAAATGCCTTTATTCCACCTCTGAGCAGCAATAAACAGTCGGTGTAAAGACACCTAAATGCCAGCTCAGAACGTTTTTGTTTTTTATAGGACTTGGCTCTGGTTCAGCCAGCACAGATTTTTAATTTTCACTTGATAGATTGACATGCAGTGAGCACTTGCTCGTTTTTTTTTTATTTTTTTTTTATTTTATTTTTTTTAAAGATTGAATCAAGTAAAAAGAATGAGTGGTTACACTGAGACCTGCTGTAATCCTTTAAATTTAAAGGAACATAAACATAGCATGCATAAACTAAATGCTCTCTTTGTCTGCATGTTTTAGTGAAATGGCAGAAGCCAATATTTCAGTGGATCAGTATCAGTTCAGCTGTTCAGTGTGTCTGGATCTCCTGAAGGATCCAGTGACAATTCCCTGCGGACACAGTTACTGTATGAACTGCATCTCAGATTGCTGGGATCAGGAGGATCAGAAGGGAGTCTACAGTTGCCCTCAGTGTAGAAAAACCTTCACACCAAGACCAGTTTTAGGTAAGAATGTGGTGATCGCTGAAATGGTGGAGAAACTGAAGAAGACGAGACTCCAATCTGTTGCTCCTGCGGTTCCTCTCACTGGATCTGGAGATGTGCAGTGCGACTCCTGCACTGGAAATAAACAGAAAGCAGTAAAGTCGTGTCAGGAGTGTCGAAGCTCTTACTGTCAAATTCACCTTGAACAGCATGAGAATCTCTTCAGAAGTAAAAGACACAATCTGATGGACCCCACTGGAGGACTGCAGGAGATGATCTGCACTCAACATGGTAAAATGCTGGAGATTTACTGCCATACCGACCAGCGGTGTATCTGTGTGCTGTGTTTGGTGGATGAACACAGAAATCATGACACTGTATCGACTGCAGCAGCCAGGACAGAGGAACAGGTACTGCTTCAAACTGGATCTCATGAGTGATCCAACCCCAAACATTTGAATGGTAGTGTAAATGTAATCATATTTTGGTTTTCTGCAGAGACATTTTGAAGAAACACAGAGAAACATCCAGACGAGAATCCAGCAGAGAGAGGAAGATCTTCAGGCGCTGATAGAGGCTGTAGCGTCTCATAAGGTGAGTTTGGAGAAGAAGAGAAGTTTGAGTCTCAGTTTGTTAGCTCTTCTAGTTCCACTGAAGCCACTGTGTGATTGTGATGTGTATCCAAGTCAAGTCCAAATTTATTTCTATAGCAGATTTAAAAGCAACAGAGTTGCACCAAAGTGCAATAAAATAAAACATTGAGCATATAAAAAGGCACCATAAAAATAAACATACAAAATATAAACACATTAAACAAAATACAATAAAATAAAAACACACATTTAACTAAGTAATCGAATCATAAGCCAGAGAGAACAAATACGATTTAAGAGATGATTTAAAACTGGCTAGAGACTCACATTTAAGGACAAACTGTTCCAAAGTTTAGTTGCTGCAGAAGAGAAGGCTTGACCACCCTTAGTTTTACAGCGAAAACGGACAGTTAAGAGAAGCTGATTGTTCGTTGAGGAGAGTAAGGAATCAGAAGGTCACAAATGTATTTAGGTGCTGTCACGGGTATGGTGTGGGTGAAGAAAGGCAGAGGCACAAGCTCCAATTCAAACTTTTACTATAATAAACTTACACAAAACTGGTACAGACAGAAGGGTAACACTCCCAATACACAGTAACATACAAGGACCGACCAGGACAGACTGAACAGTTGCAAACTAAATACTGACACTGATGAACAAAATCCAGGTGACACAGATGAAGGTAATTAACAAGACGATAAACAGGTGGGTAATGAGGAAGTGAGTTCAGGTGTGAAGACACAAGGGATTCTGGGAAGTGTAGTACAGACTAAGACAGACAGGTGCAGACGAAGACTGTGACAGGTGCAACACCAGATAGAGTTTTACCAAACAATTTTAGCAAGTTTAAAATCAATTCTTAACTTTACAGGAAGCCAATGTAAAGTCGCTAAAATGGGAGAAATGTGATCTCTCTTATTTGTGCCGGTAAGAAGACTCGCTGCAGCATTTTGGACAATTTGCAGGCAAGAGATCGCAGTTTTTGGCAGGCCAGGGAATTACAGTAGTGTAGACGTGATGTTATGAGAGCGTGGATTACGGTCTCCAAATCATTCGTAGGTAGAGACTGTTTTAATTTCGCAACGATCTCAAATTAAAGAAACTGCCCTTTACCACTGTACTGATTTGTTTCGCAAAATTTTGTGACGAATCAAATGTAACTCCAAGATTCCTTAAATAAGGCTGAACACTGGTGGCAATAGAATCTAGATTGAAGAGATGAAGATCTGGAGGGGCCTAAAATCAATATTTCGCTTTTGCTTTAATTTAATTTAATCGTCTGAATTTAATAGTTTTATCAAACATTTGATCTCCTCAAAACAGTCATAGACCACGTCCAAAGGATAAGAACTGTTAATTTAAGCTGGTAGATAAAACTGTGTATCATCAGCATAGCAGTCGTAGAAAATCTTATATTTCTTAAAAATGGCCCCCAATGGTAGCATACAAAGTAAAAAGAGAAGAGGGCCTAGAATGGACCCTTGGGGCACACCGCATAATAGGGGTACCGACGAAGAATAAAACTTCCCAATACTCACTGAGAAGGCTCTATCTTTTAAGGTAAGTGGCCAATCACTGCCAGGCGACACCCTGAATACCCACCACCTTTTTCAACCGATGTAACAAGATACACAGCAAAATCCCCAGTGTTAAATCAACACTGCTCGGAGCATATATGGTCCCACTCTACAGAGTGTTAAAATAACACTGAAGCAGTGTTAAAGTTAATGAGATAATTAAGTGATTAATCAAGTGATGATTGAACATTAATGATGAACACCTGATGTTAACAAGCAGAATCACTGAAGAACAGAGAAACACAAGAACTACAACTGACTTTTAGTCACAGCTTTAAATTAAATCAGCTGAAGATAAAAATATGACATTAAATCTGTGAAGATCTCAACAGCGAACGATTAAACAACTCCACAAACAGCATTACCAGCTTCACTTATTACTAACCAGACTGACTTTATTTCTGTCAAATGTCTACAGAAGTTTTATTGAGAATTAACAGAGGTTTAGATGTTGATGTTTTAGTCACCATTTAAAAATCACCATTATGGTGAACAGTGTTGCCTTTAGTTGTGCAATTTGATTCTTTTTCTATTATTTGATTTCATGGTCATTGTAACAGTGTTTACCAAAACACACAAAGGTTGCAAAGAAAGCCAGCAACAAAGATGGTCAGGTGATAGGCCTATAGTTTTCAACAAGTACAAATACTAAAAAATGCTATCATTTACTGAAAATGGTTATTTGGTAGTAATAGATTTTCAATAACATTCATTTCTTTCTATAGATCAGTCATCAAGCTGAATCTTTATTTTTTAAATATTGGGAAAATAATCTTTGGACAAACACACAGACATCAAGAATCAGAGTATGAATCTCATTAATGGTGACATGCTTTATGCCGCAATGCATTATGGGAGGCACCATAGTATAAAAATCATGGCTCCCAGCATGCATTGCAGCATGAAGCATGTCACCATTGTTGAGATTCATACTCTGATTATTGATGTCTGTCGTTTCTAATATAAAAATAATAATTTTCAAAAAAAATCTGAAATGTATATAAAAATTTTAAATCAGGATGACTGCTCTGTGTAAAAAAAGTGACTTTTATTAATAACTAATAACAACTTTTGTTTTTTGTCAGGGATAAGATTAATGAATCTTTCATCTTTATAATAATGAAAACGATAACACCAGGACATGTAATATTTTTAGCTTCTTTTGTAACATATTATGAGTTTTGGTAAATATTGTTACAAAGAGCAAAATTGCACTTAAAATGTTATGAGTCAAACTGCCCAACTAAATGAAATATTGATCTCCATAATGGTGACCTTTTTTTAACATCGACATCTAAACTTTTGTCCATAAACATATACCAGAAATAAAGTCAGTCTGGTTAGTAATAAGTGAAGCTGGTAATGCTGTTTGTGGAGTTGTTTAATCCTCCTCTGCAGAAATCTTTAGAGATTGAATGTCTTATTTTTATCTTCAGCTGATTTAATTTAAAGCTGCGACTAAAAGTCAGTTGTAGTTCTTGTGTTTCTCTGTTCTTCAGTGATTCTGCTTGTTAACAGCAGGTGTCCATCATTAATGTTCAATCATCACTTGATTAATCACTTAATTATCTCATTAACTTTAACACTGATTCAGTGTTATTTTAACACTCTGCAGAGTGGGACCATATATGCTCCGAGCAGTGTTAATTTAACACTGGGGATTTTGCTGTGTACTATGATCAATTGTATCGAAAAGCAGCGTTTAAATCCAACAAGACAAGCACCGCGTGTGAACCAGTATCAAGAAAAGTATCTGAAATATTGGACGTGCTGATATAGGAATTCACCTGAGAATATACAACTCTCTCTACACAGCAAAATCCCCAGAGTTAAATTAACTCTGCTCAGATAACATTTGGTCCCTCTCTACAGAGAGTTAAAATAACTCTGAATCAGAGTTAAAGTTAATGAGATACTTAAGTTATTAATTAAGTGATGATTGGGCATTAATGATGAACACCTGCTGTCAACAAGCAGAATCACTGAAGGAAAGAAAAACTAAAGAACTACAACTGACTTCAGCCACAGCAAGATCTCAGAAGAGGAGGATTAAACAACTCCACAAACAGCATTACCAACCTCACTTATTACTAACCAGACTGACTTTATTTCTGTCATACGTCTACAGAAGGTCTTAGTGAGAATGAACAGAGGTTTAGATGTTGACGATTTATTTAATTTTTTTGGTTACCATTCTGGAGACCAGTGTTTCCTTTAGTTGGGCAGTTTTACTCTTTATTTCTTTGTGGTTTTTGTAACAGTTTTTACGAAAACATGTAAATTGAAACAAAGAAAGCCAGAAACAAAGCTGATCAGCTGATATAGTTTTCAATTGCAAAAAGTAGAGTAATTCACTGTCCAAAAGTGGTTATTGGATATTAGTAGATTATATTCTCGAATAATACTCGCAACAGATTGGACGATCTGAATTTAGAATTTTTAAAACACTTTATAGGGATTTTTTTCTTTTCAGACACAGATGTCAAGAATCAACATATGAATCTCAACAATGGTGACATGTTTCATGCCGCAATGCATCCTGGGAGCCATGAGTTTTATACTATTGTGGCTCCCTGCATGAAACATGCCACCATTGTTGAGATTCATATGCTGATTCTTGATGTCTGTGTCTAAAAAAAAAAAAATTCCCATAATGCATTTTTAAAAATCTAAATTCAGATTGGCCGATCTGTGGCAAGGGAGTATTGTTAGTGAATATAATCTATTAACATCAAATAACCACTGTTGGACAGTGATGAGATAAATACATTTTTCTACTTTTTGTTGTTGAAAACTGCATCACCTGATCATCTTTGTTCCTGGCATTCTTTGTAACAAATTACATGTTTTGGTAAAAACTGTTACAAAAACCACAAACTTTCAAAAAATGCTATGAGTCAAACTGACCAACTAAAGGAAACACTGGTCACCAGAATGGTAATAAAAAAAAAATAATAAAACGTCAACATCTACACCTCTGTTTATTCTCACTAAGACCTTCTGTAGACGAATGACAGAAATAAAGTCAGTCTGGTTAGTAATAAGTGAGGTTGGTAATGCTGTTTGTGGAGTTATTTAATCCTCCTCTGCTGAGATCTTGCTGTGGCTGGAAGTCAGTTGTAGTTCTTGAGTTTCTCTGTCCTTCAGTGATTCTGCTTGTTGACAGCTGGTGTTCATCATTAACGCCCAATCATCACTTAATTAATCACTTAAGTATCTCATTAACTTTAACTCTGATTCAGAGTTATTTTAACTCTCTGTAGAGAGGGACCAAATGTTATCTGAGCAGAGTTAATTTAACTCTGGGGATTTTACTGTGTAAGAGCTTAGAAATAAAAGGCAGTTTGGAGATAGGTCTAAAATTGCTGAGGATAGATGTGTCAGGAGGACGTTTCTTTAGCAGAGGGGGAACCATAGCATGTTTAAAACTAGCAGGAACAATTCCATTCGCTAGATAACTGTTAATAATAGCTGTTACAGTTGGGCTCAAGGTTTCAAACACTTCCTTAAAAAGTCTTGATTTCCAAAACTTTGTTATCGTGTAATAAACTGTATGTGTGTTCTATAACAGCGCTCTGCACAGACGGCAGTTGAGGACAGTGAGAGGATCTTCACTGAGCTCATCCGCACCATTGAGATACGTCGCTCTGAGGTGACGCAGCTGATCAGAGATCAGGAAAGATCTTCAGTGAGTCGAGCTGAAGAACGCCTGGAGCGACTGATGCAGGAGATTAATGATCTGAGGAGGAGAGACGCTGAGCTGAAGAAGCTTTCACACACACACGATCATGTTCATTTCCTCCAGGTAACAGAGATCTTCTCAAACACTGAGGTTTTTAACAAGCTTCTGGAATTACAGCGAGTTTGTGTTTTTGTGTCTGTAGAGTTTGTTGTCTGTCTCTCTCTCTGGATCTACAGACGGCATCATTGTCAGTTCTCATCTGTCTTTTGATGATGTAGTGAAATCTGTCTCTCAACTTAGTGACAAACTGCTGCAGTTCTGCAGTGAGGAGATACAAAAGATATCTGAAGCAGGTACTTTTATAGGAATTTGGTTATTCTTTTTCATTAAACGGTTAGTTCACCCAAAAATGAAAATTCTGTGATTAATTACTCACCCTCATGTCGTTTCAAACCATAAGGCCGTGTGTCCACCAAAATTTTTGGCCAGTTGAAAACGCAGAGCTATGTGCGTGTTTTGACAGCGCGTTTTTTTTTCAGTTGAGATGCTTCGTTGCTATGATACTGAATATCCGTTGGTCGGTGTGGTATTAGCCCCGCCCCTCCTCCACTGTGATTGGACGGTTGTGTAAAAAGTGACAGTGATGAGCGCTGCGTTTTACCCAAAGTTAAACATTCTTCAACTCTCGGCGACCTGTAAAAAAAGCGCTTCAGTGTGAAAAAGACGCTCAGCGCCTCGTGGCACTCATGGCGTTTTAAAAACGCGGCGCTCCCATTGAAAACAATTGAAAAAACACGCCAGCCGCGTGAAAAAAATGCTTTGGTGGACACACGGCTTAAGACTTTTGTTCATATTCGGAACACAAATAAAAACATAATTAAAATAATATTCAAATTAATATTATCTAAATAGGGTTCACACAACATCTGCTCTCGCGTCAACACAACATGCATGCGCTGTGATGCTCTTGTGAATGTGCGTTTTAGATCAGTATTTTGGTAAATAAAGTATTAAATTATATATTTTTGCGCAAACAAAGAATTTGTGTCGCCTCATAAAATTGAGGTTGGAGTCACACGGGCTACTTTAATGATGTCTTTACTACCTTTCTGGGCCTTGAAAGTGGTAGTTGCATAGCTGTCAATGGAGAGACAGAAAGCTCTCAGATTGCATCAAAAATATCTTCACTTGTGTTCCAAAGATGAACGAAAGTCTTAAGGGTTAAGAGTAATTAATGACACAATTTTCCTTTTTGGGTGAGCTAAAGCTTGAAATATAAATATGACTAATTTTCTCTTGACATGAGAATTAAACTGCAGATGTGTTTTGGTGTTCGTAGTGAAAACCATCCAGGTCATTCAGTCTCCTGAATATCAGGCCAGAGAGGAGTTTCTACAATGTGAGTTACTGTGAAAACACACACAAACACAGACTAGATGAGTTAATTGTTCAAAAAACATGATCAAATTAATGAAATTTATTAATGTTTGTGAGCTCCTAGGATAGCTAAAATTGCACCATGGCAATACAGACTTATGTTTTTGGAAGTGATTTATAATTCTTGTTCAAAATCAATACAAGTTAATGGTTAATGGTTAATTTTTGGTTAATGATGACTGTCTTACTTCACGATTTGGATGCGGATGTGTTTGTTTTGATCAGATTTCCATCCATTCACTTTGGATCCAAACACAGTGCATCAACATCTCCATCTGTACGAGGGCAACACCGGGATCACTCACACCGGCAAAAAGTACAGATATCCTGATCATCAGGACCGGTTTGATCACGCTCAGGCGATGTGTCGGGAGAGTTTCAGTGGACGCTGTTACTGGGAGGTCGAGTACAGCGGCCGTGAGGGTGTTCATATAGCAGTGGCATATAAGAGCATCAAAAGGAAAGGAATGAGAAATGATAGTAGATTTGGATGTAATAAACAGTCCTGGAGATTGTATTGCTCTAGCTCCAGTTGCTCATTCAGACACAATAACACACACTCTGTTCTCCCTGTAGTGTCCAGCCGTAGAATAGGAGTGTACGTGGATCACAGCGCAGGGATTTTGTCCTTTTTCAGTGTCTCGGATACAGTGAGTCTCATCCACAGAGTCCAGACCACATTCACTCAGCCGCTCTACGCTGGGATTGGAGTACAAAATGACACAACATTGAAACTGTGTCGTCTAACAATGTAAGTTATACTGCCATATCACATGTAGAAGCACCACCATTACATTAGAAACAGTGAGATGATAGTCACTTCTTTACTTAATCAGCAATTAAAGTTTAGCAAATTAATCATATAATGTTAGTAATGTATGAGTAGAAACTCTCCAACCTTGTTGGAATGCTGAACATTTTTTATTTAATTCTTTTGTTGGAATTAGATGAAACTAACGATTTGATGACGTATATAAAGTTATTGTCTTTCAAAAGTAAGAGTCGACTCTGAGTCATTTTTATGAATCGTTAGAAGACCGAAGCTTTTTCTGTCACTAGATGACGTCAACTTGTGACATATTTGAATACGATACGCCCACTTATTGCGCTCCAGAGGGAAACATCATGGCGACGAGACGCTGTGTTCTGAAGTGCGATCTGCCCAAGGAGGAGCATTTGAAGAGTAAGTGGCTACAATTCATATATACAACTATACCACAGAAGTATAGTCCGAGCCATTTTGAAGACGATTGCTTTACCAACTTAAATGCAATCAAACTTGGATTCGCGAGTCGGCTGATATTAAAGGAAGGTTCAGTTCCAAGTGTATTTGCATCAGCTTCCTCCTCCATATCACAACCTGTAAGTGTTATTAATAATTGTTGCTTTTATGTTTTATGTAGCATGCTTAATAATGATTTTGTTTGTTGAGTAAGCACCGTTTAGCTTCTAGGTCTTCAATGACAATTGTATTGAGATATGTGAAGTGTTTGTCGTTGTTTTCGGAGTTGTCTTAAAGAATAGAGTAATACCTCGTAGCTGCATTTTTTTTTTTTTTTTTTGTGTAAAAACGTTATTTTTATGCATCGGGCTAACGCAAACAAAGACTGATTGTGCTTTTACAATATGAACTCTGGGCTATGCTCGCTAACATAACATTAAATTCTTTATCTTATTTTTTGTTTTTTACTACAAACTACAAAGCAGTGGACTATAATCATTATTATAACACAATTTAATTGATAAAAGCATCATTGTACTCCGTGTTAAACAATAAGTATCTATCAATTCTCGTTGAGACTTGGGTCTGGGAACCACATGTGCATTTTCTCGTATTTGAGGCGTGGTTTACGAATGCGCCGGCGCCGTTTATTGGGTGCTAAGAATGTCTATCAAATGCGCCTGTACGTAGCTCATAGCCAATCGTTTCCATTATACCAGATGACGTATGTAGAGAAATGGTTTAACTCCAAACGCTGCTCTTTTTTTTAAATAAAATTGCGATCTAAACTACTTAGAACAATATCTAAGGCTGCATCAAAAGGTAGCTTCGCGTCTGCTGCCATGTTGACTCCATAGATATAAACAAACTGCTTAGTTGTGTCGCAAAGATGTCGTCATCGTCTTGCTGCTCCCTCCCCGTTCTGTGATTGGTTCCCTAAACGAGGCGAAAATCAGGTCCATGGTTTCCAGACTGCCTATCAGCGAGAATAAAATCGCGCTGCGCAAAGGCAGTCTGGGGAAACCCAGGCTAGAGTCGGTGAGCAAATCAGGTAAAAATAAATGCATATTATACGACAACAAAAGTGTTTTTTGTCATTGCATGCATGTAAAACTGTTGTTGGGGACTCCCAAAACAACATTAGGAACATTTTACGTCATGTAAAATGCATTAATAGTTGCCCTTTAAATTCCATATTTGCAGACAGACACTCATACTGCACGAACCGCAATAGATTTTTAAAAATGGCGGTTAAAAATAAAATGCTGCATGGAGTCATCCAATCAAAATGCGGCGTGAACACAACCAATCACCATGTTCAGCGCACATGTCCCACCCCCGAAAGTTCCTGAACACACAGAGTACCACCCCAAAGTTCCTAGTTCCTGGGGAAAGTTCCTGTGGTGGAAACGCGGCTTAATTCAGTGATAGTAAACAGTTTTGTTCCGAGTTGGAATGAAGAAAAACATTCTGACTCCCTGACGGCACCCATGGGCCCAAAGAAGCAGAAGCCAGAAGACGTGACTGTTGAGAGGAGGAGCTGGGGATAGAGGAGGGTGATTGGCTCCTGAGAAACGCGATAGCTGCTGATAATACTGAAAGAGCTTATATATGTATACAGTGATAGCCATCGTATACCTATAGGTACCTATAGGTACAACGTTTCCTGAGAGTCAGCTGATGCGAGCTTGACTAACGTTCTTTTTAACTAACATTTTTTTAGGGTTAAAATTTTATTCAAAATGGAAACTTTTAACTGGGTAAAAAACTCATTGAGATTAGAGATTGAGATACAGCCTTAATCATATTACATACAATATTTGATAACTACAACCAGATATAAATTGTAGAGTACTGTGAAAGACAATCCCAGATAGCAACATTGTGTCAGCCCAGATCCAGCCCACATCTGGCATGCATAGCATGTGTGGAATGATGATCTGGCCCACATACTGCGTGGAATGATGGCACTTGGGCGGTCCACTCCTGCAGTCATGCCGCAATGCATGCTGGGAGTAACCATCAATAGCTATCCAACATCCTTTGCCACTGTAAAAATATTTTATCAAGAGCCCAACTAATGGAAACACTCAACATAATAGTGACTTCAAATGAAACAAACATTAGATCTTAACCCCTGTTAGTTCTCAATAACAACTTTTGTAGAGATGGCTCTATATATAATATACAGTTTTCGTGGCACAGATAATGTCCAGTTCTGGTTTATATCTTTGTTCTTGGCTGACACGTGACATTCCTATGGCCTTGTGGTTCAAATCTGGCATACAGGACCTCCCACACAAGTGTCATCATTCCACGCCACATGAGGGCCAGATCATCACATGAGGGCCAGATCATCATAGCGTAAAACACGCTAGAAAGTGGGCCCTAGACCCGATGATGTCCGCCTTGTTGGTTCAGGAACGCCATCTCTGACTGATCATGGCTGAGATGAAGGAAGCCAAAAAAGTCACCTTTCTCTATGCCCCCATCTCCCAGGCCGGCCTTTATGGTACTTTGCCCAACAGTTCTCGGTAGATGGAGGCGATCAAGCACATCCTGCCCCGGAGGCATGCTGCTTCCACCAGATCGCAGAGGACTGCCCCTCCGCCAACATCCAGGCCGCATGGCAAGCTAACCGCAGGAAGGCGAAACAGCCCGTCACAGCCACTGCTAAGCCGTCTAAGCAGTCGGAGAAACATCATCTCTGAGACGGGCAACCCAGAGATGGATGGAGCTGCCCTTCTTCAGGAGACGTTGGAGGAGGGCTGGGTGGAAAATCTTCTGTTTTGCATAAAAGAGTTCTGCCTTTGTTCCGCCAACCTTTCCTCAATCTTTGGGTCACACAAAGGTGTAGTTTGGTGGTGAGCGGAGCGAGACTATGCTTTCTCACATCCTCTTCTTCTTTTGCCAAAGTGCAAGAGTTTGCCGTTCAAGAACACAATGCCTTACGCATCTCCAGCCTTGCAGGAACCATGGAAGAGTCACATCACACTCACTGCCTCTACTTCGGGACACTATGCCACACATTGCCATACGTTGAGACCCAGCCCTCCACCTTGCTGCCCCTCCATGGGAGCATCTGTAGTTCCGCTGGTGCCTCTTGCACGTTATCTGGGGGCCTGGCTAGCGCTTCCCATCTCATCTAGTTGGCTCGTTCGGACGATCAGAGTCGGCTATGCGATTCAGTTGGCTGCTGCCTCTGGTTGCTAGCAGTAATGCTGGCCCTGCAACATCAGGTTGGCCTATGTTCACATTGCATGTCGCAACTCGCCAGTCATCTCCTCCTTTGGAGTCAGCAGTGGCTCAGGTTGCTCTGCACTATTTACATTCCGAGCAAGCTCAACTGTGGAGCCGACGCGTTCTTGCGGCAACTCACGTTCCCATGAGAACGGAGACTCCACCCCTAGGTGGTCCAGCTTACATGAAGTCGTTTCGGATATGCACAGGTAAACCTGTTCGCCTCTCCAGAATCCTCCCATTGCCAACTGTTCTATTCCCTGACCGAGGGGATCCTCAGATTGGATACACTTGCACACACCTGGCCCCAGGGCCTACACAAATATGCGTTTCCCTCAGTGAGCCTGCTCGCACAGATATTGTGCAAAGTCAGGGAGGATGAGGAGCAGATGGTTGCACCTTACTGGCCCACCCAGGCATGTTTCTTCAGGGGCGCAACTACCCAGTGTCAGAGGGGTATCCAGCATCAAATTAGGCACCCCCCACCCGCCAAACAAACAACAACAACAAAAAAAGAAAAAAGTGTCCAATGTAATGAGTGAGGAACGAGTGAGAGTTAACATGAAATAAGTACAAAATTGCCATTTATTAATAAAATTGAACTCTGTCCCTCTAGGGGGGTTCGGGGGCATGGCCCCCCTTAAAGGAGTCATGACCTGTAATTTTCACTTTTCCACGAGAATCAATGTATGTTATGATTGCCTAACGATTATACACTGGCCGGGAAGCCGATATTTAAAAGTGAAGCGTTGTTTACCCCTGGGTTCGTAAACCAGCCCACGTGCACGCGCACTCAAATACGAAATTTTAATTTCTGCCCCGTCTTGACGTCAAGACGGGGCCGGATATACCATATATGGAGACCGCAGACCTAAGCTGCAGGAAGCCCGCCCTGCCCCTCTCCCCCTCATATTCAATCGCGAAAGATGCAGAAACGTAGTGCACACGTGAGTTGCTCTGTTGTTGACTGCCAGAATCAACATGTAACTTAAATGTGTTTTCTCTCCCAAGAACGGACCAAGCTGTCAGGGACCAGTGGATTAAATTAATTTTTAATGACGCGGTTCCTACAACCCTTCCTACTGGCTTAACGTTAGATGTCTGTGCTAATCATTTTACGCCGGAATCGTTCACAAATTTGAATGTCTAAAAAACCACAACGTGAAACAAGGCAAAAACACCACATGATAGCAAACGTTGATCTCAATAACCACTGTAAGCTGATAAAAAAAAAGTAGACTACATCTCCGTTAATGTAATCTACATTAAATAAAAGGTATAATGTATGTCTCAGTCAAAATGATTGACTTTACCATTCAGAGACATCTTGATGTAGACGTCCTTCCATCGACTCTACATCTTCCCTTTCCAGCTCAGGTTCAGAGTCCAGCTCGTGCATACGGTTGAATCCCGTAGGTCGCGCCCAGGTCGGGTTCATTCACAACTTGCGCCCTGATGTCATTTTGGAATGATATGCTGAAGTTACCTGCGGTGTCAACCCCCCTCCTTCCTGCCACCAATCAACGCGCCCCTCATTTGCATTATTAAAATGACCGTCCACGACAGCCAAAATATCGCATCAGATCTCGCGAGACAATAATGCCTTCAGAAATAAGGGTCAGAGGAGCTCTTTGTTTATTTTTTTTTTCACTTTTATTTTTTAGAAGGGCCTGAAAGACTATAATAGGGCGTGGTTATCCAAGGTAATACTAGGTTATGACTCCTTCAAGAAAATGTTGTGCTTTTTAATGTTAAATTCATCAATCTGGTGCACTTTGAGAGTTCAAAATTAAAAGCTCCAACCCATATTCTGTGTGCAAATTAAACAAAGAAAAATGCAAACCTCTTTTAGTTACAGTGTCTGTCTACATTACACTACTACACAATAATAGTTATAATATTAATCCCATGATAGTAATAGCCATATATTGTAAAACAATTGCACTGAAAAATAAAGGAAACTTTCATAATTAGTTTTGTACTAATTTCTATACTTTACATTAAAGATGTGATTGGGTCAGCCCAGTGTCAATCAAGAAAAGAACCAATGGGTCGCTGATGTACGTGTTTCATGAAAAATGTCAGAAAAAAAACTAACACTGACTTTTTTTTTTTTGACCAATGTATTACACCTGCACTAACCCAGCATCGCCAATTAATAATTTTTTTTAAAAAACTAACAGGCCTCCGATGTACGAGTTTTATGGACTGTTAAGACAAAAAAAAAAGTATTAGATGTATCGGCCCAAAAAGGACCGGGAATCTCCCGGTAGCCCCGATGGCCAGTAGGCTATGCGTGGACGTCACATTTTAAATCCTACCTGTTGCCTTTCACCATCCACGTATTTAGCTGCTGGCGCATCAATTGACATGCCATCTCCTTTTTCAGTCTTTCTTTTTCTATTTTTAGCCCCAACAGCTTTTTTACTTTATCCATCTTTATCGACGACAAATCCCTACTCGTACCTGCTTGCTCAGCGCTCACAGCGCCCCCGCCCGCTCGCGATATTATCCCCCCATCTTCTATGTCAAAATTCTATGATGGAATCTTATGAGGGCGCCTACTCTAGCCTGTTAGTCCTCTAGAGGGTTATAACATGAAACAGGAATTATAACAGGAAATGCAGAAATTAATTATAAACGCACAACAGCAGCTCACATATAGAAAAACCTACGCATAGCCCCTTTAATTAATCTTTGAGGTCTGTCTGTTAATCAGACATTTTTGTTTAAATTTTGTTTGTAAACTGTTTGTAAATTGTACTCATTTTAAATGGTTAACTTTTAAGGAATTAATTTGATTAATTATTCCTCAATTCTAATTTTAAGACATACCATGTGAGTCACATGGTCAGGGGAAAGGATAAAAGAAGATTTCAACTGTTGCTCTGGCTGAAAAATTGCATAACATCATCCAAAATGATTTAGTTGTCCAAAATGACACACTTCAACATCATCACTCATAATACAAACCTCATCAATGGTGACAATAATACAAAAAAAATCAGCTGCATAATTAAGTAATTGGTTGCTTAATTGCATAATTAAGGAGTCATGAATGTATTTTGTATCCTGCATGAAGCATGTCACCATTGTTGTGTTTCATATGTCGAATGTTGATGTCTGTGAGTGTAGCATAGAAAAAAATAGAAAATTTAAAATTACAGAATTGCGTATATCCTCATAGAAATCTACATTCAGCATCTGAAAGAGGTTTTTTTACAAATATCTTTTCACATTTTTTGATGTTGAATGTTTTCAATAATGCTTTGAATCCAAAAATCACCAAGAGTGTAAAGCAGTAATTTGTCTGTTATCAATGCAGAAATAAATGTCTTCCATAAACACCTGAAATCGCTAATAGAGCACCAGCTTTATGACAGACAAGAGTCAAGACCCCAACTAAAGCAAACACTGATCTCCATGATGGTGACCTCAAACCAAACATTTTCAATGAGACATCAACATCTAAACCTCTGTTAATTCTCACTAAGATCTTCTGTAGACGTGTAACAGAAATAAAGTCAGTCTGGTTAGTAATAAGTGAAGCTGGTAATGCTGTTTGTGGAGTTGTTTAATCAGATCTTGAGAGATTTAATGTCTTATTTGCATGCGAACTCAGACATGAGTAGTAAATACAGATATTTTATACTTCAAGTATGATAACATGATTGGATAGATGAGAAGGGAATAATAAGTGACATAACAATTGAGTCTTCCCGGTATAACTTATGCTAAAGGTTTTATTTTTTTATTGATTCACTTCCGTTGCAAAGATCATGAGTTATTAAGGCCCGCTCTTTAAAGCGCAGACATCGCGCACATGCGCATCACGTGTTCAGTCTATGGGTATGTGTGTTTGAATATATACGTGCGCAGGCGTGTAGTCCTTTACAAAACCTCAACAAACGACTTGTCTGGCCTCAAAAATTTATAATAAAGAATTATTTATAGCTTCCACATAGTGAGCCGTAATTATCCCGACCACGTTTTATCAGATTATCATGTGTAACGAAACAATATCCAATCAGAAAGCAAGCTGAATTCAATTATCACATCTAATTACATGCACATCACACAATTAAATAGTCTACACTTTAGAGTGATTAGTTATGGGAAGCTGCCAACTGCATGATCAGTTTATATGAGTGGATCTTCAATGTATGTGTGTGGCTGTCAATAAAACTGAAGTCAGATATAATTGTTTTATAATGTACTTAAGTTTTATTATTTTTGGTGATTTTTACAATACAGATGTTTACAAAACTGCTTTAAAGGAAATAAAAAACTGAAAAGACAACTATTGCATTTTGTAGATTTTTCTACAAGAATTTGCGTTGTTTTCTCACCAGATAACATGATTGTTTTCATTTAATATAATAAACATTATATTAATTTAAACAATTTTAAATACATTTATGTAGATATAATAGTGTCTGATTGACTGTTCATTAATAGTTGTAAAAAAAGAAAAAAGAAATGTATACATTTATTCATATTTTTGTCCACTTTGTATATTCCAATAAAGCAATAGCCTATAGAAATAATAGTGATGGATTAATGAGATAAAATCACTGAGAATTTGTCTCACTGAGGAGTGAATGAATAGATCAAAAACAATATTATAAAGTGGCATCTAACATCTATAATAGGGACCATTTTCATTTATTACATACAAAACATAAAAAACAGCAGCGCAAACAATTATATACAGCTGTACGTCACTTTCAGATACTTATTGACACACTGACATGGATCAGAGTCTGAAGCAGTTGACAAGATGTCTTCGCAAAGCACCTTATAAGAAAAAAACACCAGAAACAAAGATTATTATTTATTATCGTGAGCATAGCTTATCTAAAGCTAAAGAAGTTTATAATCATTATTTCAATTCAACTATTTATAATCATTATTTCAATTCATCTATTCATTACTAATAATTCATATTCAATCAATTTTATATGAAAAGTGTACATTTGGCACAATGTTGGCACAAAAATTGTACAATTGTTACAAAACAATTGGCTTACTTCATCGCAGACATGCATAAGTCACGTCCAGGTATTTATAAGTTCCAACACAAGGATCACCGAAAAGTGAGTTTGATGCAGGAACAACACACGTCTGTTTTCTATTGCACCTGAAACATAGACAGAAAATAGGTACTTAAGAATAGCTTTAATGTTCCATAGATATAAGAAATATATTTCTTGATCTTGTAAAATACATCAAATGAAATCATTTACACATTTTACTGTTATATGTTAATCTTACCGATTGGAAACTGTATTGGTGACTGTTATTCCGCAGCGCGTGTTTGAGATCTGAGAATATGGTACCCCATTAGCACATGTTCCGCGGTTAGTCCGTCCATAGTTTGCTTTAATAACCCTTATTGTTCGAGACAAACCTGACACACATAAAAACAAAGCAAATTGTAAGATTTAAGCACACACATGTTTGGATTTCTCCTCCACTGCTTCATGCCTCTCTCATACTATCCTATTGGGACACAAAAGACCAAAAATATAACTTAAAAAAAATGAAATACTGAGTTACTCACCACAGCTGAGGACGCCAGCCTTTCCTTCACAGATCACATGTGCTTCTATTCCTATAGAGATTATATAGTAAAATCACTTGAAATAAAATATTGTAGTTTAATAAAGTTAATTTTATATTTAAAAATAAATTAAACATTAGTCAATTGCCATTCTTACCATGTTGACACAGAAACAGCAGCACTGAAAATCAAAGTCAAATAGAAACAAAGTAAAACACTGAATTGAAGAGTTCAAATCATGCCAGTTCAGAGGATTTTAAATCATTACTTACAAATGATCCAGCTTAGCTTTTGCACCAGCATGTTGAAGGAGTGAAAGAAGACTCTGGGATTCTCTTAAGGAGGCACATGTGTGCATGGTTTTTATAACAAACACAGACTCCTTATCTTCTGTTTACTGTAGATAACCAATGCGGAAATGGGAGTTTAGAAATTTCAAAACAAGCAAGATTATAAAAAACAAAACGTATTTTTCTGCTAACAACTGCATGGTTTTGTGACAATATTATTGCGCCAATATTGCGGCAAGCGCTGAATTCCATCACAACACCATTATAGATAAAAACCTTAAAGTCAAGCTTTATAAATCCAATTGTAGAAATAAAAAATAACTACACGAGGAAATGGTGACAAATAGCCGATTTATCTTTTGTTGATTGTTAACTTCACTGATTGCACTACCAATTTTTTATGATTCCATTGAAACCTATTTTACTGCTTTTTATCACGTTAAGTCACGTTCATGACCCAATTGAGAGTCCTGAAAATTTCCGGAAAAGTTGTTTCTGTTGTGGGAATGCAAATAATGTTTCTGTTGTGGGATTGCAAATAACATTTTGGGAACATTACTAAAGACAAGGTAACTCTGAATAACATTCTATTAATGTTACTGGGAAAAAACAGATCAGATATTTTAAAGTTTGAGTTTTAAACGCACTGTAGGAAAAGTAACTGCTGCAATGCATGCTGGGAGCCATGCTGTGGTGACTCCCAGCATGCTTTGCGGCATGTGGCGTGTCATATGATTCATATGCTGACTCTTAATGCAGGTATGTCTAAGATTTTTTTAATCCCACAGTGTAGGCTATTTAAAAACTACAAAACTACTTGTCTGGGTGACAAACCCCAGAATCAATCACCTCTCATTTAAAGGGGTCATGAACTGCATTCCCAGCTAGCAGGGAACGTTCTGAGAAGTTTGGTTAATGTTTTAAAGAAAACTTTTCAATGTAATGTTTAAAGAATGTTTTAAGGATGTTTTCTCATTTCAAATAATGTTTCTATAAGGTTAAATGTAAACTAAGACATAACGTTTTAACTGTAACATTTTAAGGATGTTTTGGGAATGTTGTTGAGATAAAAGATTATACAATGTTCCATAATAACAAAGGAGTAATATTATCAAATCAACGTTTGCAAAATGTTTTGAGGATATCATTGAGGCCTGAGGGCCTGAGATGATGGAATGCATTTTATAAAACGTTCTTGTAATGTGACGTGTTAACAAAGCAAGAACATTTTGAGGATGTTTTAGAGAATGCTATCCTACACAGCAAAAACTCCAGTGTTAAATGAACTCTCATGGGAGTTTATTTGACTCCACACTCAAGAGTGTTAAAGTGTTACAATATGAGTGTTAAATGAACACTGAAGAGTGTTAAAATTAATGAGATAATAAAGTTATTAATTGTGTGATGATTGGCCATTATTGAAGACACCTGATGTTAGCAAGCAGAATCACCAAAGGAGAACATCTAATTTTAAGTTACCATTATGGAGATCGGTGTTTGCTTTAGTTGGGATCATGACCCTTAAACCATTAACTCCAGATTTTATTTGGCTGTTGTTACTGAGTTATAACTGTCAGATGAACAAAGAGAAAGGTGATCAGGAGTTTTTGGTTATATTTTGATGTAATCATCATTTGACCTGATTCACTGGTCAAAGCTCATTTACATTTTTTTTATCCAAAGCTATTTACAACAGAGCCCTAAAGTTAGAGAGTTAGGTTTACCTTGTTGTTTACAGAAACCTGGTGATTCTTCAGCATAAGATTTGTTGCATTTTCTACAGAATAAAAAAATATTTCTTAAAAATTCTGTTCAAAAGTTTCTGAGAAAGTATTTTATTTAGACACGCTCACATCAATAATCAGCCTGTGAATCTCAACAATGGTGACAATAATAAAGCATGTTACAGTGCATTCTGGGTGCCACCAATCAAAACTCATTCATGACTCCCATCATGCATTGCAGTATGAATAAATTATAATCTGAATTGTCTTATTCATTTACTTTTCCTAATTAAATATTTTGTATGTCACCATTGTTAAGATTCATACACTCATTCTTGATGTCTGTTTGTGCATAAACACAGAAAACAAGTTTTTTTTTAAATCAAAAACATTTTTTTAGGAATCCTTTGGAATATATTAAACATTCTGGATATCATGATGTAGAATCATTCCAATGTAATCAACAATATAAATCTAAGTTGCAGATTAGGCTCTAAGTGAGTTTTATAGTTCAGGTCAAATGATGATTGTCATAAGATAACAAACAACACCTGAACACCTTTGCACTTTGTTCATCTGGCAGTTATAACTCAGATAAAAACTCCAAACAAAATTTGATAACAAGCAGAATGAAGGAGAAAATCGCTATTTTTAAGTCACCACTATGGATATCAGTGTTTGTTTTAGTTGGGCTCTTGACCCTTTCATTTTTAACTTTAGATTTTGTTTGGAGTTTTCATCTGAGTTGTAACCAGATGAACAAAGTGCAAAGGTGTTCAGGTGTTGTTTGTTATCTTATGACAATCATCATTTGACCTGAACTGTAAAACTCACTTAGAGCCTGATCTGCAACTTAGATTTATATTGTTGATTACATTGTAATGATTCTACATCATGATATCCAGAATGTTTAATATATGTGACCTGATCCAGCAGAATGAGTCACAGTGACCCAAATTTCAAAACTGAGATTTTGGTATTAATGGAAAGAGGACATCATAAGCTTTCAAATTATATCATAGTCAAAATCATACCTTGAATGGTTGTAAAGATATGCACATTTGAATTATGGTCGTCTGCCCCCTTTTTTTCAATTGAAAACCTGAGAAAATCGCTTTTAAAGTTTTTTGCCCGTTTTTTGTTGATCTCTTTCAAAATCCATTGCGTTTAAAGGGATAAATTATTTATTTTACAGCTTAATTTGACCAAAGACATTAATATATAACATGACATTTCTCAAATTAATAATATTTAATCTTTCTGAGGAGATCTGCTAGCTTGTTTACACAGAGCGCTGCGAGTCTGATAGGAGGATGGCTGGACCAATCGCGTGCCAGTCAGTCGAAACGGGGCTTCCCATTGACAAATGATCAGCGTTTGTGTACATTTCTAAGCTTTTTGATTGGTTCTATACAATATGTAACACCATATTTGGAGTGCAGAGATAGTGACGTCTCAGGGGATACCCGGGAAATGCTCAGAGGCAACGAGAAAAACAATGTTCATTTCCAGCGAATTTAGTAAAACTTTGTAAATTTTAATAGTAATTTAAATACCTTTACTAAATTATCTGGACTACGAAACTTTGGGAGATTATTTTTGAATGTCTGTTCTTTGAAATTACCACAAAAAAAGAATCTATTATTTAAATGTTTTTCCACATAATCGGCCCATATCTTAAAATGGAACATTGCGACTTCCGACTCATTTCGCCAGAGCGGGTCACATATTCCAAAGGATTCCTGTTAAAAAGGCCACTATTCGGGTTATATTTAAGTGTCTTATTTTACTTTTGCTATATGCCAAAATGAAGCATTCGTCACAGCATCCGTCCAGCGGGCCAATCAGCGCCGCGGAAAAGACGTGCAGGTCAGTGCTCCCGCCCACTGAACGGAGTCTGACTGATCGGGAAAGTTGACTGATGCAAGCTAAACTGTAGCGTTTATCTTTGCTAAAGTTGTGTGATTGACTATAAAGTAAGTAGCAGCCTGTTTATACATTGTTCTCAACTTAGTTTATGAACGTTTGAATAGCCCCGCATGTGCAAAAGTTAATGTATGCGAGTGACGATACGATCGAGCTCATAAAGATGTTTGTGTGTATATTTACATACTAGTTTCCTCACGTATTTCATTGTTCTATTTAGAAGACATAATCTATGTGCCTTTTAATCATTATATGGTCTATTTAATATATATATCGCTCACTTCTAGAGCTAAAGCACTCTTTGGGCGCATGCACACTAATGTGCTAGACAGAGCGGCTCCTTTTCTGTCATCAGCGCGCTCAGTATTAATCATTTCTAGCAGTGTACTTTTCCATATAATGGCACATTTGGTTTTCTTATTGTTCTTTATTAATCATTGTAAATTAATATTCATTGTGGAGATTACTGTTACTATGTTTATTGTGACTACTATTATTTGTTATTGTTATTTGTACTTATCTCTTTTTCTTATATCTTTATTCATAGAAAACCACACACACATGCAAATCAGTTGTGGTGACAATAAATGGGTTATTCCCGAATACCTGATCATCTCTGGTAAACGTCTCTCTGTGGGACGCTCTGTAGTGGGTCTGTTATCAACCGGAAAATTCGGCTTCTACTAGCCAACATTTTTACATGGTCCTTCGAGCCGGATCCCCAGATTTACTACGGAAAGATGTCACAGCATGAAGAGGATGAGCCAGTCGTGCGTGTCAGGAGGAAGGCAGCCCTCCCTGCACGATATGAAGAGTATGACCTCAGTGGCTTCACTCTCCCAAGACTGTTTCCAGAACCCATGTCATCACACTCTCAGTTTTATCCTACAGTGCCTTCCAGCCCAGTACCAGAGGGTGCAGCTGGTATAACTCCAACATCGCTACTGTACAAAGAGCCTGATCGTCCTCAAGAAAGAGACACGTTTCAACAGGCTACAGATCAGTATTCACAAGAACTTTCTCAGCTGAAACCACAAATGCAGCAGCTACAGATCCAACTGGAGCAGCGACAGCCTGAAGCACAGTCTTCTGCTCCTACCAGCCCTACGCAACCTGTACCTACGCCACGCAGTTTGCTGAAAACACAACAGAGTGATAAGAGATTCATACCAGTGTCAGCCCCACAATTCAGGTCTATCGACTCAGATCAACCCAAGCACAGTTCTGAGGCTTTCCTAGCTCCAATAGCAATCCCCGGAGCAAAGCCACACTCTCCCCACCACACGTCACACTCCGAACATGACTCACTGATCACCTCAAACTTGAGGAGGCATTACTTATCGCTGATTCGTACAGTCATTCACTACAACCCTTCACAAAGACCATGGCAGCAATGGATCAACAATACGGTCAGCCTCATCAGCTCGCATTGCAACGTAGCAGAGCTCATGGATGGTCCAAACATAGCCAGTGGGGACATTAAAGCTTTCCGACTCTTCGCCCTCAGGGTTCGTTCTCTCGTTGGCATGCTAGAGCAACTAGGAAGAAATGGCACCTTTGAGTTGCAGTGTGGCTCCCATGTCTCCCGGCTCCTAGGGAAGCTGCCGCACGACCTCAGGTCAAGTTTTCGACGCTTTGCACATCCTCACCAGGTGCCAATACCCACCCTTCTTGATCTGTCAGAGTGGCTAGAGTATGAAATTCAAGTGCAGGAGGACACATCAAGGTTTGTAGGAGCTAATCGTCATGGATATCCAACACGAACACGAGAAGTGATCAGAGACTCTAAACCATTCGCTAAGAGTGCCACCATTCTGTTTGGCACAGAGAAAGCACCTCCACAGACAAAGATGACACCTACAGCCAACAAACCTGCTTCAACCCCTTACTGCACTTACTGTGACCACCATAAACACTCCCTCAATAATTGCAACAACTTTAAACAGCTTACCGTTGACCAGAAACGAAATTGGATAAGAGACTGCAACAGATGCTGGCGCTGTGGCAGGAACCATCAAGTTTCAGAGTGCAATCTAAAAATGCGCTGCAAACAGTGTAATGGACGGCACCTACTGGTACTTCATGCCATCAATCCCAAGAGTGCAGACATCCCAAAGACTACCCCGAATGAAGGTTCTTCTGCTAATGCCTGCCTCCTCAACACAATGAACAAGATACTTCTCATTCGTAAACCCCCTGCCAGCCGAAAGGTTCTTCTGAAGATCGTCAAGGTCATTATCCGAAATGGGGCACACAAAATGAAAGCCTATGCCATCCTGGACGATGGATCGGAGAGGACCATCCTTCTGCACAATGCTGCCAAACAGCTGGGCCTAAAAGGTCAGCAAGAAGATCTTCCACTTCGCACAATCAGGCAGGAATTACAAATGCTCTCTGGTGCAGCAGTGTCATTTCACATCTCCCCCCTGTCTCAGCCCAGCAAACTGTATCACATAAAGGGTGCATTCACAGCCCAGCAGTTGAGTCTTGCTGAACATACACACCCGGTTAAGACCTTGAGAGAGAAATTCCACCACCTCAGAGGGCTTCCTTTGAGCCATTTAGAGTCAGTTCGCCCTGTCCTGCTCATCGGATCGGACTACCCCCACCTCATTACGGCAGTGGAGCCAATCCGCCTAGGCCCCCCAGGGGGACCAGCAGCCATCAAGACTCGGCTCGGCTGGACTTTGCAGGGCCCTGTACAACATCTGCAACATGAGGTCATTGAACAACAGTGTCTTTTCACCTCAATGGCACCTCCAGAGACTGATCTTCTCAAACAAGTGGAGAGACTTTGGCAGATAGATGTGGTTCCATGGCAAAGTGAAAATATAAGCACAAGGTCCAGACAAGACCAGGAAGCAGTGAAAATTCTGGAGAGCAAGACAGTGAGAGTAGAGGTGGATGGTGTTAAGCGCTATGCAACGCCACTTTTGCATGTAAAGAACATGCCAGACCTCAAGGTCCGAAAATGCTGTTCTCCCTCATCTGCGAGCCACAGAGAGAAGGCTGGCCAAAGACCCAAAGCAAGCAGCTGCCTACACTGCAGAGATTCAGAAACTAGAACAGTCAGGTTATGCAGTCAGGGTGGAACCAAGTGCTGAAACATGCTCAACTAACACCTGGTACATTCCCCATCACCTGGTCCAACACAACGGGAAGAACAGGGTTGTATTTAATTGCTCGTTTCAATATCAGGGTCAAAACCTTAACAAGCTCTTGCTCCCTGGACCTGTGTTAGGCCCATCTCTTCTCGCAGTGTTGCTCAGATTCAGAGAACATTCCATTGCTTTCAGCAGCGACATCAAAGGGATGTTCCACCAGATCAGATTGCTTCCAGAGGACAGGCCACTCCTGCGATTCCTCTGGAGGGATCTTAAGACAGAGGATCCACCCAGTGTTTATGAATAGCAGGTTATCCCCTTCGGCACGACATGCAGCCCTTGCTGTGCAATCTTTGCATTACAAAAACATGTCCTAGACCATAGTCAACCTGGGGAAGACGTTCGCCATTCCGTCCTGAAGTCTTTCTACGTTGACAATTGTCTGCAAAGCTTCTCCTCAGTGGAAGAAGCGAAGAGTCTTGTTGACAAACTCAGGAGCTTATTAGCAGAGGGGGGTTTTGACTTGAGGCAGTGGTCCAGCAACCAGCTCTCTGTCATAAGCCATTTACCTCCGGAGGCCAGATCAGATGGCACTGAACTTTGGATTTCACAAGGGCAGAGCAACTATTAATAATCTACACTGGGGCTTCTCTGGAATCAACAAACGGACACGCTTTCTTATAAGTATCGTCCCATAGCAACCACTGAGACTACCATGCGTACCATGTACAAAGTTGTGGCAAGTCAGTACGACCCCCTGGGCTATCTTATTCCCTATACCAGAGCCAAGCTCATAGTGCAGCACCTTTGGGATAAGAAAAGGGACTGGTACGACCCACATTTACCCGTAGATCTTCTACAGACCTGGAGAGAGTGGGTGGAGGAGCTGCCTGCTCTGCAACACATTGTCCTTCCAAGGTGTTACACCAGCCCAATCAGAGACACAGACATGAGTCAGAGAGAAGTACGTGTTTTCTGTGATGCCTCTGAGCGTGCTTATGGGTCAGTCGCCTACCTCCGCACAGAGGATGAACATGGGCAGGTAGAGGTGGCCTTCCTCACAGCCAGATCACGAGTGGCACCCAAAAAACAGCAATCAATCCCTCGTCTGGAACTCTGTGCTGCTCTGACTGGGGCACAGCTCGCTAAAGTAGTCAGAACAGAACTGAATCTTCCCATTAACCAATTCTTGGCTGCATTCAGACTCTTGCCGATTTAAAGTGTTTGTCGGAACCAGAGTCGCCGAGATCCAGGACATCACAGACCGGCACACATGGCGTTATGTACCATCAGCTCATAACCCAGCAGACAATATAAAACGAGGGAAAAGCTTAAATAAGATGGGACCAGACAGCTATTGGTACCAAGGGCCATCCTTTCTCAAAGATCCTTCAAATTTGTGGCCGGAAATCCCACATCCTGTGGCTGCAGATGCAGACGAGCTTCGTAAAACTGGTCCCTGTTTCCTTACCTGCTTCACAGCCAGCTTGTTATTCCCTGATATCAGCCTGTATAAAACTTTCGAAGAGCTAATTGAATCCAGAGCCTGTCATGGCAGGCAATAGTCCGACAGCTGATGACTACAGAACGGCTGAAATCAGTGTCCTACAGTAAGCTCAGGAGGAGTGCTTTACCTCTGAACTAGAGCAGTTAAAGGCAGGAAAATCCCTTTCCAGAAGCAGTCGGTTAAAGACACTTGCCCCTGAACTTGACCATGAGACTCAGCTGATCAGAGTAGGAGGTCACCTACATTGGAGCCCTTATCTAGATCCTGATAAAGTGCACCCCATTGTCCTAGACCCGAAACACCCAGTCTCTAAACTACATATACAGAGTTACGACACTAAACTCCACCATCCAGGCCCTGAAAGAGTCTTTGCCGAGCTTCGGCGTAAATATTGGATTCTTCGAGGCAGAGAGGCCATCACAGTGTCAGAGTGCTTGTGTGGACTGCCAGAAGTGGAGAAAAAACCCTGAGGTACCAAAAATGGCAGACCTCCCTCCAGCCAGATTACGTTTATTCAAACCCGCCTTCTACTCAACAGGAATGGATTGCTTCGGTCCATATACCGTTAAAGTAGGTCGCAGAAACGAGAAGAAATGGGGCATCCTGTTCAAATGTCTCACTACCAGGGCAGTCTACATTGACGTCCTTCACAGTCTCGACTCTGATTCATTTCTCATGGCTCTCAGACGATTCATCGCAAGACGAGGCAAGCCATTCGAGCTATTATCAGATCAAGGGACCAACTTCAAAGGAGGGGAGAGAGAACTGAAAGAAGCATATGCAGCTATCGTCCCAGAACTGCAAGAGCAGCTAGCAAGCCAGCAAATACAATTCCAATTCAATCCCCCTAATTCTCCACACTTTGGTGGCAGCTGGGAAAGAGAGATTCGTTCCCTTAAACAGGCCTTGATGACAACACTTGGCGCCCAGTCTGTCACCTTCGAAGTGCTGTACACCATGTTGGTGGAGATCGAAGGGATCTTAAATTCCAAGCCAATGGGCTACACTTCATCTAACATTTCCGATCTGGACCCCATCACACCAAACTCCCTTCTGATGGGGCGGCCAGATTCATCACTTCCTCCTGTGATATACCCGGAATCTGAACTGATCAGTCGATGCAGATGGCGGCATAGTCCAGTCCTTGCCGACCAATTCTGGAAGCATTTCATCAGGTTCTACCTACCCAACCTTCAGACCCGCCAGAAGTGGCAAGATGAGAAATCTGACCTCCAGGTTGGCACCATCGTCCTGATCGTCGACCCCCAATTGCCCAGAGCCCTCTGGCCGGTGGGCCAGGTGTCAAGGGTATTCCCTGGAGTAGACAGTAGAGTAAGAACAGCTCAAATTAAAGTAGGAGAGAGGTTGTACACACGCCCAGTCGCACGCCTCATCCAATTGCCTGCCATACCAGATTAAAGCCATTTGAATGGTATACACTGTAAAAATTGCGCTGTAAAATAACAGTAATCTACTGGCAGCTGTGGTTGCCAGCAAAGTACTGTTAATTTACAGCCATCTACCGTTATTATACAGCTCTCCTTTTTTACAGTATGTTACTGTAAAAATACAATGGAAGGTAACTCATATCATTTGGGAAACCGATTGCTTCAAACAGTTCAAGTTTAAAAACGAGTATTTATACTGCTAGTACTGTGAACTTACTTAGAGTCCACTGAAAATGAATATCTCTTAATGTAAAACTGCAAACATCTAATGTGTAATCGTGAATGAATTAAAAACATGACATTAACTAACATCTTGCAGTTCACATTTAGCGAGCAGTAGCACACATCTATGTGCTAAAGTATTTAGCAAAGAGATTGTCACTGCATCAACGATAAATATTCACTGCTTTTAAATAAAGCAACGGGCAGCATAACATCAGTGTTTCTCTGCTTATCTTTGACTGAAGCACAGGCTCTACTCTCCAGCACAATGGTGACCCACAAAACTCATTAATTAAACTAACAGATCTCTCCTGTATCATCTTGTGCAAAAACACATAAAACACTTCAGTTTAATATTTATTATCTTTATCAGTTATTGACTTCGCATAACTTTTTTCTATGAACTTTTACTAATATTTCAGTGAAATTAACTTCTTTTGTATAGTAAATCTGACTGTTAAATTTTACAGAATATTGCTGTTTTTCCTTGATTTTACGGTAATCTACTGGCAGCTGTGGTTGCCAGTAAAATGCTGTTTTTCTACAGTTTTATACCGTAAATTAATTTACAGTTGATTACCGTTAAATTACACTTCACTCTGTTTTTTTATTTTTATTTGACACATTAAACCCTTTAAACCCCACTGCAAAATCTTCAGTTTTAAATGAACACTAATATGTCCACACTACAGGGTGTTGGAGTAACACTGAAGCAGTGTTGAAGGTAATTATATAATTCAGTGATTAATTAACTGATGATTGAGCATTAGTGATGAACACCTGACAAGGACAGAGAAACAACAAGAAGATAAAAAAGCGAAACACAAGAACTACAACTTACTTCAGCCACAGAAGACATGAAATCTCTGAAGATCTCAGCAGAGAAGGATTAAACAACTCTAAAAAATAGCATTAGCTTCACTTATTATTAACCAGATTGACTTCATTCATTTTTTCATACGTCTACTGAAATTCCTATTGAGAATTAACAGAGGTTTATATGTTGTTTTGTTTCATTTGACATTACCATTATGGAGATCAGTGTTTGCTTTTGTTGGGGTCCTGACCCTTGACTTTAACATTTGTTTTTATTTGGCTGCTTTAACTGTGTATGTACAAGACACATTGTGGCAGAAGCAAAGCCAACAAAAAAGAGATCAGGTGTTGCTGGTTATGCGTTGAATATTATGTCATCACATAATGTTTGTGGCACTGATTTCAATCAGTTACTAATCACTTCTCAAAAATGTGTTTCTTATTAACACAGCTTAATTTAATATTACTACACTGTGAAACTAATGCAGAAGACCAAGCAGTGCTAAGCAATCGGATGTGAAAGATTTTTAAACTCATCATTCATTAAAAAATGTTGAACTATGGTTTTAGTTAGACACACACAGACATCAAGAATCAGCCAATGCATCTCAACAATGGTGACAATCAACAAAAAAGATAACATAAAATCTGAACATCACAGAATACGCTGCTAAAAGTCAACACAAATCAACACCAAAAATAAAAGCAAAAAGTACAAATTAAAGAAAATAACCAGACAATTCAGCTGCATAATTTATTCATGCTGCAATGCATGCTGGGAGTCATGGCTGATTTTTTTTTACTATGCTGGTACCCAACATGCATTGCAGCATAAAACTTATGATTATCACCATTGTTGAGATTCATACTCCGATTCTTGATGTCTGTGTGTGTCTGGCACATCCAGAAATTCAAAATGTTCTTAGTACAAACTTTTTAAAATCCTTCATATTTTCTAAATGACAAATTTCTGAAAAATCTCATTCTATAAAATTATAATAACACCAAAATAAAAAAATAGAATGCTTCAATAATAACATTATACAACAAATGAGATCAGTGAATTGGGCCATAACATGATGATTGAGACCATTATCAAACAGCCATAGTCATCTGATCTTGTATTCTTTCAGCTTTTGTGCTATAGCAAATGTATTTTTAAGTCACAGCTAACGCAGCCAAAAAAAATCTAACGTTCAATGGTCAAGAGCCCAACTAAATCAAACACTGATCACCATCATGGTAACATAAAATGAAAATAAAATGACATCTAAACCTCTGCCACTTTTCAATAAGTCCTTCTGTAGATGTAAATAAAGTCAGATTAGTAATAAATGAATCTGGTAATGCTTTTTGTGGATTTGCTTTTTGTGTTTAATCCTCCTCTGCTAAGATCTTTTGTTAAGATTTCATTTATTTATCTTGATTTCATCTTTTTTCTGTCCCTTTTGTTCCTCTTTCCTTCGGTGATTCTGATTGTTAACAGCAGGTGTTCCTCAGTGTCTCAATTAACTTCGAAAATTAACTGAATTAACTATGAAATTATTCACTCAGTCAAGTGGACTGTATTAGTGAACTAGGCAATAGTGAATGAGGGTATAGGGTGTGATTTGGAACACAGCCTCTGAGAGTCGACTTTGAGTGCTGTTAATTCACAGTATATTCCTGTAGGCTAGTTTCTCGAAAACGACAAATATCACACAGAATGCATTTTTTACGGTATATTACTGTTTTAATGAAAAACAGCATGTTACTGTAAAATTTGGCCGTTTTTTTACAGCATTTTTTTACAGTGTAGGTTATAGGCCTTTTGTTATTGTACATATTTCCTTACGGACATTTGGGGGTGGCTGTTAAAAAGGCCACTATTAGGCTTATATTTAAGTGTCTTAGTTTACTTTTGCTATATGCCAAAATGACGCATTCGTCACAGCATCCGTCCAGCGGGCCAATCAGCGCCGCGGAAAAGACGTGCAGGTCAGTGCTCCCGCCCACTGAACGGAGTCTGACTGATCGGGAAAGCTGACGGATGCAAGCTAAACTGTAGCGTTTATCTTTGCTAAAGTTGTGTGCGTGACTATAAAGTAAGTAGCAGCCTGTTTATACATTGTTCTCAACTTAGTTTATGAACGTTTGAATAGCCCCGCATGTGCAAAAGTTAATGTATGCGAGTGACGATACGATCGAGCTCATAAAGATGTTTGTGTGTATATTTACATACTAGTTTCCTCACGTATTTCATTGTTCTATTTAGAAGACATAATCTATGTGCCTTTTATTCATTATATGGTCTATTTAATATATCGCTCACTTCTAGAGCTAAAGCACTCTTTGGGCGCATGCGCACTAATGTGCTAGACAGAGCGGCTCCTTTTCTGTCATCAGCGCGCTCAGTATTAATCATTTCTAGCAGTGTACTTTTCCATATATATACTTTCCCGAATACCTGATCATCTCTGGTAAACGTCTCTCACCGGACGCTCTGTAGTGGGTCTGTTATCAACCGGCAAATTCGGCTTCTACTAGCCAACATTTTTACAATTCCTAAAAAATTGTTTTTGATAAAAAAAAAACTTGTTTTTGTGTTTAGGCACAAACAGACATCAATAATGAGTGTATGAATCTTAACAATGGTGACAAACAAAATATTTAATTAGGAAAAGAATGAATAAGACAATTCAGATCATAATTTATTCATACTGCAATGCATGATGGGAGTCATGAATGAGTTTTGATTGGTGGCACCCAGAATGCACTGCAACATGCTTTATTATTGTCACCATTGTTGAGATTCACAGGCTGATTATTGATGTGAGCGTGTCTAAATAAAATACTTTCTCAGAAACTTTTGAACAGAATTTTTAAGAAATATTTTCTTATGCTGAAGAATCACCAGGTTTCTGTAAACAACAAGGTAAACCTAACTCTCTAACTTTGGGGCTCTGTTGTAAATAGCTTTGGATAAAAAAAATGTAAACCAGTGAATCAGGTCAAATGATGATTACATTAAAATATAACCAACAACTCCTGATCACCCTTCTTTTTGTTTATCTGACAGTTATAACTCGGTTACAACAGCCAAATAAAATCTGAAGTTAATGGTTTAAGGGTCATGATCCCAACTAAAGCAAACACCGATCTCCATAATGGTAACTTAAAATTAGATGTTCTCCTTTGGTGATTCTGCTTGCTAACATCAGGTGTCTTCAATAATGGCCAATCATCACACAATTAATAACTTTATTATCTCATTAATTTTAACACTCTTCAGTGTTCAGGAGTTTTTGCTGTGTAGGATAGCATTCTCTAAAACATCCTCAAAATGTTCTTGCTTTGTTAACACGTCACATTACAAGAACGTTTTATAAAATGCATTCCATCATCTCAGGCCCTCAGGCCTCAATGATATCCTCAAAACATTTTGCAAACGTTGATTTGATAATATTACTCCTTTGTTATTATGGAACATTGTATAATCTTTTATCTCAACAACATTCCCAAAACATCCTTAAAATGTTACAGTTAAAAGTTGTCTTAGTTTACATTTAACCTTATAGAAACATTATTTGAAATGAGAAAACATCCTTAAAACATTCTTTAAACATTACATTGAAAAGTTTTCTTTAAAAAATTAACCAAACTTGTAGGGAACGTTTGCCAAAGTTCTCAGAACGTTCCCTGCTAGCTGGGAATGCAGTTCATGACCCCTTTAAATGAGAGGTGATTGATTCTGGGGTTTGTCACCCAGACAAGTAGTTTTGTAGTTTTCTGTGTAGTCCCACAGCTTTCCAGGTTGTGTTTAGTCTGTCCTTGTAGTTACCTCTGTTAATAAAACTACATATTTTGATCAAAGTTGTAGTGCTGCTGTGTAGCGAACTTGTAATAGGCAACAGCCTATTAAGAAAAATATATTACAATATGTTTTGTGAATACGGCCCCAGACATTCTGAATTCTAATTTTTAAATAGCCTACACTGTGGGATTAAAAAAATCTTAGACATACCTGCATTAAGAGTCAGCATATGAATCATATGACACGCCACATGCCGCAAAGCATGCTGGGAGTCACCACAGCATTAAACTCATGGCTCCCAGCATGCATTGCAGCAGTTACGTTTCCTACAGTGTGTTTAAAACTCAAACTTTAAAATATCTGATCTGTTTTTTTCCAGTAACATTAATAGAATGTTATTCAGAGTTACCTTGTCTTTAGTAATGTTCCCAAAATGTTATTTGCAATCCCACAACAGAAACGTTATTTGCATTCCCACAACAGAAACGTTATTTGCATTCCCACAACAGAAACGTTATTTGCATTCCCACAACAGAAACGTTATTTGCATTCCCACAACAGAAACCACTTTTCCGGAAATTTTCAGGACTCTCAATTGGGTCATGAACGTGACTTAACGTGATAAAAAGCAGTAAAATAGGTTTCAATGGAATCATAAAAAATTGGTAGTGCAATCAGTGAAGTTAACGATCAACAAAAGATAAATCGGCTATTTGTCACCATTTCCTCATGTAGTTATTTTTTATTTCTACAATTGGATTTATAAAGCTTGACTTTAAGGTTTTTATCTATAATGGTGTTGTGATGGAATTCAGCGCTTGCCGCAATATTGGCGCAATAATATTGTCACAAAACCATGCAGTTGTTAGCAGAAAAATACGTTTTGTTTTTTATAATCTTGCTTGTTTTGAAATTTCTAAACTCCCATTTCCGCATTGGTTATCTACAGTAAACAGAAGATAAGGAGTCTGTGTTTGTTATAAAAACCATGCACACATGTGCCTCCTTAAGAGAATCCCAGAGTCTCCTTTCACTCCTTCAACATGCTGGTGCAAAAGCTAAGCTGGATCATTTGTAAGTAATGATTTAAAATCCTCTGAACTGGCATGATTTGAACTCTTCAATTCAGTGTTTTACTTTGTTTCTATTTGACTTTGATTTTCAGTGCTGCTGTTTCTGTGTCAACATGGTAAGAATGGCAATTGACTAATGTTTAATTTATTTTTTAATATATAAAATTAACTTTATTAAACTACAATATTTTATTTCAAGTGATTTTACTATATAATCTCTACAGGAATAGAAGCACATGTGATCTGTGAAGGAAATGCTGGCGTCCTCAGCTGTGGTGAGTAACTCAGTATTTAAATTTTTTTTAAGTTATATTTTTGGTCTTTTGTGTCCCAATAGGATAGTATGAGAGAGGCAAGAAGCAGTGGAGGAGAAATCCAAACGTGTGTGTGCTTAAATCTTACAATTTGCTTTGTTTTTGTGTGTCAGGTTCGCCTCGAACAATAAGGGTTATTAAAGCCAACTATGGACGGACTAACCGCAGAACATGTGCTAATGGGGTACCATATTCTCAGATCTTAAACACGCGCTGCGGAATAACAGTCACCAATATAGTTTACGATCGGTAAGATTAACATATAACAGTAAAATGTGTTAATGATTTCATTTGATGTAGTTTACAAGATCAAGAAATATATTTCTTATATCTATGGAACATTAAAGCTATTCTTAAGTCCCTATTTTCTGTCTATGTTTCAGGTGCAATAGAAAACAGACGTGTGTTGTTCCTGCATCAAACTCACTTTTCGGTGATCCTTGTGTTGGAACTTATAAATACCTGGACGTGACTTATGCATGTCTGCGATGAAGTAAGCCAATTGTTTTGTAACAATTGTACAATTTTTGTGCCAACATTGTGCCAAATGTACACTTTTCATATAAAATTGATTGAATAGGAATTATTAGTAATGAATAGATGAATTGAAATAATGATTATAAATAGATGAATTGAAATAATGATTATAAACTTCTTTAGCTTTAGATAAGCTATGCTCACGATAATAAATAATAATCTTTGTTTCTGGTGTTTTTTTTCTTATAAGGTGCTTTGCGAAGACATCTTGTCAACTGCTTCAGACTCTGATCCATGTCAGTGTGTCAATAAGTATCTGAAAGTGACGTACAGCTGTATATAATTGTTTGCGCTGCTGTTTTTTATGTTTTGTGTGTAATAAATGAAAATGGTCCCTATTATAGATGTTAGATGCCACTTTATAATATTGTTTTTGATCTATTCATTCACTCCTGAGTGAGACAAATTCTCAGTGATTTTATCTCATTAAATCCATCACTATTATTTTTATAGACTATTGCATTATTGGAATATACAAAGGGGACAGCAATATTAATAAATGTATACATTTCTTTTTTCTTTTTTTACAACTATTAATGAACAGTCAATCAGACACTATTATATCTGCATACATGGATTAATATGTATATGTATTAATATAATGTTTATGATATTAATGGAAAACAATCATGTTATCTGATGAGAAAACAACTCAAATTATTGTATTTGAGAATCTTGTATTTGAGAACATCTGTATTGTAAAAATCATCAAAAATAAACAATGTGTAAATAATGTTGAAAAACTTAAGTACACTATAAAACAATTCTATCTGACTTCAGTTTTATTGACAGCCAGCCACACACATATACCACTCATATAAATCATGCAATTGGCAGCTTCCCATTACTAATGTCTCTAAAGTGTAGACTATTATGTGATAATTGAATTCAGCTTGCTTTCTGATTGGATATTGTTTCGTTTAACGTGATTATCTCCACTTTGTTTGTCCTCGGGGGTTCCCCCCACACATCAGGATTTCTGAAGGCCTCCTTCCTTTCCCTTTATCTCTGTACTGATAAAACGTTGTCAGGATAATTCACGTTATAATATAATTCACGTGGCTACGCGGAAGCTATAAATAATTATTTAATTATTAAGGTCACACAAGTTGTTTGTTAAGGGTTGATTTGTAAAGGACTACACGCCTGTGCACATATGTATTCAAACGCACTACACACTGAACACATGAAGCGCATGATGCAGGTCCACCAGGGTTTGCGTTTTCAAGACACCAGGCACTGTTTTGTGCGGATGAGCGGGCCGGAGCGCATTGAGGGTTTTCTGTTTGAACGGTGTTGTGTTAGCGGCCCCTAAGTTAATAACTGATGATCTTTGCAACGGAAGTGAATCAATAAAAATGTCTCAGTTACTAATGTAACGCTCGTTCCCTAAGACGTAACATCGACGTGACGACATAATTGGGATAACTTCAGGTATCCGGGCCGGGGTCTCAGGATCACGTGAGAATTATCCGGACCAGATTCTAGGCACGATTCGTCGACCAAAAATGCATGCAGGTCCCCTACCCTCTTGATGGAGGCCAATGCAACCATGAGTACAGGCTCTAGCGGAAGTGATGGTGTCAACTACTGCACCTAGAATCTCCGCTCCCATCCAGGGACCAGACATGGAGTTTCCAGAGGTCTGGACCCGGGTGCTATTGGGTGCCCCGTATCCGAGAGAGCAGGTCCTCTCTCAGGGGTCCTCTCTCTCAGCCCGCAAGGGGCTGTCGCGGGAAACACTAGTTCCGGGAAACCAGGTCCGATTGGGCCAATACGGTGCAAATAACAAGACCTCCTCCTCGTCCTCCCTGACTTTGCACAAAGTCTGTGCAAGAAGACTCACTGGGGGAAACGCATACTTGCATAGGCCCCCGGGGCCAGCTGTGTGCCAGAGCATCTGAGCCAAGGGTCCCCGCGGTCAGGGAATAAAACAACTGGCAAGGAGACATGTCCGGGGCGGCAAACAGATCTACCTGGTGGTCCTGAAGCACCTGAAAATCAGCTGGACCACCTGGGGATGGAGTCGCCATTCTCCCGATAAATATCGGTTCCTGGATGCCCCTCTGTCCCAGGTTGGGTTGTTCGGCGACACGGTTGAGAGCTTTGCCCAACAGTTCTCGGCCGCACAGAAGCAGACGGAGGTCATCCGACACATCCTGCCCCGGCAGACCGCTACTGCCGTTCACATTCCGGGCCTCCTCTACCGTGCAGCCGACGATTGAGCAGGCAATCTTCTGAGAAGATACTGCCATCGTGATCCTCTATGTCATTTTTTTCAGTCTACTTTAAGGACAATTGGAAAAGCCTTCAGAGGACCCTATCTAGAAACGGCCTTCAAAACGTGACACACCTAACATGACACAGCGGACGGGTGTTAAGCAAAAGGTATCATCAAGCATAAAGCATTACATCAACCTAACTTAATTTAATTTATTAATTAAATTATTTTAGAGAACCAACAAAACACTACTCATCTCAAGTGTCATTTAACGCTACATGGGTAAAACGATGAATAAAAGCAGATTTGTAACGCTTATCTTTTACTCTAGTCCAGGGGTAGGGAACGTCGGTCCTGGAGAGCCATAGCCCTGCAGAGTTTAGTTCCAACCCTAATCAAACACACCTGAACCAGCTAATCAATGTCTTTAAGATCATTAAGGCTACAATCAGGTGAGTTTTTATCAGGGTTGGAGCTAAACTCTGCAGGGCTATGGCTCTCCAGGACCGACGTTCCCTACCCCTGCTCTAGTCTGTGCCCGACTGATGGAAGATGACCGCATGCGCAGTACTCCAAATGACCACTGACTGAGATATTATGAATAATCAACATTTGTTAAGTAAAATGTTTGGTAACCTATTTGTTGTCATTTTGCTAGCAAATATTTTATAGTAGGCATATCTCCAAGATAATAAAATGACAACGTTGATTAATTTAAAATCTATGATGGATTAAGTCAATTTCCCATTTAATATCCAAATGTCATCTTAAAGGGAAATTCCACCAGTGGAGACATGAATATGTATTGAAAGTGGGTCATATATGTAGTAGAATAGTAGCATAAATTTCTAATTTGGTTCCTTCTTGGCAGAGAAAAGGTAGAAAATTACTTTTTAGTGCTTGTGGATTGCAGAAAACAATCCTCATAGTGCATTGCAATGCTCAGCTCCACAGGCCACTCCCACTGTCGAACTCAATGGTTAAACTCCGCCCTTAAATCTATCAACCAACGAGCTGGACTAGAGTTGAGCTCCACTCTACGCTACCACGAGACCGCCTGGAAATCATTTCACACAATTTCTAGTGAAGAGTTAGTTTGCTAACTCATTATTGAATTACTCCTCGTTTGTGTTTCGAAATGGTGTGCACTTGCATGGTACCGGGATGTTCAGCCAGCACAAGGAAAATACACGGAGTAAGTTAGATTACCCAAAGAGTTGGACTTGTGCAAAAAGTGGCTACGGTCTATCAATAACCCGAAGTTCGGAGAGGACACAGCCATTGAAGCACTAAAACATCTGACGGTGTGCAGTCTACATTTCAAGCCAGAAGACTTCGAACCCAACCCCTTAGGAGTGAAGAGACCCTTGCGCTTGTGAAAACCGCAATTCCATCGATATTTACCTTGACTCATGAGTCTCATCCACAGAGTCCAGGCCACATTCACTCAGCCGCTCTACGCCATGATTGGATTAGAAAATGATACAGCAGCAAAACTGTGTCGTCTATCATTGTAACTTATACTGCCATATCACATAAGCACCACGATTAAATCAGAAACAGTGAGAGTCACCTCTTTACTTAATCAACAGCTGATACTTCAGATATGACAACAGGTTTAGCAAATTAATCATATAATGTTTGTAATGTAGGAGTATAAATTGTACCTTGTTGGAATACTTGTCCAGTTCTTTACTAAGCTACCTGCTATAGCTCAATAAACTCCCCACTGGAAGGGTTTCAGGACAAGTACGGCGGATACAACTCGAGTCACTTTGAGCTTTTATTGCGCACACACATACACAATACTCATCCACAAACTAGGTAGCCTGCATGCTATCGCTACGTTAGCCTGTCAGTTGGATATTTTAGTGACGTTAGTTAGTTGGGTTAGGTTGTAAACCTGCAATGAAAACACAAACACCAGAATTACCTAATAAAATAACTCCAATTATGTGACATTAATTATTTATCTGGAATACTAGCAATGCTAGTTTATAGTCACTCACCGGCAAGACATACCAGTCCTGAACATCAACTAAATGAAACTGAAACCTAAAGGTGGAGGCGCCTGCGCACTAACTAATTAAGCATACACAGACAAATAGCCTAGAAAAATAACCTGGCGACCAGTAATAATAATAAACAAACCTTTAACCTAGTAAGAAAATAACATAAACATCCATCACTTGTAATATATAGATCTATATACATATATATTTATATGTAACACTAGTTATACCTGCTGGAAAGTTCTACAATACTGAACATTTTTAATTTAATTATTTTGTTCGAATTATAGATGAAACTAAATATTTGATGACATTTTTGCCAATGACTGTCAAAAGAAACTTCCATATCTGATTTTCTGTTGTGTTAATGAAAGATATTTTATAATAGCCTAGTTTTTAATATATTATATGCTGTTTGGTGCAAAAACAATTTACCTGAAACTCCAAAAGATTTATCAATAAACAGCAAAAGAAAACCAAGACAGATGTGTTGTCTTTATTCCAGCTCAGATTTTTGGTTTCACCGTCAGAATATGCTATTGGCTATGGATCTCTATGAAACACAATACACTCAAAAAAATAAATTGTTGAATGAACATGATTTAATCTTTAATGAGAATAAATTTGATTAGTCTAACACAATACAAACATTTTGATTCAATTAGTTGCAAAGAAGTTGCATTGACATATTCAAATCATGTTCAATTTACAAATCAATATTGTGTTCAAATAAAATATTCAAATCTTGATTAGATGCATAATGGGTGATACGATTAAATCATGTTCATTCAACAATTTATTTTTTTGAGTGTAGCTTTCCTTTATAAATATTATTAAAATGACAAATAATCAGAAATTCAAAGCTAGCAATTTCCACAGATGTCAAAGGTTTTTACTACATGTGTTTGATGCATATATTGCAATTAACCTAAAATACGTGTAGTCATTTTTATTACCATGTTTTCATATCCTTCATGGTGTATAATTATTTTTAAAAATACTTTTGCTTTCAATTCCTGTTGTAAAATATTTCCGGAAATAAAGTAGATTTAAAAAATGCCTGGTACAGTAACACATTACAGTATGTCACGTCGTACTGGAACATTTTGTCCCCTTCCTACCTTCTTTTCAGATCTCATCCAACCACATTCCTAACCCCCAACTGAAAATTGGAAGTTACTAAACAAGTGAAATTGCATTTGGCTGATTTAAAGCTGATTATTTTCCCAACATAGTTATTATTTGTGCTGGAAAAGTTTAATCTTTTAAAATTCAATCATAATGAATACAATTTAGAGTATAATATAGAAACAAATTAGTTGGATCTGTCACTTAGCTAGATCCTGTATTTTGAAATAATGTTTTAACCTTCAGTATGAGAATGCTATGTTGATATTTTTATTATTTGAGTTCAAGCGTACTGTCCTTTAAAACCTGTATTGATTCAGTCTATTGGACATCAGTGAGTCTCTCTTACGTTTTCCGCAGTCTCAAACATGATCCAGTTATGATATTGTGATGTAACATGATTTGTATTTGTGTGGGGCACTGATGTACAGAAAGAAGTATACAAAGAGTTCAATCATATTCAGTTCAGGGTATTTAGCATTTTTCAACACAACCGGGGCATCCAAACAGCTTAGTCATAAAAAAACACAGAAATGAACAAGTTACTGTAAGTCACACCCTGCAGAAAAACCTGTTTAAGTGTATGATGAGGGATCATGTCAAAGAAGGTACTTGACTGTCAAGCTCAGTACGTATCGTCTCTCTGTCTGCGTGTTCATACAGTGAAATGGCAGATGCCAATATTTCAGTGGATCAGTATCAGTTCAGCTGTTCAGTGTGTCTGGATCTCCTGAAGGATCCAGTGACGATTCCCTGCGGACACAGTTACTGTATGAACTGCATCTCAGATTTCTGGAATCTGGAGGATCGGAACAGAATCTACAGTTGCCCTCAGTGTAGAAAAACCTTCACACCAAGACCAGATTTAAGTAAGAATGTGGTGATCGCTGAAATGGTGGAGAAACTCAAGATGACGAGTCTCCAAGCTGCTCCTGTTCCTCCTCTTGTACCTCCTCATCGACATCCTCACACTGGATCTGGAGATGTGCAGTGCGACTCCTGCACTGGAAATAAACAGAAAGCAGTGAAGTCGTGTCAGGAGTGTCGAAGCTCTTACTGTCAAATTCACCTTGACCAGCATGAGAATCTCTTTAGAGGTAATAGACACAATCTGATGGACGCCACTGGACGACTGCAGGAGATGATGTGCCCTCGACATGGTAAAATACTTGAGATTTACTGCCGTACCGACCAGCGGTGTATCTGTGTGCTGTGTTTGGTGGATGAACACAGAAATCATGACACTGTATCGACTGCAGCAGCGAGGACAGAGAAACAGGTATGAACAGAAATAATTGGTAATGTTTTCAGTTAAGCTTGGTTTTGCCATTATAGATATGTAGCAAATTAGCTCATAAGGAAATAATTTTTCATAACGTTATGATTAATTATGAATATTTGGATCAGTTAATCGGATTAACTTGATGTAGCTACATTAACATTACAACCAATTAATCATGAACACACAATATTGATTATTAGTTAATTGATAGAAATGTTAATTTCCGAGGTTGGTAAATAACTTTCTTACTGTATTTGGTACTACAGAGAGCATGTAGTCAGAATCTGGAATCATTGAATTGACTTTGTTTGCAGGGAAGGTAATCAGAACCGAATACTTATTGTGCACAAGTTTGATTAACTCAATCACAAACATGACTTATCTAAACACACATGCTCACAATCACACATAGATGGGTAAAATGGTAAGTGATTAAAAATGAAACCGGAAGCAGGAAATGAAACTATGGAAAAGATCCATTTAACTATGAAAAGAACCATCAGATTATTATTAGCACCTCATTACTTGCATGGCCTTTGCAGTGAAAGCATTTTGTGAAGTTCCTGAAGAAGATTTTGATGGTTCCTTGAGTTTCAAACGATTTCTTCTGCGTTGAATGAATGGTGATGAACTTGCATGTTTTATTTTTTTACTACCATGCACTGTTAGCCCTTACTGTAGAAAACGCCCAAATTCTTACAATATTATACCATTTTCCATTAAAACAGTAATATACAGGAATATACCTACAGGAATATACTGTGAATTAACAGCGCTCAAAGTCGACACTCAGAGGCTGTGTTCCCAATCACACCCTATACCCTCATTCACTATTCCCTACACTAGTTCACTAATATAGTCCACTTGAATGAAAAGAAGTGAGTGAATTGAGACACTGATGAACACCTGATAAGCAGAATCACTGAAGGACAGAGAAACAAGAACAGAAAAAAGAGAAACACAAGAACTACAACTGACTTCCAGCCACACTGAGTGTGAAACCAGTTTAACATTATTTATTTCAAGTTCTTGTTGAGAATGAACAGGGATTTAGTTAATAATAAAGTTGTTGTCACCATGATGGAGATCAGTATTTGCTTTAGTTGGTCTATTGTACCTTGACTCAAAAACTTTTTCCAGTCTTCTCTCTCTGGCTGTTGTAACAATGAGTTTATAAAGCTCATTTGCTACAGCAAGAAAAAGTCAAGAGGAAATTGATCAGGTGTTTACCTTTTTTGGTTTTGTGATGATGTCATAATCATTCATGAGTTTTTGCTATTTTTTGTATGTAAGCTATGAATTTATGGGTTTGATACCATATATCTGATAATCTACAACATGAAATTCAGCAATATTTATTTAATCAGGTCAACTGAATAATTTTTAAATCATATAGTGCATTAAAATTTTATTATCTCCTGCTTGTCTCAGGCACACACAGACATCAACAATCAGCGTATGAATCTCAAAAATGGTGATGATCAAAAGTTTCATGTTGCAATGCATGCTGGGTACCAGGATAGTATAAAACTCCCAGCATGCTCTGCTGCATGAATAAAAAATTTAAAAAAAATATTCCCACCATTGTTGAGATGCATGTTCTAATTTGTGATATCTCTGTGTTTCTACAATACAGTGTAGCTCTGTTGTTTTAGGTTATGCTTGTGTTATAATTAAATTAGTCATTGTTGCTGTTGTTTCACAATGATGGTAACATAACACTTTTGATTGACAATAAAACTCTGTATGAGTGAGAATTAACTACTTAGTGAATGGACAGGCTATTTAGTGATTTTGTCATGATAGTGAATATAACCGCAATCATTCACAAACTGTGTGTGTTCACAAGTATGACTTGCAAAAACACAGTTCAAGCAGCAAGAGAAAACATAATGTTATGGCATCAGCGACCCAACTAAAGCAAACACTGATCTCTATAATGGTAACTTCAAATCAAACATTTTAAATGAAACATCTCAATAACAACTTCTGTAGATGTATGACAGAAATAAAGTCAAACTGGTTAATAATACGTGTAATAATGTGTTATGGCTGGAAGTCAGTTGTAGTTCTTGTGTTTCTCTATTTTCTGTTCTTGTGTTCCTCTTTTCTTCAGTGATTCTGCTTGTTAACAGCAGGTGTTCATCACTAATGCTCAACAATCACTTACATATTCCCTTCATTATCTCACACAACACTGCGTCAATGTTACTTTTTACTCTTTGTAGTGTGGATTTTCCTGTGGGGTTGAAAGGGTTAACAGTGTAAGATAAAAAGACACACCCACGAAAAGTATTTAAACAGTAATAAACTGTAAGTTATAAAACAGGTTTATACTGGCAACACTGTTGCCAGTAGTTTACTGTAAAATTTAGTTTTTTGGGTCACCATTGTGCTGAAGAGTAGAGCCTGTGCTTCAGTCCAGCAGAAGATCTAGAAACATTGATGATATGCTGCATGTTGCTTTATTTAACAGGCGGTGACTGTAATTGCTGGTCAAGTGGAAATCTTTTTATGTACTTAAGTTTTTTAGTGGTTTCTAATGAAAGTTCTTAACTCTTTTCTCACATTATTAATGCGTTACACATTTTAGTTAATACATTTAAATGACAGTTGGTCAATTATGACAGTCGGTTTCTGCAAGTGAAATTAGTTTTAACTCGAGTTTTAATTTAGTGCATTTTACAGTAACAAACGGTATATTACAGTAAAATAATGTAGATTACAGTAAAGAACTGTACAATTAACAGTAAATTACTGGCAACAGTGTTGCCAGTATTTTACTGTAAAAAACCCCCGGTAAGGTCTAACAGTGTGCAACCAGGAGAAGGGGGGATGTAGGAAGAGTTTATGGTTGTCCATTCAGTGATAGTAAAGTTGCAGTTTTCTTCCGAGTTGGAATGAAGAAATTACAGTCTGACTCCCTGACGGCACCCATGGGCCCGAAGAAGCAGCGGTAGAAGTCAGAAGACGAGGCTGACGAGAGGAGGAGCTGGGGATGGAGGAGGGTGACTGGCTCCTGAGAAACGCGATAGTTGCTGATAATACTGAACGAGCTTATGTGCATACAGTGATAGCCATCGTATTCTTATAGGTAGACGTGGATCAGCTGAGAGTCAGCTGATGCGAGCTTGGCTAACGTTTTTTTTTTGTGTAACCTTAGTGTAGGTTACATTAAAAATGAAAATGTTTAACTGGGTCAAAAACTCATTGAGATTAGAGATTGAGATTCAGCCTTAATCATATTACATACAATGTTTGATAACCAATGTACAACCAGATATAAATGGTAGAGTACTGTAAAAGAAAATCCCAGATAGCAACACTGTGTCAGCCCAGATCCAGCCCACATCTGGCATGCATAGCATGTGTGGAATGATGTTCTGGCCCATATACTTTGTAGGATGATGGCACTTGGGCTCTCCACTCCTGTATTCATGCCGTAATGCATGCTGGGAGTAACCACCAATAGCTATCCAACATCCTTTGCCACTGTAAAAAATATTTTATCAAGAGCCCAACTAATGGAAACACTAATCACCATAATGAAACAAACATTAGATCTAAACCCCTGTTAGTTCTCAATAACAATTTTTGTAGAGATGGCTCTATATATAATATACAGTTTTCGTGGCACAGATAATGTCCAGTTCTGGTTTATATCTTTGTTCTTGGCTGACACGTGACATTCCTATGGCCTTGTGGTTCAAATCTGGCATACAGGACCACCCACACAAGTGTCATCATTCCACGCCACATGAGGGCTAGATCATCACATGAGGGCCAGATGTAGAACACGCTAGAAAGTGGGCCCTTGTTGGTTCAGGAACGCCATCTCTGACTGATCATGGCTGAGATGAAGGAAGCCAAAAAAGTCACCTTTCTCTATGCCCCCATCTCCCAGGCCGGCCTTTATGGTGACACTGTTGAAGACTTTGCCCAACAGTTCTCGGTAGATGGAGGCGATCAAGCACATCCTGCCCCGGAGGGATGCTGCTGCCACCAGATCGCAGAGGACTGGCCCTCCGCCAACATCCAGGCCGTATGTCAAGCTAACCGCAGGAAGGCGAAACAGCCCGTCACAGCCACTGCTAAGCCGTCTAAGCAGTCGGAGAAACATCATCTCTGAGACGGGCGACCCAGAGATGGAGGGAGCTGCCCTTCTTCAGGAGACGTTGGAGGAGGGCTGGGTGGAAAATTTTCTGTTTTGCATAAAAGAGTTCTGCCTTTGTTCCGCCAACCTTTCCTCAATCTTTGGGTCACACAAGGTGTAGTTTGGCGGTGAGCGGAGCGAGACTATGCTTTCTCACTCTCATCCTCTTCTTCTTTTGCCAAAGTGCAAGAGTTTGCCGTTCAAGAACACAATGCCTTACGCATCTCCAGCCTTGCAGGAACCATGAAAGAGTCACATCACACTCACTGCCTCTACTTCAGGACTATGCCACACATTGCCACACGTTGAGCCCCAGCCTTCCACCTCGCTGCCCCTCCATGGGAGCATCTGTAGTTCCGCTGGTGCCTCTTGCACGTTATCTGGGGGCCTGGCTAGCGCTTCCCAGCTCATCTAGTTGGCTCGTTCGGACGATCAGACTCAGCTATGCGATTCAGTTGGCTGCTGCCTCTGGTTGCTACCAGTAATGCTGGCCCTGCAACATCAGGTTGGCCTAAGTTCACATAGCATGTCGCAACTCGCCAGCCATCTCCTCCTTTGGAGTCAGCAGTGGCTCAGGTTGCTCTGCACTATTTACATTCTGGGCAAGCTCAACCGCGCAGTCGACATGTTCTTATGCCAACTCACGTTCCCAGGAGAATGGAGACTCTACCCCTAGGTGGTCCAGCTGACATAGAGTCGTTTCGGATACGCACAGGTAGACCTGTTCGCCTCTCCAGAGTCCTTCCATTGCCAACTGTTCTATTCCCTGACCGAGGAGACCCTCGGATTGGATACACTTGCACACACCTGGCCCCAGGGCCTACACAAATATGCATTTCCCTCAGTGAGCCTGCTCGCACAGATATTGTGCAAAGTCAGGGAGGATGATGAGCAGATGATTGCACCTTACTGGCCCACCCAGAGATGTTTCTCGGACCTGATGCACCTTACGACAGCCCCTTCCTGGTGGATTCACCCGAGGAAGGAGCTGCTTTCTCAGGGACGAGTGCCCTATTTACTCTCCAGGTGAGTTCCCCGCCTGGTGAACCCTGGATGGAGTTTTCTTCCAGGCATTCTTCCATATATCCTTCTGTCCTACCAGGTTTGTTCGACTTACATGGGGTGCTGGGTAGAGTCAGCAGTTGTAGCGCTTTCCATAAGGACCCTACAACATCAGTCTGTTGATGTAACATCGAATGTGACTGATAGGGAACATCTTGGCTATTGTTGTAACCCTCTTTCCCTGAAGGAGGGAATGGAGACATTATGTCCCACCTGCCACAACCATGTACCACAACTAAATGACCGGGACCCACATCTCGGTGCTTTAGCACAAACCTGAATGAGTGAGTTGCAGGCAAGCTTATATACCTGTATGTCCAGGGGAGTGAATTGGCATGCAAATCTCATTCTCCAATGTCTATTGGCTTGGTTTGTTACCACTTAACGGTGATTAAGATCCCACAACTTCAGTCTGTTGATGTGTCCGTTCCCTCCATCAGGTAATGAGGATTACAATAGTGACCGATACGATCTCCATAGTGGTTAAAATGTTACAGGCACACAGTAACCAGTAGCACTAAAAGATAACAAAGTTTAAATGCCACTGCCTACCTGAGTATTGTTGTTGACCTGTCTCTTTATGGCCACAGTCTACCCATCTTCTGAAAGAAACTTCCAGCAGGGTTTGCCATATCACATACATCTCATGCCAATTGGATGAATGGTTCACAAGAATGTAGGAAAAGTAGGTTTCACAGGAAATGGAAATACGTATATCACATTTAAAGGCACTTGATTAACAAATTGATTATGACCCTGTGTTACAGTAAGACTAAATTTGATATCTGATCTTTAAGGTCTTCTGTTTTTGTGCAGAAGAAGAAATCTAAAACACAATTGTTGTTACAGTTGTTAGGTTTGTTATGGCGCTTTTCCAGTACCAGCTCGACTCGACTCGACTCGACTCGCCTCGTCTCGGCTCGGCTCGCTTTTCGCTCCGTTTTCCATTGCAGATAGTACCTCCACAAATAGTACCTGGTCGTCATAGCGACGCGACACACACCCGCTACCCACACACACAGGACAATGGAGGAAATCGAGTGTATGCTGTTTTACATAATATTAGTAATGGGTATATCACGCAATCTCTGGCAAAACTATTTAAAAATGCTGGGGTTATTCAGGATACTTCGTCTGGCGCGTGCAATGATGACGCGGTGAATAGTGAGGATTCTCTCTGACCAATCAGCAGTCTGCCGTGTTTCACGTCATATTTTAGTATCGCCTCAGCTTGCCTCGGCTCGCTTAGAACCTCGCCGAAGGTGATACGAAAAAAAGTACCTGGAAGCAGGGACCGGTACAACTTTTACACAGTGGAAAACCAAACAAAGGCGAGTCGAGGCGAGGCGAGGCGAGCCGAGGCGAGCTGGTACTGTGTAGTGGAAAAGCGCCATTAGTACATCACTTCCACTAACACAGAAGTTACATCCCACATGAGAAAACCTTTTCTCTGGTTTATCAGTTTTTGTGTTTCCTACAGACACATTTGGAGGAGATGAAGAATAAAATGAATCAGAAAATCCAGAACAGAGAGAAAGATCTTCAGGAGCTGAAAGAGGCTGTGGCGTCTCATAAGGTGAGAAAGCTGTAAGATGAAAAAGGACGGAAAATCTTGTCATGATTTATTCACTTTAAGCTGCTCTTTTCAATACAACAAAAGTGGATGCAACTCGAAAGTTTTTCAGTGAATAGTGACTTAAATATCAGGCGGTTCTTTACACAAAATGGTAAATGGACTGCATTTATATAGCGCTTTAACAGACCCATGGCCACCAAAGTGCTTTTCATATTGCCTCACATTCACCCATTCACACACCGACGGCATCAGCCATGTAAGGCGCCATCCAGCTCGTCGGGAGCAGCTGGGGTTAGGTGTCTTGCTCATGGAAACCTCGACACTTGGTCAGGTGGAACTGGGGATAGAACCAACCTCCCGGTTTGTAGACAACCTACATGAACCACTGAGCCACTGAGCCACTGCCGCCCCAAAACTATCATATACATATAAACTTAGACATTCAACCAAACATATTTGTGTCCCAGTGAGTATGCTGAGCAAAAGACAAAAATTAAGATGAGTAAATGATGACAGAATGTGCAACAAGTCAGTCAGCAAGGAGACCATGATTGTGATGTGTGTTTAACAGCGCTCTGCACAGACGGCTGTGGAAGACAGTGAGAGGATCTTCACTGAGCTCATCCGCACCATTGAGAGACGTTGCTCTGAGGTGACGCAGCTGATCAGAGATCAGGAACGATCCGCAGTGAGTCGAGCTGAAGAACGCCTGGAGCGACTGAAGCAGGAGATCGATGATCTGAGGAGGAGAGATGCTGAGCTGAAGAAGCTTTCACACACACACGATCATGTTCATTTCCTCCAGGTAAGATCTTCTCAAACACTGAGGACTTTAACAAGCTTCTGGAATTACAGCGAGTTTGTGTTTTTGTCTTTGTGTCTATAGACTATGTCCTCTGTCTCTCACTCTGGATCTACAGACGGCATCACTGGTGGTTCTCATCTGCTTTTTGATGATGTAGTGAAATCTGTCTCTCAACTCAGTGACAAACTTCTGCAGTTCTGCAGTGAGGAGACTCAAAAGATATCTGGAGCAGGTAAAAAAAAGAAAACTCAAAAGTGAACTGACCATCATTAACTGAATATAAAAGAGTAGTACATGTAGGCTGAATTTCCTCTTGATATGAGAATTAAAGTGCAGATGTGTTTTGGTGTCCATAGTGAAAACCATCCAGGTCATTCAGTCTCCTGAATATCAGACCAGAGAGGAGTTTCTACAATGTGAGTTACTATGAAAACACACACAGACACTCTAAGACTTGGGTCTTCGGCATGGGAGGCGGGCGCGCTAACTAGGACGCTAAAGACCACAGCCAGTCGCTAGCACGTCTCTTGAGGCCAGGGGAGTGAGGCTTGTGCAGCTCTTACTGACCAACATCCGTTACACTCACCCCCTTTAAACCTCACTCCCATCCAGGTCAATCGCACCAAATGTCACTAGTCCTAATTTAACTGCTTATGTTATGAAACCTGCAAGTTTCATAACACCAACCGCTTTACATCTGTTTCTCTGGTATCTGTACACTGTAAAAAATTGCGCTGTAAAATAACAGTAATCTACTGGCAGCTGTGGTTGCCAGCAAAGTACTGTTAATTTACAGGCCTCTACCGTTATTATACAGCTCTCCTTTTTTACAGCATGTTACTGTAAAAATACAATGGAAGGTAACTTGTATCATTTGGGAAACCGATTGCTTCAAACAGTTCAAGTTTAAAAACGAGTATTTAAACTGATAGTATTGTGAACTTCATTTGAGTCCACTGAAAATGAATATCTCTTAATATAATACTGCAAACATCTAATGTGTAATCGTGAATGAATTAAAAACATGACATTAACTAAAATCTTTGCATTTAGCGAACAGTAGCACACATGTATGTGCTAAAGTATTTAACAACGAGATTGTCACTGCATCAGCAACTACACAGTTCCTGCGTTTAAATAAAGCAACGGGCAGCATAACATCAGTGTTACTCTGCTCATCTGTGACTGAAGCACAGGCTCTACTCTCCAGCACAATGGTGACCCACAAAACTCATTAATTAAACTAAAAGATCTCTCCTGTATCATCTTGTGCAAAACATATAAAACACTTCAGTTTAATATTTACTCTCTTTATCAGTTATTGACTTCGCAAAACTTTTTTCTATGAACTTTTACTAATATTTCAGTGAAATTAACTTATTTTGTTTAGTAAACCTGACTGTTAAATTTTACAGAATATTGCTGTTTTTCCTTGATTTTACGGTAATCTACTGGCAGCTGTGGTTGCCAGTAAAATGCTGTTTTTCTACAATTTTAAGCCGTAAATTAATTTACAGTTGATTACCGTTAAATTACACTTCACTCTGTTTTTTTTTATTTGACACATTTAACCCTTTAAACCCCACTGCAAAATCTTCAGTTTTAAATGAACACTTGTATGTCCACACTACAGGGTGTTGGAGTAACACTGAAGCAGTGTTGAAGTTAATTATATAATTCAGTGATTAATTAACTGATGATTGAGCATTAGTGATGAACACCTGACAAGGACAGCGAAAAAAAAGTGAAACACAAGAACTACAACTTACTTCAGCCACAGAAGACATGAAATCTCTGAAGATCTCAGCAGAGAAGGATTAAACAACTCTAAAAAATAGCATTACCAGCTTCACTTACATTAACCAGATTGACTTAATTCATTTTTTCGTCTACTGAAATTCCTATTGAGAATTAACAGAGGTTTAGATGTTGTTTTGTTTCATTTGACATTACCATTATGGAGATCAGTGTTTGCTTTAGTTGGGCTCCTGACCCTTGACTTTAACATTAGTTTGTATTTGGCTGCTTTAACTGTGTATGTATAAAACACATTTGTTGTGGAAGAAGCAAAGCCAACAAAATTGAGATCAGGTGTTGCTGGTTACGTTTTGAATATTACACTGTAAAAAGTAAAACATAGATTTTATTTATATTTAATTAATAAAATTGAGGCAACAGATTACAAGCAATATTATTAATTAAATTTAACAAATTAGAATTGAGTAATAATTAATCAAATTAATTCATTAAATGTTAACCATTTAAAATTAGTAAAATTTACAAAATATATGTTATTGCCAACATTGAAGACACCTGATGTTAACAAGCAGAATCACTGAAGGAGAAAACCATAATTAAAGTCACCATTATGGAGATTAGTGTGTGTTTTAGTTGGGCTCTTCATCCTTAAATTATGAACTTTAAGTTTTTGTTTGGCTGCTGTACGTGAGTAATAACAGCAGATGAACAAACGGTTATTTTATGGTTTGATTGTGTTTTAACATAATCATTATTTCACAACCATTTGACCTGAATCACTGAACTCAAATGGAGTCCAATTTGTTTTGTAAGTTAACTTTATTAACTATAGAAGTACTGGCCTTGTACACCATAATATTTTTAACTTTTACAATGTAATCCAAATAATTTCTAAAAAGTTTCTCTTGTAAAAAAAAAAAAAAACACAGACATCATGAATCAGCCTGTGAATCTCAACAATGGTGACATTTATAAAGCATATTGCAGTGCATTCTGGGTTGCACCAATCACAACTCATTCATGGCTCCCATCATGTATTGCTGCATGAATAAATAATGAGCTTATGATCCGAGGTTGTCACCATTGCTGAGATTCATACGCTAAATCTTGATGTCTGTGTGCGGCAAAAAAAAAAAAACGCATATATTTTTTAATATTATTGATTTGATCATTTGGATTTCATTGAAAAGGCTAATAATATTATGCAGCTAGAATAAATAAAATACATTTGACTCATAAATTGGACTCTACATGAGATCAGTGATTCAAGTCAAATAATTGTGAAATTATGAAACACAACCAACACATCAGATCAACATTTCTATTTATTCATCTGGCTGATATAACTCATGTACAGCAGCCAAACAAAACTTAAAGTTATTAATTTAAGGGTGAAGAGCACAACTAAAACACACACTGATCCCCATAATGGTGTCTTCAATTATGGTTTTCTCCTTCAGTGATTCTGCTTGTTAACAACAGCCAATGAATCTCAACAATGGTGACAATAAACAAAAAAGATAACATAAAATCTGAACATCACAGAATACGCTACTAAAAGTCAATACAAAACCAACAGCAAAAATAAAAGCAAAAAGTACAAATTAAAGAAAATAACCAGACAATTCAGCTGCATAATTTATTCATGCTGCAATGCATGCTGGGAGTGGTGGCTGATTTTTTTGTACTATGCTTTCTAAATGCCAAATTTCAGACAAAAATATGAAACATCAATAATATTATTAGACAACAAATGAGATCAGTGAATTGGGCCACTATATGATGATTGAGACCATTATCAAACAGCCATAGTCATATGATACTGTATTCTTTCAGCTTTTTCCCCATAGCAAATGTATTTTTAAGACACAGCTACCGCAGCCAAAGAAAAACTTAAGTTCAAAGGTCAAGAGCCCAACTAAAGCAAACACTGATCACCATCATGGTAACATCAAATGAAAATAAAATGACATTAAACCTCTGCCACCTTTCAATAAGTCCTTCTGTAGATGTAAATAAAGTCAGGTTAGTAATAAGTGAATCTGGTAATGCTTTTTGTGGAGTTGTTTAATCCTCCTCTGCTAAGATCTTTTGCTAAGATTTTTCTGTTCCTCTTGTTCTGATAGAGGAGTGATTCTGATAGTTAACAGCAGGTGTTCCTCAGTGTCTCAATTAACTTCGAAAATTAACTGAATTAACTATGAAATTATTCACTCAGTCAAGTAGACTGTATTAGTGAACTAGGCAATAGTGAATGAGGGTATAGGGTGTGATTTTGGAACACAGCCTCTTAGTGTCGACTTTGAGCGCTGTTAATTCACAGTATATTCCTGTAGGCTAGTTTCTCGAAAACGACAAATATCACCCAGAAGGCATTTTTTTACGGTATATTACTGTTTTAATGAAAAACAGTATGTTACTGTAAAATTTGGCTGTTTTTTTACAGAATTTTTTTACAGTGTAGTTTCCAACTACAGCTAAATTTGGAATAGCATACTTCCCATACTGCTCAGTGTTCATTGCCAAAGCACAATCTGGAGTGAATATAAATGATTTCAAACCAGTTCCCCATAACCAATGATTGCAATTAAACTTGTTTTGGTTTTTATCTATGCTTTAAAATACCCCCTAATGAGTGACGCATCTAAATTTTCTCCTACATCTTTATTTATCATATGTAAACCAATAACTTCTGTAAAGTTATGTTAATGATGAAAGTCATACTTTATGATTAAGATGCATATGCGTTTGTATTCATCAGATTTCCATCAGTTCACTCTGGATCCAAACACGGTGCATCCATGTTTCTACCTGTCTGAGGAGAACACGGTGATCACTTACACCAACACATACTACAGTTATCCTGATCACCCAGAGCGCTTTGATTACGCTCAGGCGTTGTGCACAGAGGGTGTGTGTGGACGCTGCTATTGGGAGGTCGAGTACAGCGGTAGTGAAGGTGTGTATATAACAGGGGCATATAAGAGCATCAGCAGGAAGGGACAGAGTTTGGACTGTGCATTTGGATGTAATGATCAATCCTGGATATTGTTCTCTTCTCCATCGAGATGCTCGTTTAGGCACAACAACATAAACTCTGATCTCCCTGTAGTGTCCAGCGGTAGAGTAGGAGTGTATGTGGATCACGGCGCAGGGATTTTGTCCTTCTACAGCGTCTCAGACACAATGAGTCTCATCCACAGAGTCCAGGCCACATTCACTCAGCCGCTCTGTCCGGGGTTTGGATTAGGTATCCGCTCAATCGCAAAACTGAGTCATTTAAAAACATCCGTACACAATTAAGATCCTACACCCGAGTTAATGCTGCTCTGTGCCTGCTCAAAACTCTGTGTAAAGATGTAATGCCGCGTAAAGACAGACAAAATTGTGCCCGCTCAGCCACCAGAATCAAAGTGTGGTTGGAATTGGTGTGTAAATGCATTTATGGCACCTTAATGTTAGTGTAAAGACACCTAAATGCCACTTCAGAAGCGCTCTTGTGCCACCTTTTGAGTGTAAATTTGGCACAACAATGTAAATGATAAACAGATATCCATAATACATGTATTAAGCACCATGATAAATCGGCAACAATGAGATGATATTGATTCTCTTGTTTTCTATTTAATAAATGAACAGCTGGAATTAAAATGATTTTAGATGTAATAGCATCTTATTAATCTAAAAATGTTTGTATTGTGGGAGTGGGAACTGATCATAAGACGTGTATGAAGAAAATGCAGATGTAGTGTGAATCCTATATATGTGAATCAAATTAAATTTGTTTAATTTTTTGTTTGTTTTTGGTGGAATTTGATTAAATTCTTGATTATTTTTTGCCAAAGTTTGTTGAAAGTAACTTTCAAATCTTTGTTGGGCTAATGAAAGAAATGTATATTTTATATGTTGTTTGGTTAAAAAATCCATACAATTATTGGACTTAATTAATTTGATTTTGGATTACTTTGAATTAATGTTTGAAAATAATTGATCTCATTACGCAGTCCAAATGATTGATGAATAAAGGAAAAGAAAACCAAGACAGACGTGTTGTTTTCACTCCATCGCAGATTTTCTTCTTAATCACCAGATGCTATCAGCTTTGAATCCCGTATTATATCAAGCACTTCTTTTAAAAGTTAACAGTCATACTGAGGGAATGTTTAATGTCAAGATAGTTTGTCGATTTCTTCACCAAAATAACATGCTTTACGTGAGATTACATGAATTAGTCAGTTCAGTATCAAACAGTCCTGGAGTGTCGATCACAGGAACGCGTCGGTCGTTGATTTCAGATGTTTCTTTCTCAGTGTCTCTTTAATTAATGACTGGTGAGATAATTCTGCCTTAAAAGCTTCTCTTCCTAAGATGGTGTTTCCTGTTGAACTTTTCCCAACTCCAGGTTTTCCCAAAAGAACAATCCTCTGTTCATCTTCTCTCTGTTGAGTCTGTAAAAGAAGAAATGATTATTGTCCAACACATGGTTCATGAGGGTAAAGTTAAGATGATGCTTTTGTTGAATGCATAAAGCCTGTTTCCCCCAGAGTTGATATGATTTTTTAGTTATATAAGTTATAATAATAATCTCTTCTTAACCCTAAAACTGGCAATGTGATCTGGCTGTAACATAGTTTCTGTCATCTTTTTTGGGGCGTAAGAATGATTTTTTTCATCAAATCCTTTTATCATTTATCACAGCCTGGTCTGTCTTGAGTATGCTGGTCACATGATTTGTTTTAAAAAAAATTGTGATTAATTAGTCAGCCTGACCTAAATCCAACATGGCTGCCAGTGGTGCAGGACATTCAGATTTTGATTAATTATGAACATTGTGAAAAATAAAATTTATAAAAATGTTGTTATTTAGCACGTTTTGAAGTTACACCTGAGTCACATTGCACTTTTGGGTATAAAAACTTTTGACTATCTTTGTATTCTGAGGTATTTTTTTTTGTACAAATTATAAAATGTACAGGTTAAAAATGCAACAAAAATGGACCAATGAACATTTTTTTTGCTGCAAATGAAAAACAACAACAATATTACAAACCTGTCATCCCCCTTTTTGAGAATATATGTAATATTGCACTATCCAAATTTAAATGGTTGTAATTCAAAAATGCTTTAGGAGCTGTACCAAAAATAGCCACTGGGGTTTTTTGTAACAAATTAATTTATTTTTAGTCTCAATAGAGTCTAAAGAGTCGATGATATGTGTTTTGTCAAGATTAGATTATAAAGTAGTTAAAAGAAATGTTGTAATAAGAAACCTGACACCACCCACTAGGTAAGGAACTCGCTAAATTTTTTTAAAGTAGCCTACAATTTTTATGGTAACGCAATTTCAAAACGGGTTTCACAGGCTGAATCTTGAGTTTGTAAGCTTTCCAATGATATATAACATGTCAACATTATATTATGAGTATGCAATGGCAGTTACAGTTATAGATTTGGTCCTTTTTTATGCCCTAAACAGGCAATGTGATCTGGGAGTCACAACTCATAAAATCCAAAATACATAACATTTTTCAAAAATTATTTTGGATATGATTTACTTATTAAGTCGAGATGATATAAAAAATTACATGACATTATTTGTTGCTTATCATTTTCTACTCTTGCCTGGTTAAACAAAAAAAAAAGTTATAATGACATATCAGCAAGTTAAAGAAAGCGCGTATAGCCTATAGCCTATAGTGTTTTGATTATGTTTGTATGAATAGAATAATTCTGTGACTTTATTTAGTGTGGATCATGTGACAATACGGGAAGTAAGAGTCCGATTTTGTTCACACATGTTTATCAACGCCAGAAAACACCACATGCCTATCTTCAAATCGATCGACGGATCATAAATAATAAACTCCAGAAATTAACGACGCAGAAGTGGTGAGTTCACATGTAAGTTTAGTATTTTAAGTTTTACCTAAAATTTTAGGAGTTATTAGAGTTTTTATGAATATTTGTTTGAGGTGTGCTAGTTTCGGTTTTGCGGAATCTACAGAGCGCGCTGGTGAAGTGCAGTCTGACTGAAAGAGTCACATGTGAATACACAGCTGTTATGACAAGGCAAGGTAAAATGTTAAAAAAAATGTTTTTTTGTGCGTTCTTTGTGTGCAAATAAAGTACATTTTCCATGTTACCGCTTTTACTTTTGTTCAGCCCTTACGCCACGCGCCTGCTCTTTCGGTAGAGCAGAACGTCGTTTTATTTTCCTAGATCAATTTCATAGACTTTTTAGTTATTTATTTATTGCACAAGTCATACATACATAAATGTTTAATTATTCACTCATTACGTGTATGAACGAAAAAAAAGGAACAGGAAGAAGAACATCTTATAATAGCCTACCTGTCGCTTATTTGTGCACATAAAAAAACCAAACCAAAAAAAACCCCGCTGCTTTATCAATGAATCAACCCCAATCCTCACCCCAAACATTTTCAGTAATACCTCTCTTTACACTTAATTATCATCATTTTAAGCATGTTAGTCATCATTTTTCTTGTAACATTTCTGTATTTTTTTCTTTATACAATTTCTTAAATTTACAAACACTTTTGCAGCACTTCAGTTCATAGTCCAAGGTGTTCCACAATTTAATTCCGTAAATAGACAAACACTTCTGTTTTTGTGTAGTGCATGCGAAAAGTTTTAAAATGATATTGCCTTCTATGGCCATCTTCCTCTGGTACAAAAGTGAATACATTTAGTAAAACCATAGGCAGAACTCTCTGCTTAGTTTTCTTTCCACATACAAATCAAAATCTTCAAATCAAATCAACTATTTCATCAGCCAACAACACCACCACCGTTTTGAAGAATTTTTGAGAATATGCCTTTAAAAGTATCATATGTCTTTAAAAACTAGTAGTAAGCTACAACTGAAATTAAGAAACATCAATACATTTGTATTACTAGTAGGCTACTTAAAGCACAATATATTTTGAATGAGCTAAAACGTGGCATTCATGTTTGAATTAAAATGATCATAAACAGAGGAATTATCATATTTTAATGGTTGTGTGTGAAACAAATTACTGATCATTCAGTTTATTTATTTAGGTCTGAAATTGATAAATGTTACCAAGATGTAATTTTTTCCCCATCTGTTTAACAGCATTCATTTTACAGTAGTCTTTAACGCCTGTCAAACTTGGGGCTCATGAATAATAATAATGTCATGAGCATCCCCCTGAACTGGAGCATTTTGCACGTGGAGCATTTACTGAACTGATTTGCTGAATCAAACCGCAGGCATGCTCTTTCTCTTCCAATGTACCATGGGGGGTGGAGCTCAGATCGAGCATCCTTCATGGACAGCAAGCCAAGTTTGTTTAGCATTAACTATTAAAGGATTAGTTCACCTCAAAATGAACATTTCCTGATAATTTACTCACCCCAAAGCCATCCAAGATGTTCATGTCTTTCTTTCTTCAGTGGAATAGAATTTTTTTTTTTTGAGGAAAATATTTCAGGATTTTTCTCCACACAATGGACTTCAATCGCAACCAAAATGTTGAAGTCCAAATCAATGCAGTTGCCAAGGGCGTTGACGTGCTTTAAAGGGCTCTGCATGATTTCAGCTAACAAACTAAAATGAATATGCTTTTTAACCACAATTGTTCATCTTCTGCTGGTCTGCGATGCGCCAGGCATTACATAATCACGTTGGAAAGGTCACGGTGGACGTACGCGTTTAGGTTTCAAAAGATTTTAACATCCAGGATGAAAGGACCATTTTAAGCCATAAACTCACACAAAGAAATAAATATGCCATTCAACAGACAATTAAATTTGAACAATCTTCCTTCTCCACGCTAGTAAACAATGGGGCGGTACTTCCACTTGACCTTTCCAACGTGATGACGTAATGCCCGGCGCGTCGCAGACCGGCACAAGACGAACAATTGTGGTTAAAAAAGTATATGTTTTTTTTTTGTGTTTTTTTATGACAGATAGTTTCGCTAGATAAGACCCTATTCCTCAGCTGAAATCATGCAGAGCCCTTAGAAGCACTTTAAAGTCCTTTAAAACTGCATTGATTTGGACTTCAACATTTTGGTTGTCATTGAAATCCATTGTGTGGAGAAAAATCCTGAAATGTTTTCCTAAATTTTTTTAATTTATTTTCCACTGAAGAAAGAAAGACATGAAAATATTGGATGGCATTGGAGTGAGAAAATGATCAGGAAATTTTCCTTTTGAGGTGAACTAATCCTTTAAGACTGGATGGGCAGGCGAACTCATGAAAGGACCACAGTAAACTAATGAACTGCTCCCTCTATCTGTGTGTTTACAGTGAAATGGCAGAAGCCAGTATTTCAGTGGATCAGGATCAGTTCGACTGTTCAGTGTGTTTGGATCTATTGAAGGATCCAGTGACGATTCCCTGTGGACACAGTTACTGTATGAACTGCATCTCAGATTTCTGGAATAATGAGAGAATCTGCAGATGTCCTTTATGCAACCAAACCTTCACACTAAGACCGGTTTTAAGTAAGAATGTGGTGTTTGCTGAAATTGTGGAGAAACTCAAGGCGACGAGACTCCAATCTGTTGCTCCTGTGGTTCCTCACACTGGATCTGGAGATGTGCAGTGCGACTCCTGCACTGGAAATAAACAGAAAGCAGTGAAGTCGTGTCAGGAGTGTCTAAGCTCTTACTGTCAAATTCACCTTGAACAGCATGAGAATCTCTTCAGAGGTAAAGGACACAATCTGATGGACGCCACTGGACGACTGCAGGAGATGATCTGCCCTCAACATGGTAAAATACTGGAGATTTACTGCCGTACCGACCAGCGGTGTATCTGTATGCTGTGTTTGGTGGATGAACACAAAAATCATGACACTGTATCGACTGCAGCAGCGAGGACTGAGGAACAGGTACTGCTTCATACTATAGGTTAAGCAAGCTCCTTTTTAAAGTCAACTGTTATGTGATTAAAGTCTTGCAACTAGAGGCTGAAGTTTGTGAGCAATGTAGGCTTGAGAAGCCTGAACCTCGAGCTTGAGGCTTGAACTCGTGTTGCCTTGTGAACAGCTTACTTCAAAAGCAGAAAGGTACAGCGGGTGAAATATGTATTGAATACGTTACCATTTTTCTCAGTAAATATATTTCCAAAGATGCTATTGACATGACATTTTCACCAGATGTTGGTAACAACCCAAGTAATCCATACATACAAAGAAACCAAAACAAATAAGTTCGGAAATTAAGTTATGTGTAATAATGTGAAATGATGACACAGGGAAAAAGTATTGAACACATGAAGAAAGGGAGGTGCAAAAAGGCATGGGAAGCCAAGACAACAGCTGAAAACTATCAGTAATTAAAAAGCAATCCAGCTGTCAGTGCAAAGTAATATCAGCTGGTTCAGTCCCAACTGATGGCCTACAAAAAGGTCTCATTGCCAAGGTGTCACTCAAGACACATCTCATGATGGGTAAAAGCAAAGAGCTGTCTCAAGACCTTCGCAACCTAATTGTTGCAAAACATAATGATGGCATTGGTTATAGGCACATTTCTAAGCTTCTGAATGTTCCAGAGGAGTGAAAAGAATAATCAGAGTTGTCCAAGAGTAATTCCACACATGTTCCACATATGGCGGAAGAGCACTTCGACTCGGCGCAATAATATCATCACTCCTGATGATATTACTGTGATGATATTACTGCGCCAAGTCGAAGTGCTCCAAGTGCTATTCCGCCATACATTATACTGTAGTTATCCCTTTTAACCCACTTAGAAAAGCGCCACGTTTTATTTTGTGTCACCATACTTGGTCGTGTAACTGTTAGGGCTGTCACTTTTGTGAAAAAAATCCTTTTCGATTTTCGAGACCTATGTGTTCATTGAATCGATTGTAAAATCGATTTTCCATGTCTAAAGACGTTTCCATTTTCATAGCCAAATATAGGCCAATCCACGGACAACTAACAGGCAGGACGAACGTAAAGAGGGCGCTTGAAACGCACAATATTTCTGATGATTTATTGGCATGAAATTTCGTGTACAATTACAAACAGGAGTATAACATTCTCGAAAAGCAGAGTGTACTGCCATAACATCAATGACAAACATTACTGCAGGCTTTAACATGGCTGTTTTCACGATTAGAAATGTCAAACAAATTTCACCTACGTAGCCTGTAGCCCGAGTCTGTAAGCTATCTGGGTAACACTTTATTTTACGGTGCCCGTGATACAGAGTAATTACATAATTAAGTACTTAGTAGTAGATGTTGTAATAACATGTAACTACATGTACTTAACATGTAATTAAGTTATGGAACAGCCTGTACTTACACATTGTAATTACACACATGTAATAGGCAGCTACTGTTACACATATGTAACAAGCCGGGTCAGTTACATATGTGTTACCAACTTGGTACAATGTAATTATATAAGAAAGTACTTAGTACTACACAATGTAACAAAAAGTGTATCAAGCTTAAGTGTACTTCATGTGTATCTACATACCTTATCCATCTGTACTGTAGTTTGGATTAACTCACTAGTTCACAGCATAAATACATGTAGTAGCTTCCAAATTACATTGCAATTACACAATATTACACAGGGATAAGCTACGTAAAATAAAGTGTATCAAGACTGTACTTAAGTGTACTTCATGTGTACAGATGGATAAGGTATTTAGATACACATGAAGTACACTTAAGTATATTCTTGATACACTTTATTTTACGTAGCTTATCCCTGTGTAATATTATGTAAATGTAATTAGGAAGCTACTACATGTATTTATGCTGTGAACTAGTGAGTTAATCCAAACTACAGTACAGATGGATAAGGTATGTAGATACACATGAAGTACACTTAAGTACAGTCTTGATACACTTTTTGTTACATTGTGTAGTACTAAGTACTTTCTTATATAATTACATTGTACCAAGTTGGTAACACATATGTAACTGACCCGGCTTGTTACATATGTGTAACAGTAGCTGCCTATTACATGTGTGTAATTACAATGTGTAAGTACAGGCTGTTCCATAACTTAATTACATGTTAAGTACATGTAGTTACATGTTATTACAACATCTACTACTAAGTACTTAATTATGTAATTACTCTGTATCACGGACACCGTAAAATAAAGTGTTACCGCTATCTGTAGCCTATGCTTGAAATTTTCTAAATACTGGCGACATCTTACACAGAAGTAGGCTATAATTTGCTGTTATGTGTGTTTATCAGAACCTGCAGTTGCTGTGTGATGCGCGTTCGCTGCGGGCGTATCGTGACGAGCTGGAGAGCGCCTTTCAGACAGGGCACGGCATTCGCGGCGCTATGAGACCCATTCATTTCAATGGCTTGCGAGACATTCTGTTTTGTTTTTACCTCCAAAACACACCAACAATTGGTCAGATCTATGCCATTGGACTGTGCGGTTCAATGGCTGAGCCATTCAATAGGCTACAGATAGCGCGAGACGTTTTGTTGCTGGGTCGACCAAGCGGTGCGCACGCCGCGGTCAAAGTTCAATCGCGCAAATCGCGTTGTATCTGAAGCGGCCAGCGCCGCGCATTCTGCGTCCTGAAAGCCTTTAAAATCGATTCCCTATTTTCATTTTCGAAACTTGTGTTGATTGGTCCGATCGATTGTGCAATCGATTTTCGAACAAAAAGTGACAGCCCTAGTAACTGTATTTAAATAGGGAAAAAGTGGAGGTGTTTGATCGCTTCTAACTTCATCTCTGTTTGGTCCCTAATGAATGAACTGGGCTAAGCTAAGTGCTATCAAAGTGTCACCGCGTGCCAGAGCGATTGAGTGCACGCACTGAGACGAGCGAGGTATGTATCAACTCGTCTTAGTTAAGGCAATACCATAGTTTAATATGAAAAAACGGTGGAGTGTTCCTTTAACACTATTGCTGTTTGTACTACATTTTTGATCAAATAAATGCAGCCTTAGTGAGCATAAGAGACTTCTTTCAAAAACAAAATCTTACTGACCTCAAACATTTGAATGATAGTGTAAATTTAATAATTTTTGTTTTCAGCAGAGACATTTTGAAGAAACACAGAGAAACATCCAGACGAGAATCCAGCAGAGAGAGGAAGGTCTTCAGGCGTTGATAGAGGCTGTGGCGTCTCATAAGGTGAGTTTGGAGAAGAAGAGAAGTTTGAGTCTCAGTTTGGACTTTCCTCCAGTGCTGGAGCTCTGCTAGTCCCACTGAAGCCACGGTGTGATTGTGATGTGTGTGTAACAGCGCTCTGCACAGACGGCAGTGGAGGACAGTGAGAGGATCTTCACTGAGCTCATCCGCTCCTTTGAGATACGTCGCTCTGAGGTGACGCAGCTGATCAGAGATCAGGAAAGATCTGCAGTGAGTCGAGCTGAAGAACGACTGGAGCGACTGAAGCAGGAGATCGAGGATCTGAGGAGGAGAGACGCTGAGCTGAAGAAGCTTTCACACACACACGATCATGTTCATTTCCTCCAGGTAACAGAGATCTTCTCAAACACTCCCACTAAGCAAAATGATGTCCAAAACACGTCTTTTCAACGTCTTTGTCACAAAAGTCGGACGTTGATAAGACGTCTATTATCAGTGGACTTCTTATCAACGTCCGACTTTTGTGACAAAGACGTTGAAAAGACGTGTTTTGGACATAATTTTGCTTAGTGGGCTGAGGACTTTTGTAATTCAAAAATCTAAACTTCAGCAATTACAGGGAGTTTTTGTTTCTGTAGAGTTTGCAGTCTCTTGTAAATCTCTCTGGATCTACAGACGGCTTCAGTATCAGTTCTCATCTGTCTTTTGACAACATAGTGAATTCAGTCTCTCAACTCAGAGACAAACTTCTGCAGTTCTGCAGAGAGACTATAGAAAAGTCATATGGAATAGGTAAAGACGTCTATTCTCAGAAATGAGTTCAGCATTATATATATATGTACTGTACATGCATATACATTCTTAGTGAGAATTAAACTGCAGATGTGTTTTGTTTCCATAGTGAAATCCATCCAGATTTTTGGCGCCCCTGAATATCAGACCAGAGAAGAGTTTCTACAATGTGAGTTACTATGAACATGAGTTTGACTAATAGTGACTTTTATGGCCTTTTTGTGTTGCATTGCATGGACTACAAAAAAACAATTATAAAATCAATGAGAAAAATAATCAACACATTTTATTATTAATTATTTAAATTACTGAAAATGCATGTCATCAAGATGGAGACGAATCATTTTTAATTAAACTATTCATTTTCAAAGACAATTTGTTGACGGGCATAAATAGACAAATCTACTGAAAATTTTACCATATTTGACGCTTGTAACACAAGTAAAACATTTTTGAATAGATATTTGTAAATGGGGTTGCTTTTATAAATGAAAGTAACACATTACTGTTTGTGGGTGATAACATATACTGTTACCTGTTAAATGATTAGTTTATAGTATTTTTGCACACATTGTTTAGCATAGGTTTGTTGCAACTCTAAATAAAAATGTACTTCATAGGTTGAAATGGATTGAGGTTTCATTGGTGATTTTACCAGTCGGAGAGACACATTTAAAATAAAAAAGTAAAACTTTAGAATTATAAAACTAAGGGACCTGCTAATGTGTTATAATAATGATGGAAGGTCATGAGTGATTATTTCTTTATTTGTATCAGATTACCGTCTGTTGACTCTGGATCCAAACTCGGTGAATCATTGGATCCGTCTGTCTGAAGAAAACACCGTGATCACTTTGGCTGACACGTATCAGCCGTATCCTGAACATCCAGAGAGATTCGATTATTGGATGGAGGCGTTGTGTGCGGAGAGCGTTACTGGACGCTGTTACTGGGAGGTGGAGTGGGCTGGTGAAGGGAAACTAGGAGTGGTTATAGGAGTAACATATAAGAGCATCAGCAGGAAAGGAATTGGTCCTGAAAGTATGGCTGGGTTTAATGATCAGTCGTGTAGTTTGTACTGCACTCCCACTTTCTGCTCATTCTGTCACAATAACATTGAGATCGTCCTTCCTGTAGTGTCCAGCGGTAGAATAGGAGTGTATGTGGATCACAGCGCAGGGATTTTGTCCTTCTACAGCGTCTCAGACACAATAAGTCTCATCCACAGAATCCAGGCCACATTCATCCAGCCGCTCTACGCCGTGTTTGGATTAGATAGACACTCAAGGGTGAAACTGTGTCGTCTGACCAATTAAATCATAGAGAGGTTCTACCAATTAATTTATCATATGCCCTACTGAACCCTTTGAAAATCTGTATTTCTGCATTGACGATCAATTAAAAAAGGGGACAAACACAATCAGACTAAACTAATAACACAAACTATTGTACTTGTCACATTTTATACTGAATACACTGAATCATTCACAGTGCAGGGTGGAGAACGGTGGTGTACATTTTCTTTAAAAAGTGATGTGTGTGTATGTGTGTGTGTGGTGGTGGGGTCTTAATACAAGGCTTATAGACCTTATTGAGAGCAGTGCCACGACAGGTATACTAAACGAGGCTGACAAAGATGGAGCTGGTCTATATTATAGGTTAAAATAACAAATGCACAAAAAAGTTTCCTAATGGTCTGGTGGTTGAACGTCTCGGTTACATGTGTAACCCTTGTACCCTAAAGGAAGTAACCACGTCGGACTGATCAACGAATAGGAATCTCGCTAGAGAGCCCAATCTACTTGAGTGTAACTAAACAAGCCAATGCACATTGCGATATTTGCATCAGCTACTCCGCCTAGCATCTCGAGTATATAGTGAGCATCTTCATGTTCATATAAATCGCATCTTTATGTTTTCGCTGAGGAGCCAAGGGATGGGAGATGGGACAGTCCTGTCAATCACTGCTGTTCCGCATGACCCTACTCAGTGAGACTATTGGATAACACTGACTACGTTTACAAGCTGTTAAAATTCGGGTTAAGGTCACTATTCGGGTTTCTGAAACATTCGGGATAACCCGTTTACATGCGTGAGCAGAGAGAGTTACTCCTGTATACATGGAATGTGTAATCAGTCGCCAATATCCCGATGTAAACGGCATTTCCGATTCTTCTTCCTGTATCCAAAGACAACAACAACAACAGCAGCAGCAGGCGGATAATGAATACTTTGGGGCGTCCGTACAAACCCTGCTTCGCGTAACTTTTCGGTCACTTTCTTTTAAATCTCACTATCTCGGTACTTTCTGCCGTCAATAAAATACATTATATTCTTGCTTTTCACCACACTAATAAAGAAATTGGTCTCCTCCTCGCTCCAAAAGTGTGGTGCTGTGCTGCGTCTCGCCATGTTAACCTCGACTTGTTTACTTCCGCTATACTGCACGCGGGGTTTTTTTATGCGCCGTCTCTACTCAAAAGACCAAGATTCCTTGCGAATAGAACATGCGCAGAACAGACATTTTGATGGGGATATGCCGAAACGCGTTTACAAGACCAAATATTCGGGTTAGAAAAGGGGTACCCCAGGTATAATATCCCGGTTTTTAAAAAACGGGATATGAGCATATCCGGGTTTTTGCCGGTGTTTACATGGCCGTGCGCGACTGGGTTATTGCTAATATTCCGGTTTTGAACGGGTTATTGGCTGCATCTAAAGGTAGTCACTGAGAAAGCGTTCCCTTTCCACTGGAAGTGGAAAAAAAAGGTGACTCCAGCCTCATCAAAGGGGGGCACCCCTAAGGGAAAGACACTGGCTTATGTTTATGAGTTATACCGTGGATAAATACACCTGCGATCCCCTCGGTCACTACACATGGGCACACAGCCTAGTACTGGTTCTACAGATACAACGGATGCAGGCTGCGTCCGGCTGCCGGGGTGATGGATAAACTCAACAGGTTTTGCTCTGGAGAATATAAGCGAGCAGTTTAGGGTGCAGCAAGATAACATTGAGCCGGGCCTCTCGGTGCTTCTACCCGTTTGAGGTGAGGACACCGGCTCAACACGTAGCCTATAGAATCTAGCGAACTTGTTGGGTGTCGTCGAGCCCGCAGCTCTACAGATATCCGTCAGCGAGCCATCCCGTGCCAGCGCCCAGGAGGATGCAATTCTCCTAGCGGAGTGAGCTCGCAAACCTGAGCGTGCAAGACACACCTTGTGCTTGGTATGCCAAGGTGATGGCATCCACTATCCAGTGGGAGACAGCCTTTCCCTTCTGCTGGCCTCTGTAACAGACAAAGAGCTGGTCTGAGGTCCTGGCGCTTTGTGTTCGGTCCACGTACAGTCGGAGAGCGCGGACAGGGCAAAGGCAGGGATGGGTCTGCCTCCTCCCTGGGCAGCGTTTGAAGGTTCGCCACCTGGTGCCTGAAGGGAGTGGTAAGAACCTTGGGCACATAGCCATAACTGAACTCTAGGCACGATTCGTCGACTAAAAATGCTTGCAGGTCCCCTACCCTCTTAAAGGAGTAATTTCTTCATAGACAAGACTTTTAACTCTGCTGACTGCAGAGGCTCGAACGAGGCATTCTGAAGTGCTCTGAGCACCAGAGACTAATCTCAAGAAGGTATGGAGGGCGGGCAAGAAAAGATTTCGTGCTCGTGCAGAATTGATGGTGTTTATTACCTTCTGGGGTAGGTCACCTAGAACCTCCGGTCTGTTGCGGTATGAAGCTCTTGTAGAACTTCTGGGTCATGACGACCCTCGTGCAGGTCCTTGAGCGCTTTGGTTCGATGGACCTGCAAGAATGCCATTTGTGTAATGTGGAGGGCGGCTTCTCCACAGGCCTGTTAAGCCTTTCCACAGTTAGACCAGACGAGTGCTTACATGGGGGAAGACACGGATCACCCCGCCAGGTGGAGTTAGGGCACAGTTGGTAAATGGTAAATGGACTGCATTTATATAGCGCTTTCACAGACCCAATGGCCACCAAAGCGCTTTACACATTGCCTCACATTCACCCATTCACACACCGACGGCGGTGTCAGCCATGCAAGGCGCCATCCAGCTCGTCTGGAGCAGCTGGGGTTAGGTGTCTTGCTCATGGACACCTCGACACTTGGTCAGGTGGAACCGGGGATTGAACCACCAACCTTCCAGTTTGTAGACAACCTACATGAACCACTGAGCCACTGCCGCCAGTTGCATCACAACTGCCTGTTCCACTGGGAAGATCTGTAAAGCTGTAAACCAGCGTCTGTGAAAAACTGACATTCTTCTTTCAGACGAATACAATCGGAGTTATATTAAAACATGTCCTGGCTCTTCTTAGCTTTATATTGGCTGAGCATTTCTGTTTTGAAGTCCATAAAAGGCCATAAGCTAGACTTTTACTTTGTAACGTGTTAAATATGAATATTTTTCTTACACAAATGCATCGCTTCGCTTCAGAAGGCCTTTATTAACCCCCGGAGCCGTGTGGAGCACTTTTATGATAGACAGATGCACTTTAATGGACTTCAAAACAGAAACCGCAATTCACTGCCATTATAAAGCATGGACACTTAGGATAAGCTTGGAGCCAGGACATTTTTTTAATATAACTCTGATTGTATTTGTATGAAAGAAGAATATCATATACACCTAGGATGACTTGAGGGTTAGTAAATCATGGGCTAATTTTCAATTTTGGGTGAACTATCCCTTTAAGCGTGTCAGAAGTTCTCAGGTTTTGCGTTCTAATCCCTAGTTGTTGTTTTTTTTCCTCATAAAAAGATGTTCATCAATGACATTTGTGTGCATTTTGTTGTGATTTCACCAGAATGACTAGAGTCACATGATTTAAAAAAACATTCCAGTCCAAGACTGCCTCTTATTTAACATAAACAAAACTAAATGAATTCTCTTCTGGTTAACTGGAGATGTTGATAAGTTATCGGTAAGTTTCTTCGACGAATGCTTTATCTTCAAAAATAGAGTTTAGGGTGTTTTCAAGCACAAGTTAAAACTTTATATTGCGTACATGTTTACTAATTTTGTCGATCAGCTTCCTCCTCTTTTTTTTTTTTCTTCTGTCAAGTCAAATGTATTATATTTGTGATGATAAAATGAGGAGTGTATACTCACTGTATGCTAACCTGCTTGTGAACACTATTTAATTGAATGCTTCTGAGCAACATTGATGAACTGTATAGCCCTATAACCAGTCTTTGGTCATGTTTGTCCCCGGCCCGCTATGTTTTGTATGGTTTTGTTGTGTCCTATGTATAAAACAATGTCTGCCCTAATTGAGAATTAGCATTAGCACACGTTATAGCCTATGCTTGCACGTTCTGAACTATGTTGTTTGATGCAAACAAAATACTGCAAAACAATTAGTGGATTTTGGTGATCTGAATATATTAAATATCATTACCTGCACTCTAAAATAATAATAAATGAATAAAGCAAAAGAAAACCAAGACTGGCTTCTTGTCTTCACTACAGCTCAGATTTCCAGCTTCACTATCAAATATCTATCAAACACAATGGATTTCCTTTATTATTAAATCAACCAATAATCGTAGATCCGCATGTTTCCACTCTAGCTTCTTCAGTCTCAGAACCATTGCAGAAATGCATGTGCGTGCCTCTTTTCAAAGTTAATGGTCAAAAGTATTGATATTAACTATAAATGTTATAAGTGGAACAAAAAGTGTTAAACTGTCTGTTAATATATTAAAAAAGGAGATATTCCACTTCAACTGAGGTAATAAATGAACTTGCTTCTAAGCTAGCACAATTACGATGTGAATTTAAAAGAAACTAATCATGGAGACTTTCTTTTTAGTACAATATAATTTTTTGTCTGTTATTTTAACTTATTTTTACAGTTAATGTACAGTTCTTTATTATTATTGAAGAAAATGCAGGAAGATGACAGGTGACGTTTCAAAACTTGTTAGTTTATTATTAAGAATCGCATGGAACTCATTTAAGCAAATGTGTGTGTTTTCAGCTCTCAGCTGTGAGTTTCTGCAGGGTGAATTTCAGGCGGTCTCGAGAACTGCTGCACACCTCCAGCGACTTATTCTGCCTGCATAAGTAATCGAACACACAAACAAAGAGAAGATTCAGTCATCACATGCTATACAGAACATTACATTCATAAACATTTGTTAGTTGAGTTACCTGGCCAAGAAAGCATTGAGGACAGTGATGTGATCTCGGGGGAAATAACTCTGTTTTACTGCATGTTCCAAACACTGTAGATGACCTGGGACCACCTTCACCGCCTTTAACTTATCCTCACTCTAGAGAAAGAGAGAGAAATACCTGAACATCAAAACATGCTTTCCACCATCAGCTGAAAGGTTCTAGTCATGGTGAGCAGTGAAACCCGGTGCATTTCTAATAGGACAGGGGTTTTCAAACTGAGGTTGCACATGAAAATTACAGCATTTATATTGAGAAAGGGTTTTGTTTGCAATGGGATCATCATATTTGAGGATATTAGAACATGGTTCGGTACAATTGTAAAAGCCCAAACTAGTATACTAGTACAGAAACATACAGACTAGTATAGTAATGCACGATTCAGTTACAGTAACCATGTTAAAATATCAAATGGCATTCATAACCTATTTTAGTTACGTGATATGACATATTTCCAAGTGAAAGGGTATTAATCAAGAAAAAAATATGGTTACACTTAATTTGAAGGTGTTATTGTTACAGTGTAATTATACATTTAAGTACTGAGTAATCCTAATCGGTAACACTTGATTTTACGGTGTCCGTGATACAGAGTAATTACATAATTAAGTACTTAGTAGTAGATGTTGTAATAACATGTAACTACATGTACTTAACATGTAATTAAGTTATGGAACAGCCTGTACTTACACATTGTAATTACACACATGTAATAGGCAGCTACTGTTACACATATGTAACAAGCCGGGTCAGTTACATATGTGTTACCGACTTGGTACAATGTAATTATATAAGAAAGTACTTAGTACTACACAATGTAACAAAAAGTACTTAAATATGTTACTAAGGTGTGAAAAGCCTGCAGGGGTAACATGGGCTGTTACGCCTATGTAATGGTCAAAGTCTGTTACACAGCTGTTAGTGTAACCGGGAGATCCAGATCTGTATTTTAGTTCGAATTAACTCACTAGTTCACAGCATAAATACATGTAGTAGTTTCCTAATTACATTGAAATTACATAATATTACACAGGGATAAGCTACGTAAAATAAAGTGTATCAAGACTGTACTTAAGTGTACTTCATGTGTATCTACATACCTTATCCATCTGTACCTTAGTTTGAATTAACTAACAAGTTCACAGCTTAAGTACAGTCTTGATACACTTTATTTTACGTAGCTTATCCCTGTGTAATATTATGTAATTTCAATGAACTAGTGAGTTAATTCGAACTAAAGTACAGATCTGGATCTCCCGGTTACACTAACAGCTGTGTAACAGACTTTGACCATTACATAGGCGTAACAGCCCATGTTACCCCTGCAGGATTTTTCACACCTAAGGCTACGTTCACACTTAGCGTCTTTTTTGACAAAAAAAAGTTAACAACGGCGTTTTTTTAGCAAAAAAAAAAAAACGCTGCGTGTTCGGTTACAAATAGCAGCCGAGCGCGTCTTTTGTTGCTATAACAACAGCTGCGACAGTAGCTAGTGCTGTGTGATGCAAAAAATGTCGAGAAAGAGAAAGTTGGCTCTTGCGTTGGCTTTTGAAGTTACCGGGGAGGAGAATGTCGGTTCACAAAGACGTTTGTGGGTGCACGACATTATACGGGGAAGGAAACTGTATGGTGCTTACAACAATTTAGTCCAGGAGCTCCGGTTGGATGATGCACGGTTTGTGGCATATTTTAGACTACACAAAAGTCAGTTTGAAGACCTGCTACAAATCATTGCACCATAAGACCATGTTTATAATAGTTTAAAATAAAATCTCTCATCTGTTTTAAAGGTATTTGGCAACAGGCGATTCTTTCCGGTCTATTGCCTTTGGCTTCAGAGTAGGTGCCAGTACTGTGGCTGGAATAGTGAGCCAGGTGTGTGAGGCAATCTGGAACTGTCTACTGTCTGATTGCATGCCTGTGCCTGATGCAGCAGAGTGGAGAAGGATAGCTGCTGAGTTCCAACATCTTTCGGCTTTCCCCAACTGCCTTGGAGCAATGGATGGGAAGCATGTAGTCATCGAAGCCCCTCCATCCAGCGGGTCCCTATATTACAACTACAAAGGGACATTTTCAATAGTTCTCCTTGCAGTTGTTGATGCCAGGTATCGCTTCAGGCTTGTAGACATCGGTGCTTATGGTAGAAACAGTGATGGAGGAACACTGACTGCCTCTGCCTTTGGATCTGCCCTACGCCAGAGCAGCCTGAGGATACCTGAAAACTCTCCCCTCCCTGGAGCAGAGCATCTTGGAGCCATGCCATATGTATTCCTCGCAGATGAAGCATTCCCGCTGTGCCGTAACATCCTCCGCCCTTACCCTGGACACAACACTGGAGAAAGGAAAGTTTTTAATTTTCGTCTTTCCCATGCTCGAAGAATGGTGGAGTGTACATTTGGCATACTTGCAGCACAATGGAGAGTATATCGCAGGGTACTGGGAGTGTCTCCGGAGGTGGCTGAGAAGATTGTGAAGGCCACCTGTATGCTTCACAATTTCTTGAGGAGAGATGTGCTCACAGCTCCTGCTCTAACTTTGACCACAGAGCCATCTTTAGGAATGCAGGATGCACCCCGGCTTGGCACCAATAATGCCAGCAGAGATGCTGTAGCTATGAGGGATAGGTTTGCGGAGTACTTCATGTCTCCAGTTGGTCAAGTTCCCTGGCAAGACCGCTACTGATGGACCATACATCAACATCTCTCTTTTAAGAGCTACCCAAAATATCTACTTTTAACATACTCAATTCTATCGCTATTAAAAACAAAACACACTTTACTCATTGTATTGTTGTTGTATTGCAGACTGTTTCGAGTATCAGTTTGTCAGTATTATTTGTATGTTTGTGTATTTATGTTTATGTATGTTACTTACAAAATACTCCCTCCCCATGTTGCTAATTTGTACATACATGGAGTCTACCTTTGCATTCTTTGCCACCATCCCATTCTACAATTGTTGTCATTGCAATAAATCAGTATTTACCTCAAAATGGTTCATGTAATTATTACAACAAATTAAGCAGCAGTATATGTGGCATGGGCAATGCTTTTAGATGTTTACAAAACCTCTTCCATATCTTAAAGAACAAAATGAAACGCATTACAGATTTTTAGTAAAAGTTTATTACCATTGTGTTTTTACTGAAAACAAAAATTTTATATTTGTAAATTATTATTGCAGCTAATAGTAATGCTATAGCCATAACACTATGGACAACTGATAATCTAAGACGTTTCACCAAATTCCAAGTCAAAGAACAGTGTTTGCATTCTCAGCCTCGCCATAGCCTGCTTGCGAGGCTCAAGCCTTCTTAATGCTGGTACAAAACTAAGTAGAAAGTGCTCATGCTCATCTACATCTTGCTGTATAGACTGCAGCACTTGTTGTTGGTACGGGGTGAGACCTGGGGCTACCTCCCTTCTTTTTCCCCTTGATGCTGGAGAAGGATTTGGCTGAGGTCGAACTGGAGTAGATTCCTGTGTTGGTGCTGCTGGTGGTGGTGGTGGTGGTGGTGGTGCTGGCTGGTGTCCACCAGGGCTTGATGGATCGCTGATCACTGAGTCACCCATTGCACCCTGGGGGGAAAAAAGAGAAGACAACACACCAATAAATACACTACCAGTCAAACGATTATGGACAGTAATGTTTTTTTAACTAAGTCTGTTCTGCTCACTATTTAATTGTTCCAAATTACAGCAAAAACAGTAAATGTTTGAAATATTTTTACTATTTAAAATAAATGTTTTCTTTGAATATATTTTAAAATGTAATTTATCCCTGTAATCAAAGCTAAATTTTCAGCACCATTTACTCCAGTCTTCATTGTCACATGATCCTTCAGAAATTATCCTAATATTCTGATTTGCTCTTCAAGAAACATTATATTATTAGGGGCCAAGCACTGAAGGTGCGGGCACCTATTGTATCTGTTCCCGTTCTTATTCTTCTTTTTAGGGGCCAAGCACTGAAAGTGCGGAGGCACCTATTGTTTTTGTTGGCGTTCTTATTATTATTAGGGGCCAAGCACTGAAAGTGCGGAGGCACCTATTGTTTTTGTTGGCGTTCTTATTATTATTATTCTTCCGTTTCTTCTTCTTCTTCTTCTTCTTCCGCCATTGAAGTCTATGGCAGCCCTATGAACCGCTTGCGGGAAAGTTGATTTTATTTGACATTCTGATAGAGGACAGTCCCAACATTAAATACACCAATTTTGGTGTCTCCAACTCATTCCCTCTAGCGCCACCAACAGTCCAAAGTTTCACTCATGTCTATGCTGATAACTTTTGAACCGTAAGGGCTAGAATCAAAATTCTTTTTTCCTCTGATTCCTGAGCTCACGACGATCCGATTGCACCCTATGACGTCATTTTCCGTCATAATAGTTTTCCCGCCATTTTGAATTTTCCAAAAAACCTACTTTTTCGAACTCCTCCTAGGCCGTTGCTCCGAATTTCACGAAAATTGAACCAGATCAACTCCAGACCATGACGACAAAAAGTTATGGAATTCAAGTTGATTCGAATTACCGTTCTCGAATACCGCGCAAATAAATTTTACGTAGCGCTTGCAAAAACAGACGTAAGGCCGTATCTCCACAACGCTTTATCGGATTCAGACCAAATTTGGTACATGTCATCACAAGCATGACCTGAGGCTACATGCTGCGTTTCGGCGCAGCGCCACCTACTGGTCCGGAGATATGAAGAATTTATATTTTTGCTTATAACTTCTGAACGGTTTGTCCAAAAATCACAAAAGTGGTCTCGTTAGATTCAGGGCATCGTGCTGAGTCGACTGATATCCAATTTTCCCATATCGGCCATTTTGGCTGTCGGCCATTTTGAATTATGTGCTAAAATGCTGTATTTTATGAACGCATGAACGTATCGTTACGAAACTCAGTATGGGTCATCAGTACAACGCCCTAAAAGTACTCAAAAATTTATGAGACAGCGCCACCTTTTGGTCAAAAGTTATAATGAAATTTCCAAAAATGCTAATAACTTTTGAATAAATTTGCCTATAGTAATGACACTGATCTCAATAGATTCCTTGGGTTATGCTGAAAACATAGATACCAATTTTGCCATAGTCAATCAAAGTTCCTGTCCGCCATCTTTATTTACTTTTAAAACCTACTTTTTCGAACTCCTCCTAGACCGAACGTCCGATTTTCACCAAAATCGGATCGTGTCATCTCCAGACTGTGCCGAGTAAAAGTTATGGATTTCGTGTCGATAGACAAAACCGTTTTCGTATACCGCAGTGGCAAAGTTGAGGCATGATGCCAAAATGACTATTCAGGCTTTATATCTGCAATGCCTTGACATATTGACACCAAACTTTGTATGTGTCATTGTCACTTCACTCTGACCACATCACATCAGTTTCGTAACTGCGCCACCTATTGGTCGAAAGTGATAATCATATTTTTAGTTATTGTATGTGATTTTTCAACCATTTTGCCAAAATTCATCTTCAAATGTCTTTAATTGCTCCTTGCTGCAGTGGGTCTCACACTCCCAGCCACTTTGGCATGACTTGTCGTCTTGCTTGCGCTTGGCCCCGGTGATTGCTGCTTGCAGCTATATTTATTATTATTATTATTATTATTATTAGGGGCCAAGCACTGAAAGTGCGGAGGCACCTATTGTTTTTGTTGGCGTTCTTATTATTATTAGGGGCCAAGCACTGAAGGTGCGGGCACCTATTGTATCTGTTCCCGTTCTTATTAGGGGCCAAGCACTGAAAGTGCGGAGGCACCTATTGTTTTTGTTGGCGTTCTTATTATTATTATTCTTCCGTTTCTTCTTCTTCTTCTTCTTCTTCCGCCATTGAAGTCTATGGCAGCCCTATGAACCGCTTGCGGGAAAGTTGATTTTATTTGACATTCTGATAGAGGACAGTCCCAACATTAAATACACCAATTTTGGTGTCTCCAACTCATTCCCTCTAGCGCCACCAACAGTCCAAAGTTTCACTCATGTCTATGCTGATAACTTTTGAACCACAAGGGCTAGAATCAAAATTCTTTTTTCCTCTGATTCCTGAGCTCACGACGATTCGATTGCACCCTATGACGTCATTTTCCGTCATAATAGTTTTCCCGCCATTTTGAATTTTCCAAAAAACCTACTTTTTCAAACTCCTCCTAGGCCGTTGCTCCGAATTTCACGAAAATTGAACCAGATCAACTCCAGACCATGACGACAAAAAGTTATGGAATTCAAGTTGATTCGAATTACCGTTCTCGAATACCGCGCAAATAAATTTTACGTAGCGCTTGCAAAAACAGACGTAAGGCCGTATCTCCACAACGCTTTATCGGATTCAGACCAAATTTGGTACATGTCATCACAAGCATGACCTGAGGCTACATGCTGCGTTTCGGCGCAGCGCCACCTACTGGTCCGGAGATATGAAGAATTTATATTTTTGCTTATAACTTCTGAACGGTTTGTCCAAAAATCACAAAAGTGGTCTCGTTAGATTCAGGGCATCGTGCTGAGTCGACTGATATCCAATTTTCCCATATCGGCCATTTTGGCTGTCGGCCATTTTGAATTATGTGCTAAAATGCTGTATTTTATGAACGCATGAACGTATCGTTACGAAACTCAGTATGGGTCATCAGTACAACGCCCTAAAAGTACTCAAAAATTTATGAGACAGCGCCACCTTTTGGTCAAAAGTTATAATGAAATTTCCAAAAATGCTAATAACTTTTGAATAAATTTGCCTATAGTAATGACACTGATCTCAATAGATTCCTTGGGTTATGCTGAAAACATAGATACCAATTTTGCCATAGTCAATCAAAGTTCCTGTCCGCCATCTTTATTTTCTTTTAAAACCTACTTTTTCGAACTCCTCCTAGACCGAACGTCCGATTTTCACCAAAATCGGATCGTGTCATCTCCAGACTGTGCCGAGTAAAAGTCATGGATTTCGTGTCGATAGACGAAACCGTTTTCGTATACCGCAGTGGCAAAGTTGAGGCATGATGCCAAAATGACTATTCAGGCTTTATATCTGCAATGCCTTGACATATTGACACCAAACTTTGTATGTGTCATTGTCACTTCACTCTGACCACATCACATCAGTTTCGTAACTGCGCCACCTATTGGTCGAAAGTGATAATCATATTTTTAGTTATTGTATGTGATTTTTCAACCATTTTGCCAAAATTCATCTTCAAATGTCTTTAATTGCTCCTTGCTGCAGTGGGTCTCACACTCCCAGCCACTTTGGCATGTCTTGTCGTCTTGCTTGCGCTTGGCCCCGGTGATTGCTGCTTGCAGCTATATTTCTTCTTTTTCTTTTTCTTTTTCTTTTTCTTCCGACTGGGCGTCTATGGCAGCCTATAGAACCGTTTGCGGGAAACTTATGAAAATTGGCACAGTGATAGAGGACAGCCTGAACTATCACCATAGCAAATTTGGAGTCTCCAACTCATTCCCTCTAGCGCCACCAGCTGTCCAAAGTTTCACTCATGTTTATGCTAATAACTTTTGAACCACAAGGGCTAGAAACAAAATTCTTTTTTCCTCTGATTCCTGAGCTCATGACGATTCGACTGCACCCTATGACGTCATTTTCCGTCATAATAGTTTTCCCGCCATTTTGAATTTTCCTAAAAACCTACTTTTTCGAACTCCTCCTAGGCCGTTCCTCCGAATTTCACGAAAAATGAACCAGATCATCTCCAGACCTTGACGACCAAAAGTTATGGAATTCAAGTTGATTCGAATTACCGTTCTCGAATACCGCGCAAATAAAATTTACGTAGCGCTTGCGAAAACAGACGTAAGGCCGTATCTCCACAACGCTTTATCGGATTCAGACCAAATTTGGTGCATGTCATCACAAGCATGACCTGAGGCTACATGCTGCGTTTCGGCGCAGCGCCACTTACTGGTCCGGAGATATGAAGAATGTATGTTTTTGCTTATAACTTCTGAACGGTTTGTCCAAAAATCACAAAAGTGGTCTCGTTAGATTCAGGGCGTCATATTGAGTTGACTGATATCCAATTTTCCCATATCGGCCATTTTGGCTGTCGGCCATCTTTAATTATGTGCTAAAATGCTGTATTTTATGAACGCATGAACATATCGTTACGAAACTCAGTATGGTTTATCAGTACAACGCCCTAAAGGTACTCAAAAATTTATGAGACAGCGCCACCTTTTGGTCAAAAGTTATAATGAAATTTCCAAAAATGCTAATAACTTTTGAATAAATTTGCCTATAGTAATGACACTGGTCTCAATAGATTCCTTGGGTTATGCTGAAAACATAGATACCAATTTTGCCATAGTCAGCCAAACTTCCTGTCCGCCTTCTTTATTTTCTTTTAAAACCTACTTTTTCGAACTCCTCCTAGACCGAACGTCCGATTTTCACCAAAATCGGATCGTGTCATCTCCAGACCGTGCCGAGTAAAAGTTATGGATTTCGTGTCGATAGACGAAACCGTTTTCGTATACCGCAGTGGCAAAGTTGAGGCATGATGCCAAAATGACTATTCAGGCTTTATATCTGCAATGCCTTGACATATTGACACCAAACTTTGTATGTGTCATTGTCACTTCACTCTGACCACATCACATCAGTTTCGTAACTGCGCCACCTATTGGTCGAAAGTGATAATCATATTTTTAGTTAATGTATCAACCATTGTGCCAAAATTCATCTTTAAATGTCTTCAATTGCTCCTTGCTGCAGTGGGTCTCACACTCCCAGCCACTTTGGCATGTCTTGTCGTCTTGCTTGCGCTTGGCCCCGGTGATTGCTGCTTGCAGCTATATTTATTCTTCCGTTTCTTCTTCTTCCGCCATTGAAGTCTATGGCAGCCCTATGAACCGCTTGCGGGAAAGTTGATTTTATTTGACATTCTGATAGAGGACAGTCCCAACTTTAAATACACCAATTTTGGTGTCTCCAACTCATTCCCTCTAGCGCCACCAACAGTCCAAAGTTTCACTCATGTCTATGCTGATAACTTTTGAACCGTAAGGGCTAGAATCAAAATTCTTTTTTCCTCTGATTCCTGAGCTCACGACGATTCGATTGCACCCTATGACGTCATTTTCCGTCATAATAGTTTTCCCGCCATTTTGAATTTTCCAAAAAACCTACTTTTTCGAACTCCTCCTAGGCCGTTGCTCCGAATTTCACGAAAATTGAACCAGATCAACTCCAGACCATGACGACAAAAAGTTATGGAATTCAAGTTGATTCGAATTACCGTTCTCGAATACCGCGCAAATAAATTTTACGTAGCGCTTGCAAAAACAGACGTAAGGCCGTATCTCCACAACGCTTTATCGGATTCAGACCAAATTTGGTACATGTCATCACAAGCATGACCTGAGGCTACATGCTGCGTTTCGGCGCAGCGCCACCTACTGGTCCGGAGATATGAATAATTTATATTTTTGCTTATAACTTCTGAACGGTTTGTCCAAAAATCACAAAAGTGGTCTCGTTAGATTCAGGGCATCGTGCTGAGTCGACTGATATCCAATTTTCCCATATCGGCCATTTTGGCTGTCGGCCATTTTGAATTATGTGCTAAAATGCTGTATTTTATGAACGCATGAACGTATCGTTACGAAACTCAGTATGGGTCATCAGTACAACGCCCTAAAAGTACTCAAAAATTTATGAGACAGCGCCACCTTTTGGTCAAAAGTTATAATGAAATTTCCAAAAATGCTAATAACTTTTGAATAAATTTGCCTATAGTAATGACACTGATCTCAATAGATTCCTTGGGTTATGCTGAAAACATAGATACCAATTTTGCCATAGTCAATCAAAGTTCCTGTCCGCCATCTTTATTTTCTTTTAAAACCTACTTTTTCGAACTCCTCCTAGACCGAACGTCCGATTTTCACCAAAATCGGATCGTGTCATCTCCAGACTGTGCCGAGTAAAAGTTATGGATTTCGTGTCGATAGACAAAACCGTTTTCGTATACCGCAGTGGCAAAGTTGAGGCATGATGCCAAAATGACTATTCAGGCTTTATATCTGCAATGCCTTGACATATTGACACCAAACTTTGTATGTGTCATTGTCACTTCACTCTGACCACATCACATCAGTTTCGTAACTGCGCCACCTATTGGTCGAAAGTGATAATCATATTTTTAGTTATTGTATGTGATTTTTCAACCATTTTGCCAAAATTCATCTTCAAATGTCTTTAATTGCTCCTTGCTGCAGTGGGTCTCACACTCCCAGCCACTTTGGCATGTCTTGTCGTCTTGCTTGCGCTTGGCCCCGGTGATTGCTGCTTGCAGCTATATTTAGGGGCCAAGCACTGAAAGTGCGGAGGCACCTATTGTTTTTGTTGGCGTTCTTATTATTATTATTCTTCCGTTTCTTCCGCCATTGAAGTCTATGGCAGCCCTATGAACCGCTTGCGGGAAAGTTGATTTTATTTGACATTCTGATAGAGGACAGTCCCAACATTAAATACACCAATTTTGGTGTCTCCAACTCATTCCCTCTAGCGCCACCAACAGTCCAAAGTTTCACTCATGTCTATGCTGATAACTTTTGAACCGTAAGGGCTAGAATCAAAATTCTTTTTTCCTCTGATTCCTGAGCTCACGACGATTCGACTGCACCCTATGACGTCATTTTCCGTCATAATAGTTTTCCCGCCATTTTGAATTTTCCAATAAACCTACTTTTTCGAACTCCTCCTAGGCCGTTGCTCCGAATTTCACGAAAATTGAACCAGATCAACTCCAGACCATGACAACAAAAAGTTATGGAATTCAAGTTGATTCGAATTACCGTTCTCGAATACCGCGCAAATAAATTTTACGTAGCGCTTGCAAAAACAGACGTAAGGCCGTATCTCCACAACGCTTTATCGGATTCAGACCAAATTTGGTACATGTCATCACAAGCATGACCTGAGGCTACATGCTGCGTTTCGGCGCAGCGCCACCTACTGGTCCGGAGATATGAAGAATTTATATTTTTGCTTATAACTTCTGAACGGTTTGTCCAAAAATCACAAAAGTGGTCTCGTTAGATTCAGGGCATCGTGCTGAGTCGACTGATATCCAATTTTCCCATATCGGCCATTTTGGCTGTCGGCCATTTTGAATTATGTGCTAAAATGCTGTATTTTATGAACGCATGAACGTATCGTTACGAAACTCAGTATGGGTCATCAGTACAACGCCCTAAAAGTACTCAAAAATTTATGAGACAGCGCCACCTTTTGGTCAAAAGTTATAATGAAATTTCCAAAAATGCTAATAACTTTTGAATAAATTTGCCTATAGTAATGACACTGATCTCAATAGATTCCTTGGGTTATGCTGAAAACATAGATACCAATTTTGCCATAGTCAATCAAAGTTCCTGTCCGCCATCTTTATTTTCTTTTAAAACCTACTTTTTCGAACTCCTCCTAGACCGAACGTCCGATTTTCACCAAAATCGGATCGTGTCATCTCCAGACTGTGCCGAGTAAAAGTTATGGATTTCGTGTCGATAGACAAAACCGTTTTCGTATACCGCAGTGGCAAAGTTGAGGCATGATGCCAAAATGACTATTCAGGCTTTATATCTGCAATGCCTTGACATATTGACACCAAACTTTGTATGTGTCATTGTCACTTCACTCTGACCACATCACATCAGTTTCGTAACTGCGCCACCTATTGGTCGAAAGTGATAATCATATTTTTAGTTATTGTATGTGATTTTTCAACCATTTTGCCAAAATTCATCTTCAAATGTCTTTAATTGCTCCTTGCTGCAGTGGGTCTCACACTCCCAGCCACTTTGGCATGTCTTGTCGTCTTGCTTGCGCTTGGCCCCGGTGATTGCTGCTTGCAGCTATATTTAGGGGCCAAGCACTGAAAGTGCGGAGGCACCTATTGTTTTCGTTCCGGTTCTTATTATTATTATTATTATTATTATTCTGCTTCTTCCGACTGGGCGTCTATGGCAGCCCATAGAAGCGTATGCGGGAAAGTTGTTCCGGTTTGACATTCTGATAGAGGACATTCCCAACAGTAATTGCACCAATTTTGGTGTCTCTAACTCATTCCCTCTAGCGCCACCACCTGTCCAAAGTTTCACTTATATTATGCTAATAACTTTTAAACCGTAAGGCCTATCAACAAAATTCTTTTTTCCTCTGATTCCTGAGCTCACGACGATTCGACTGGACCCTATGACGTCATTTTCCGTCATAAAAATATGGCCGCCATTTTGAATTGTCCAAAAAACCTTCTTTTGCGAACTCGTCCTAGACGGTTTGTCCGATTTGCACCAAAATTGCACCAGATCATCTTCAGGCTGTGGGGACAAAAAGTTATGGAATTCAAGTTGATTCGTCAAACCGTTTTCGATAAACGCGCAAACAAATTTTACGTAGCGCTTGCGAAAACAGACATAAGGCTGTATCTCCGCATCGCTTAATCGTATTCAAACCAAACTTCCTACATGTCATCACAAGCATGACCTGAGGCTACATGCTGCGTTTCGGCGCAGCGCCACCTACTGGTCTGGAGATATGAAAAAAGGCTATTTTTGCTTATAACTTCTGAACGGTTTGTCCAAAAATCACAAAAGTGGTCTCGATAGATTCAGGGCGTCATGTTGAGTTGACTGATATCCAATTTTTCCATATCGGCCATTTTGGCTGTCGGCCATTTTGAATTATGTGCTAAAATGCTGTATTTTATGAACGCATGAACGTATCGTTACGAAACTCAGTATGGGTCATCAGTACAAAGCCCTAAAGGTACTCAAAAGATTATGAGACAGCGCCACCTTTTGGTCAAAAGTTATAATGAAATTTCCAAAAATGCTAATAACTTTTGAATAAATTTGCCTATAGTAATGACACTGATCTCAATAGATTCCTTGGGTCATGCTGAAAACATAGATACCAATTTTGCCATAGTCAGCCAAACTTCCTGTCCGCCATCTTTATTTTCTTTTAAAACCTACTTTTTCGAACTCCTCCTAGACCGAACGTCCGATTTTCACCAAAATCGGATCGTGTCATCTCCAGACTGTGCCGAGTAAAAGTTATGGATTTCGTGTCGATAGACACAACCGTTTTCGTATACCGCAGTGGCAAAGTTGAGGCATGATGCCAAAATGACTATTCAGGCTTTATATCTGCAATGCCTTGACATATTGACACCAAACTTTGTATGTGTCATTGTCACTTCACTCTGACCACATCACATCAGTTTCGTAACTGCGCCACCTATTGGTCGAAAGTGATAATCATATTTTTAGTTATTGTATGTGATTTTTCAACCATTTTGCCAAAATTCATCTTCAAATGTCTTTAATTGCTCCTTGCTGCAGTGGGTCTCACACTCCCAGCCACTTTGGCATGTCTTGTCGTCTTGCTTGCGCTTGGCCCCGGTGATTGCTGCTTGTTAGGGGCCAAGCACTGAAAGTGCGGAGGCACCTATTGTTTTCGTTCCGGTTCTTATTATTAGGGGCCAAGCACTGAAAGTGCGGAGGCACCTATTGTTTTCGTTCCGGTTCTTATTATTATTATTATTATTATTATTATTCTGCTTCTTCCGACTGGGCGTCTATGGCAGCCCATAGAAGCGTATGCGGGAAAGTTGTTCCGGTTTGACATTCTGATAGAGGACATTCCCAACAGTAATTGCACCAATTTTGGTGTCTCTAACTCATTCCCTCTAGCGCCACCACCTGTCCAAAGTTTCACTTATATTATGCTAATAACTTTTAAACCGTAAGGCCTATCAACAAAATTCTTTTTTCCTCTGATTCCTGAGCTCACGACGATTCGACTGGACCCTATGACGTCATTTTCCGTCATAAAAATATGGCCGCCATTTTGAATTGTCCAAAAAACCTTCTTTTGCGAACTCGTCCTAGACGGTTTGTCCGATTTGCACCAAAATTGCACCAGATCATCTTCAGGCTGTGGGGACAAAAAGTTATGGAATTCAAGTTGATTCGTCAAACCGTTTTCGATAAACGCGCAAACAAATTTTACGTAGCGCTTGCGAAAACAGACATAAGGCTGTATCTCCGCATCGCTTAATCGTATTCAAACCAAACTTCCTACATGTCATCACAAGCATGACCTGAGGCTACATGCTGCGTTTCGGCGCAGCGCCACCTACTGGTCTGGAGATATGAAAAAAGGCTATTTTTGCTTATAACTTCTGAACGGTTTGTCCAAAAATCACAAAAGTGGTCTCGATAGATTCAGGGCGTCATGTTGAGTTGACTGATATCCAATTTTTCCATATCGGCCATTTTGGCTGTCGGCCATTTTGAATTATGTGCTAAAATGCTGTATTTTATGAACGCATGAACGTATCGTTACGAAACTCAGTATGGGTCATCAGTACAAAGCCCTAAAGGTACTCAAAAGATTATGAGACAGCGCCACCTTTTGGTCAAAAGTTATAATAAAATTTCCAAAAATGCTAATAACTTTTGAATAAATTTGCCTATAGTAATGACACTGATCTCAATAGATTCCTTGGGTTATGCTGAAAACATAGATACCAATTTTGCCATAGTCAGCCAAACTTCCTGTCCGCCATCTTTATTTTCTTTTAAAACCTACTTTTTCGAACTCCTCCTAGACCGAACGTCCGATTTTCACCAAAATCGGATCGTGTCATCTCCAGACCGTGCCGAGTAAAAGTTATGGATTTCGTGTCGATAGACGAAACCGTTTTCGTATACCGCAGTGGCAAAATTGAGGCATGATGCCAAAATGACTATTCAGGCTTTATATCTGCAATGCCTTGACATATTGACACCAAACTTTGTATGTGTCATTGTCACTTCACTCTGACCACATCACATCAGTTTCGTAACTGCGCCACCTATTGGTCGAAAGTGATAATCATATTTTTAGTTATTGTATGTGATTTTTCAACCATTTTGCCCAAATTCATCTTCAAATGTCTTTAATTGCTCCTTGCTGCAGTGGGTCTCACACTCCCAGCCACTTTGGCATGTCTTGTCGTCTTGCTTGCGCTTGGCCCCGGTGATTGCTGCTTGAAGCTATATTTATTATTATTATTCTGCTTCTTCCGACTGGGCGTCTATGGCAGCCCATAGAAGCGTATGCGGGAAAGTTGTTCCGGTTTGACATTCTGATAGAGGACATTCCCAACAGTAATTGCACCAATTTTGGTGTCTCTAACTCATTCCCTCTAGCGCCACCACCTGTCCAAAGTTTCACTTATATTATGCTAATAACTTTTAAACCGTAAGGCCTATCAACAAAATTCTTTTTTCCTCTGATTCCTGAGCTCACGACGATTCGACTGGACCCTATGACGTCATTTTCCGTCATAAAAATATGGCCGCCATTTTGAATTGTCCAAAAAACCTTCTTTTGCGAACTCGTCCTAGACGGTTTGTCCGATTTGCACCAAAATTGCACCAGATCATCTTCAGGCTGTGGGGACAAAAAGTTATGGAATTCAAGTTGATTCGTCAAACCGTTTTCGATAAACGCGCAAACAAATTTAACGTAGCGCTTGCGAAAACAGACATAAGGCTGTATCTCCGCATCGCTTAATCGTATTCAAACCAAACTTCCTACATGTCATCACAAGCATGACCTGAGGCTACATGCTGCGTTTCGGCGCAGCGCCACCTACTGGTCTGGAGATATGAAAAAAGGCTATTTTTGCTTATAACTTCTGAACGGTTTGTCCAAAAATCACAAAAGTGGTCTCGATAGATTCAGGGCGTCATGTTGAGTTGACTGATATCCAATTTTTCCATATCGGCCATTTTGGCTGTCGGCCATTTTGAATTATGTGCTAAAATGCTGTATTTTATGAACGCATGAACGTATCGTTACGAAACTCAGTATGGGTCATCAGTACAAAGCCCTAAAGGTACTCAAAAGATTATGAGACAGCGCCACCTTTTGGTCAAAAGTTATAATGAAATTTCCAAAAATGCTAATAACTTTTGAATAAATTTGCCTATAGTAATGACACTGATCTCAATAGATTCCTTGGGTTATGCTGAAAACATAGATACCAATTTTGCCATAGTCAGCCAAACTTCCTGTCCGCCATCTTTATTTTCTTTTAAAACCTACTTTTTCGAACTCCTCCTAGACCGAACGTCCGATTTTCACCAAAATCGGATCGTGTCATCTCCAGACCGTGCCGAGTAAAAGTTATGGATTTCGTGTCGATAGACGAAACCGTTTTCGTATACCGCAGTGGCAAAGTTGAGGCATGATGCCAAAATGACTATTCAGGCTTTATATCTGCAATGCCTTGACATATTGACACCAAACTTTGTATGTGTCATTGTCACTTCACTCTGACCACATCACATCAGTTTCGTAACTGCGCCACCTATTGGTCGAAAGTGATAATCATATTTTTAGTTATTGTATGTGATTTTTCAACCATTTTGCCCAAATTCATCTTCAAATGTCTTTAATTGCTCCTTGCTGCAGTGGGTCTCACACTCCCAGCCACTTTGGCATGTCTTGTCGTCTTGCTTGCGCTTGGCCCCGGTGATTGCTGCTTGCAGCTATATTTATTATTATTATTCTGCTTCTTCCGACTGGGCGTCTATGGCAGCCCATAGAAGCGTATGCGGGAAAGTTGTTCCGGTTTGACATTCTGATAGAGGACATTCCCAACAGTAATTGCACCAATTTTGGTGTCTCTAACTCATTCCCTCTAGCGCCACCACCTGTCCAAAGTTTCACTTATATTATGCTAATAACTTTTAAACCGTAAGGCCTATCAACAAAATTCTTTTTTCCTCTGATTCCTGAGCTCACGACGATTCGACTGGACCCTATGACGTCATTTTCCGTCATAAAAATATGGCCGCCATTTTGAATTGTCCAAAAAACCTTCTTTTGCGAACTCGTCCTAGACGGTTTGTCCGATTTGCACCAAAATTGCACCAGATCATCTTCAGGCTGTGGGGACAAAAAGTTATGGAATTCAAGTTGATTCGTCAAACCGTTTTCGATAAACGCGCAAACAAATTTTACGTAGCGCTTGCAAAAACAGACATAAGGCTGTATCTCCGCATCGCTTAATCGTATTCAAACCAAACTTCCTACATGTCATCACAAGCATGACCTGAGGCTACATGCTGCGTTTCGGCGCAGCGCCACCTACTGGTCTGGAGATATGAAAAAAGGCTATTTTTGCTTATAACTTCTGAACGGTTTGTCCAAAAATCACAAAAGTGGTCTCGATAGATTCAGGGCGTCATGTTGAGTTGACTGATATCCAATTTTTCCATATCGGCCATTTTGGCTGTCGGCCATTTTGAATTATGTGCTAAAATGCTGTATTTTATGAACGCATGAACGTATCGTTACGAAACTCAGTATGGGTCATCAGTACAAAGCCCTAAAGGTACTCAAAAGATTATGAGACAGCGCCACCTTTTGGTCAAAAGTTATAATGAAATTTCCAAAAATGCTAATAACTTTTGAATAAATTTGCCTATAGTAATGACACTGATCTCAATAGATTCCTTGGGTCATGCTGAAAACATAGATACCAATTTTGCCATAGTCAGCCAAACTTCCTGTCCGCCATCTTTATTTTCTTTTAAAACCTACTTTTTCGAACTCCTCCTAGACCGAACGTCCGATTTTCACCAAAATCGGATCGTGTCATCTCCAGACTGTGCCGAGTAAAAGTTATGGATTTCGTGTCGATAGACAAAACCGTTTTTGTATACCGCAGTGGCAAAGTTGAGGCATGATGCCAAAATGACTATTCAGGCTTTATATCTGCAATGCCTTGACATATTGACACCAAACTTTGTATGTGTCATTGTCACTTCACTCTGACCACATCACATCAGTTTCGTAACTGCGCCACCTATTGGTCGAAAGTGATAATCATATTTTTAGTTATTGTATGTGATTTTTCAACCATTTTGCCAAAATTCATCTTCAAATGTCTTTAATTGCTCCTTGCTGCAGTGGGTCTCACACTCCCAGCCACTTTGGCATGTCTTGTCGTCTTGCTTGCGCTTGGCCCCGGTGATTGCTGCTTGCAGCTATATTTATTATTATTCTGCTTCTTCCGACTGGGCGTCTATGGCAGCCCATAGAAGCGTATGCGGGAAAGTTGTTCCGGTTTGACATTCTGATAGAGGACATTCCCAACAGTAATTGCACCAATTTTGGTGTCTCTAACTCATTCCCTCTAGCGCCACCACCTGTCCAAAGTTTCACTTATATTATGCTAATAACTTTTAAACCGTAAGGCCTATCAACAAAATTCTTTTTTCCTCTGATTCCTGAGCTCACGACGATTCGACTGGACCCTATGACGTCATTTTCCGTCATAAAAATATGGCCGCCATTTTGAATTGTCCAAAAAACCTTCTTTTGCGAACTCGTCCTAGACGGTTTGTCCGATTTGCACCAAAATTGCACCAGATCATCTTCAGGCTGTGGGGACAAAAAGTTATGGAATTCAAGTTGATTCGTCAAACCGTTTTCGATAAACGCGCAAACAAATTTTACGTAGCGCTTGCGAAAACAGACATAAGGCTGTATCTCCGCATCGCTTAATCGTATTCAAACCAAACTTCCTACATGTCATCACAAGCATGACCTGAGGCTACATGCTGCGTTTCGGCGCAGCGCCACCTACTGGTCTGGAGATATGAAAAAAGGCTATTTTTGCTTATAACTTCTGAACGGTTTGTCCAAAAATCACAAAAGTGGTCTCGATAGATTCAGGGCGTCATGTTGAGTTGACTGATATCCAATTTTTCCATATCGGCCATTTTGGCTGTCGGCCATTTTGAATTATGTGCTAAAATGCTGTATTTTATGAACGCATGAACGTATCGTTACGAAACTCAGTATGGGTCATCAGTACAAAGCCCTAAAGGTACTCAAAAGATTATGAGACAGCGCCACCTTTTGGTCAAAAGTTATAATGAAATTTCCAAAAATGCTAATAACTTTTGAATAAATTTGCCTATAGTAATGACACTGATCTCAATAGATTCCTTGGGTTATGCTGAAAACATAGATACCAATTTTGCCATAGTCAGCCAAACTTCCTGTCCGCCATCTTTATTTTCTTTTAAAACCTACTTTTTCGAACTCCTCCTAGACCGAACGTCCGATTTTCACCAAAATCGGATCGTGTCATCTCCAGACCGTGCCGAGTAAAAGTTATGGATTTCGTGTCGATAGACGAAACCGTTTTCGTATACCGCAGTGGCAAAGTTGAGGCATGATGCCAAAATGACTATTCAGGCTTTATATCTGCAATGCCTTGACATATTGACACCAAACTTTGTATGTGTCATTGTCACTTCACTCTGACCACATCACATCAGTTTCGTAACTGCGCCACCTATTGGTCGAAAGTGATAATCATATTTTTAGTTATTGTATGTGATTTTTCAACCATTTTGCCCAAATTCATCTTCAAATGTCTTTAATTGCTCCTTGCTGCAGTGGGTCTCACACTCCCAGCCACTTTGGCATGTCTTGTCGTCTTGCTTGCGCTTGGCCCCGGTGATTGCTGCTTGCAGCTATATTTATTATTATTCTGCTTCTTCCGACTGGGCGTCTATGGCAGCCCATAGAAGCGTATGCGGGAAAGTTGTTCCGGTTTGACATTCTGATAGAGGACATTCCCAACAGTAATTGCACCAATTTTGGTGTCTCTAACTCATTCCCTCTAGCGCCACCACCTGTCCAAAGTTTCACTTATATTATGCTAATAACTTTTAAACCGTAAGGCCTATCAACAAAATTCTTTTTTCCTCTGATTCCTGAGCTCACGACGATTCGACTGGACCCTATGACGTCATTTTCCGTCATAAAAATATGGCCGCCATTTTGAATTGTCCAAAAAACCTTCTTTTGCGAACTCGTCCTAGACGGTTTGTCCGATTTGCACCAAAATTGCACCAGATCATCTTCAGGCTGTGGGGACAAAAAGTTATGGAATTCAAGTTGATTCGTCAAACCGTTTTCGATAAACGCGCAAACAAATTTTACGTAGCGCTTGCGAAAACAGACATAAGGCTGTATCTCCGCATCGCTTAATCGTATTCAAACCAAACTTCCTACATGTCATCACAAGCATGACCTGAGGCTACATGCTGCGTTTCGGCGCAGCGCCACCTACTGGTCTGGAGATATGAAAAAAGGCTATTTTTGCTTATAACTTCTGAACGGTTTGTCCAAAAATCACAAAAGTGGTCTCGTTAGATTCAGGGCGTCATGTTGAGTTGACTGATATCCAATTTTTCCATATCGGCCATTTTGGCTCTCGGCCATTTTGAATTATGTGCTAAAATGCTGTATTTTATGAACGCATTAACGTATCGTTACGAAACTCAGTATGGGTCATCAGTACAAAGCCCTAAAGGTACTCAAAAGATTATGAGACAGCGCCACCTTTTGGTCAAAAGTTATAATGAAATTTCCAAAAATGCTAATAACTTTTGAATAAATTTGCCTATAGTAATGACACTGATCTCAATAGATTCCTTGGGTTATGCTGAAAACAAAGATACCAATTTTGCCATAGTCAGCCAAACTTCCTGTCCGCCATCTTTATTTTCTTTTAAAACCTACTTTTTCAAACTCCTCCTAGACCGAACGTCCGATTTTCACCAAAATCGGATCGTGTCATCTCCAGACCGTGCCGAGTAAAAGTTATGGATTTCGTGTCGATAGACGAAACCGTTTTCGTATACCGCAGTGGCAAAGTTGAGGCATGATGCCAAAATGACTATTCAGGCTTTATATCTGCAATGCCTTGACATATTGACACCAAACTTTGTATGTGTCATTGTCACTTCACTCTGACCACATCACATCAGTTTCGTAACTGCGCCACCTATTGGTCGAAAGTGATAATCATATTTTTAGTTAATGTATCAACCATTGTGCCAAAATTCATCTTTAAATGTCTTCAATTGCTCCTTGCTGCAGTGGGTCTCACACTCCCAGCCACTTTGGCATGTCTTGTCGTCTTGCTTGCGCTTGGCCCCGGTGATTGCTGCTTGCAGCTATATTTCTTTTTCTTTTTCTTTTTCTTCCGACTGGGCGTCTATGGCAGCCTATAGAACCGTTTGCGGGAAACTTATACAAATTGGCACAGTGATAGAGGACAGCCTGAACTATCACCATAGCAAATTTGGAGTCTCCAACTCATTCCCTCTAGCGCCACCAGCTGTCCAAAGTTTCACTCATGTTTATGCTAATAACTTTTGAACCACAAGGGCTAGAAACAAAATTCATTTTTCCTCTGATTCCTGAGCTCACGACGATTCGACTGCACCCTATGACGTCATTTTCCGTCATAATAGTTTTCCCGCCATTTTGAATTTTCCGAAAAACCTACTTTTTCGAACTCCTCCTAGGCCGTTGCTCCGAATTTCACGAAAATTGAACCAGATCATCTCCAGACCATGACGACCAAAAGTTATGGAATTCAAGTTGATTCAAATTACCGTTCTCGAATACCGCGCAAATAAATTTTACGTAGCGCTTGCGAAAACAGACGTAAGGCTGTATCTCCAAAACGCTTTATCGGATTCAGACCAAATTTGGTACATGTCATCACAAGCATGACCTGAGGCTACATGCTGCGTTTCGGCGCAGCGCCACCTACTGGTCTGGAGATATGAAGAATTTATGTTTTTGCTTATAACTTCTGAACGGTTTGTCCAAAAATCACAAAAGTGGTCTCGTTAGATTCAGGGCGTCATACTGAGTTGACTGATATACAATTTTCCTATATCGGCCATTTTGGCTGTCGGCCATTTTGAATTATGTGCTAAAATGCTGTATTTTATGAACGCATGAACGTATCGTTACGAAACTCAGTATGGGTCATCAGTACAATGCCTTGAAGGTACTCAAAAGATTTCAAGACAGCGCCACCTTTTGGTCAAAAGTTATAATTAAATTTCCAAAAATGCTAATAACTTTTGCATACATTTGCCTATTGTAATGACACTGATCTTAATAGATTTCTTGGGTTATGCTGAAAACATAGATACCAATTTTGCCATAGTCAGTCAAACTTCCTGTCCGCCATCTTTATTTTCTTTTAAAACCTACTTTTTCGAACTCCTCCTAGACCGAACGTCCGATTTTCACCAAAATCGGATCGTGTCATCTCCAGACCGTGCCGAGTAAAAGTTATAGATTTCGTGTCGATAGACAAAACCGTTTTCGTATACCGCAGTGGCAAAGTTTAGGCATGATGCCAAAATTACTATTCAGGCTTTATATCTGCAATACCTTGACATATTGACACCAAACTTTGCATGTGTCATTGTCACTTCACTCTGACCACATCACATCAGTTTCCTAACTGCGCCACCTATTGGTCGAAAGTGATAATCATATTTTTAGTTAATGTATGTGATTTTTCAACCATTTTGCCACAATTCATCTTTAAATGTCTTCAATTGCTCCTAGCTGCAGTTGGTCTCACACTCCCAGCCACTTTGGCATGTCTTGTCGTCTTGCTTGCGCTTGGCCCCGGTGATTGCTGCTTGCAGCTATATTTATTATTATTATTGTCATCAACATTTAAAACAGTAAAAACATTTTTTATTATTCTTTTAATAGAAAGATCCAAAGATCAGCATTTATCTGAAATTAAAATCTTTTGTAACAGCATAAACTATACCATGCAAAAGCTTGGAGTCTATATACATATATATATATATATATATATATATAAAATTAATTATATGATATTATTTTTGGGGGATTATAGAAATTGTATTTAGCAAGGATGCTTTAAATTGATCGAAAGTGATGATAAAGACAGTTATAATGTTACAAAAGATTTCTATTTCAGATAAATGCTGTTCTTCAGGATTCTACTAATTCTATTTTTTACATAATAATAATAATAAATGGTTTTTGAGCAGCAAATCAGCATATTATTATATTACAATAGGCTTACACTAGTACATATCACAGACTACATAGCTTGTTACCTCACTCTCTTCTCCTGCACTTTCACACATTGCATTTAAAATGCTTTCTGGTGTTTCAAAATTTGTAGATGTCGGCCTATCCTGGACATGGGGATCCAGGAACGACATGACCCCCATGAACTTCCATTGCCGTTTAAAGCCTCCCTCAGAACCACTTCTCCTGTCTTTCTCATTTCTCCTTTCGCGCTTGTACTTATCTCTCAAGTACTTCCATTTCCGACGGCAAGCATCGCCTAAAAGGTTACAGTTGTGACAGCTGCTGTTACCAGCTGGTTACGGTATTGATAACTATTGCTGTGTGAACATTAATGCTAGCTAATAGCTAGCTAATAGCTAGGTGATAATTTTAACGACAAGAAGTAGATGATAACCTTACCTGAATAACCAAGGATCCGTCCAATCTGTGCCCACACAGCCTCTTTGTGGTGTATATTATGATAGAGTTGTGTACTCATATCAAACAGCTCATTGTGCTCCGAAACAAGGACAACAAGTTTTTCTACCGGCACCGTGTCCATTTTTCTTGTTGTTATGGAAACGACAGGTCTCGCTACTCGCTTGTCATTGGTCAGCTGTCAAAAAGGCGCTTGACGTAGGGCGTTCTTTTCAGAAAAGTTAAACTTTTTTCAACTTTAAAAGACGCTCTGAGCTGCAGAAAAAGACGCCGGCGGTGGCGTTTAAAAAAGCGCTCAGGACTTTTTTGAAAAAACGGTTTACTCCATAGGGTTCTAATGTAAAACAGACGCTGGCAGTTTGAAAAAAGACGCTAAGTGTGAACGCAGCCTTAGTCACATATTTAAGTACTTTTTGTTACATTGTGTAGTACTAAGTACTTTCTTATATAATTACATTGTACCAAGTTGGTAACACATATGTAACTGACCCGGCTTGTTACATATGTGTAACAGTAGCTGCCTATTACATGTGTGTAATTACAATGTGTAAGTACAGGCTGTTCCATAACTTAATTACATGTTAAGTACATGTAGTTACATGTTATTACAACATCTACTACTAAGTACTTGATTATGTAATTACTCTGTATCACGGACACCGTAAAATAAAGTGTTACCGTTACGATATATGTAAAATCTGTGCGCAAACTAGCTCAGTTTTAGCTACCAGTCTGAATGATTTTACCTTCAACAGTCCAAGCATCACCAGTAACGATGACACAAAACTCAAACCCTGGAAAGACGGTGTAAAGAAAGCTTTACTCAGCACTGCATCTGAAACACACAGACACACAAGAATCAGTCAAACGTCACTCTCAGATCATTCAACAACCACGAGTTCACGTCATCTCACCGATACTCTCCAGCACGGCTGATTTCACCTCTGCGTCGTCGTCCTTATACACAGAGGAGATTTTCAGAAACACTTCAGCCATCTTACCAACATCCAACACGTCCACCTGCAAAACACACGCAAGCGCTCAGCACTGTTGCGTTTACTACGGTCTTCTCTATTTTGCGCCTTAAGGCGAGACACTACAGGTGAATAGGGTACAATTTTTAAATAATAGATATCACCATGAAACTTCCTCAGTTGATTGATTACACAAGTTCATAAAAAGAAATTATTACAAGTTTTTGAAATTTGTATGTTTAATTATGCAAATTAGGCATTATCTCATTAAATATGCGCAATTTTGCATATATTTTCACGGGATAGATCTGAACATATGATAAAGCCAGGTGCAAAATTCTTTTTTCATTTTGATTACCGGAAGATGAAAGGAGATGTTCAGAGGGATTTCAGGATATATGCTTTCATTACCTAGGAAATCAAAATTTACTGTCCATAGCTTTAAAAAATAGATTTTCGCCATATTTTTTTGATTAAAATGTCACATAAATCAGGCCAGGAATGATTTATTAACAAATCCCTCTGAACATATCTTCAGAATACTGCTAAGTGTATAACTGGAGAGTTTGGTGTACATCGGTGCTACATAGGCTGAGATGTGTCACTGGAGAATGACAAAAAACTAATTTTGAGAAAAAGGCATTTAAAGATTTGTAATGTAAAAAATCATACTTTTTTTAGTGGAAACAACTATTCACTGACACAATATCTCATCAAATCATTAGCAACAACAATACAAACCACCTAAATCACATCAAAACTTATAAACACAGCATTTATGGCCTTCAACTGAACAGAAAAACTGTCAAAAACACACATCTAAATGTCAGAGCGCGTCACGTGATGCATCAGAACCAATCACGTTGTCAGAAATTGACATCAGCCAATGAGATTTCGCTTTTAGGGTTAAATGTACATTGTACTTTCACGATTGGTTGCTGATTAAAAGGAAATGACCATATTTGGATCCGACAGCATTGTACAGCAGAGAGAGAGAGCTTTCCAGACGTGTGCGTGATTAAAAGGAAGAACACAGAGATCGCGGAGCAAAGCGTTGATTTACAACGCCAACTTTTGATGAATTTCAGAGAATTCTACAGACGCAAATAGACAAAGTGTAGTCAAATAAAGACCTAAATGTGTATTTTGGACTTTTTTTCACCACAAGTCTGAAAGAAGACATGTTATTGAAGACAAATAGCCCAAAATCGCAAAAAATTGACCAGTGAAAAAAAAAACAGTTTTTGCCTGCCGTGTCTCGCCTTAAATTCAATCACATTGCATTTCAAATGAGGGAGATTTAAATATTTGTATTCCAGTTTGCATTGCATTTTCCACTGGTTTTCTATGCAAAAACATTCTAGATCTTTGACATTTGTGTTCACGTCTCATGTTTTTGTGCAAGCACACCACATTTAGAAATAATCTCAAAACCTTGCGTTTTTCAATTACAATGCTTTGGGTCTCACGGTTTTAGAGATAAAACATGTTCTGCATGAACAGCCTCTAAGATAACACTAGAAATGACCTCTCTGTGTCTGTGCCTAGTGCAGAAGTACATGATGTATATGTGTTTATATATATGTTTAGTGTGTTCAGACCTGCTGCTGGATGAGGGAGCTTCTCCTTTCCCCGAGTCGCAGTAGTTTGTCTGGAGACGGAAAGCTCAGGAAAGACGAGACGTCTGGAGTACGAGGTGTTGAAGGCGGCGGCGTTGAGAACTGCACAAACATCCACAGATACACGTTTATTTCTCTTCTTGTGTTTTCATCTTTTTTATGTTGAATTCTACTTCAAACCGGAAGCCTTGAAGCTTTTATCGAACCTGATTTAATTCACTCTTTTCTTCCTCGCCTTCTCCCTCCTCCTCTTCTTCTTCTTCCTCCTCCACGTCTTCATCGTCATCGTCATCATCGTCGTCGTCCTCATCTTCCTCAGGTTCTCCCTCGTCGTCACTGTGTGTGTGTGTGTGCATGCGGGATGACAGAACGTAATTACGGAGAGTCTTTACGATTCATTGACTTCCATTCAAATGCATATGAACACAGAAGACCGCAAACGAAAGCTCATGCAAATCACGTGAAGGTATTTTTTCACATAAAGATGAAGGGAATCTGGAGGGCAAATGTACTTTGTAAGATTGACTTTGTTTAGTGTGTGTTTGATACCTCAGAGAGCCCAGTTTGTCTGCCATGTTCATGCTTTCCATCACCTCTCTAACACCTTCGCATCCCTCCTCACCCAGACTGTTGCCTAAACACAGAAACATTTATTATGAGTATTATACCGCAGTGTCCAATTTTATAATGACGCAAACATTTGTCGCTCATGTAGTCATCTATCCAGTGTCATCACTGAGATCCTATTAAAGTTTTTGTAATATTTAACATGTTTTTATTTGTTACATTTTCCGTTTTTAATTTGAATGTTTTAGTGATTTTGTTTTAGTGATTATATTGTTTATTATTTTTTATATTTAATGTAATATGTCAATATAGTTTTTAGTAATTTTATTTCACCTTTATTTGTATTTATTTTATTATTATTTTATTTTCCATTTTCATTTTATTAATTTGTTTTGCAATTGTTTTCCATAACTAGTACTAAAAATTAAATAAACATTACTACAAAAAATTAAGGTATTTACATTTTTTATGATTATTAGTAATTCATATTTACTTTTAGTATTATATATTTTCATAGCATTTTTAGTATTAGTTATTTTAGTTAAACTAATTGAAAATGTGAAATGTTTATTTGGAAACTAGCTGAAATAAACTAAGTTTAGGTATTCTTTCATTAATGTTTATTTCAAGTGAAAAAAACGTTTTTGTTAAATTATATATGTGCAACTAAGGGCTGCTTTATCACTGCAAACCACTGTTAGTGTGTTTCAACACATTTAGGAGTGTATTGTATATTAGGTGATGCACATGCACAAATACACAACGGAGACAGAAACAAATCATAATTAAATCTTAAATGTCAAAAAGCGGTTCATAACCTGTTCACCTTTGGTTTGAGAGCACAAACTTGATTAAACCATCAAGCATCTTTACTGATCACAGACTGTTCAGATATTTGTTTGTGAAATCCTGATGATGCTGTGATGTTTTTCTGTGTAAATGTGTTGTGTGTGTTTGTACCATTCAGGTCGAGTTTTTCCAGCTGATCTTTGAGTTGGACGGATCGGGCCACTTCCATAGCAGCTTCCTCTGTGATTTCACCGAAAGACAGATTCAGCTCCTGGTGAGAACGAGACGAGCATCTTTATTGATTTAGCTTTCATCATTTGCCTCATAATATATAATTACATTTAATTAGACTGATCCGTCAGTACCTTGAGTATCGGCAGTCCTTCTCTCAGAGTCTCTGCTATGGCACTGGCTCCTTCAGACCGAACAAGACAGTCACCGAAATTGATCACTTGCACATTTCGCAGGTGTTTCAGCGCCTAAGAACACACACACACACACACACACACACACACACACACACACACACACACACACACACACACACACACACACACACACACACACACACACACACACACACACACACACACACACACACACACACACACACACACACACACACACACACACACACACACACACACACACACACACACACACACACACGTAAGTGTTTTGTTGATTTAAGCGTCTGTAGATTTAAATTACAATGCATATCTTTAAAGAGTTTTTTCTCCACTTCAGCAGCACTTACACACACCAAACTTTACAGTTTTATTCCTATCTATATTATGAAGGTTTTTACTGAGGGATTTGTTCATACGTCATTCACACGGATTTATATAACATTTTAATCCTAAAAACATGATAAATAATTTGTTTTATGTCTGTTGACTATATTTTCTGATTTATGAAGTAATAAAAAGAGATATCCAAAATCCCCTCAGTAAAAATATTTAACTCTAATTTGTCAACAAAATGAATCAAACATTTTGAATCTGGCTTTATCCAATGTTCAGATTAATCTTCTGGAAATGTATGCAAATTAGTGCATTCTTAATTAGTGTATGCTTCATTTGCTAATTTAACCCTCTAAGTGTCACCCCCCTTTTTTGAATATACATGAAAATGCACTTTCCGAACTTAAATGTTTGTAACTCAAGAATGCTTTGGAATATGGATGTAAGATTAGTCTTGTTTTAAAGAAGAAAATTGGCTTAAAAAAGTTATAGAAGTTTGAGTTTATGAAAATATAAAATTAAAAAAAATAATTATTCAAATTTTAAATAAAATATATTTTTTCAAAACCTGGGTGACTCTAAAACTGCACAAAAATCAAAGCCAAAAATCTGAACAAGTTGTGTTTTAAATTTTAGGTTGATATCTCAAAAAATGAGCTTTCAGTAAGATTTAGTTTGGGCGCAGTACCACACTTTTTCACTAGTTGACATTACTGCCCATATAAGGGCGCCTCCATTTCCATATATGGTTTTTCTTTATTTCTAAAACATTTTCAGACCTTTTTTTCTAAAATAATTGAACAAATGCTATCTTTTGAACTCTTGGCATGAAAACAAACTGAAGTTTCTACCATTTTTTTCATGTTCATCACTATTTCAAAATAAAGGACTGAACACCTTAGGAGTATGAAAATATTATTGTTGCAAATTGATAAATTACAGCTCCTCTGTAATTTATTTTGAAAATCAGTCACCAAATATGAAAACTAGAGATTGTAAGCTTTCAAATGATATATAGTTTGTCAATATTACTTTAGGTTTTTACTAAGATATTATTGTTTTAAATATCTAATGTCAAACGTCCCACCTGTGGGACGGTGACAGTTAAAGATTAAACAACATTTAAAAAAATAAATAAATAGAAAACAATTGTCTTAATGCACTATAATTATTCAAACGAGGAAGTATGGTGATATCTATTAAAGTTAGTTTTTGTAAAAAAGTAAAGTTTTTGACCTGTGTTGTCAATACATCCACACAAATATTTAGCTGTTGATGCCATTCGACTCTTTCACGATTTAGATGTTCACCTAAAGCACAATAAGTGTTTCCCAGTGTACCTCTGCCATAGCGATGGCTCCTCTCTTGGTGAAAGTGTTGTCGTTGAGGTTGAGCACTCGCAGCTGTGGGTTGTGCTTCATAGCTGTGGCTAAAGCCGTGACTCCTGGGTGATTGATGCCGTTCTGGGGCATGTGCACTTCCTCCAGACTGCCAATCAACTGAGAAGATAAAGCATTCGCCAGTGAGCCAATCAGGAGTGTGTTTCCCGTACCACGGCGTAACTCGCTGCTTCACTACCACAGTACGATGCATTGTTGAAGAAATCAACTTGCTAGTCACGATTGTTTCCCCAAACCGTAAATCGGTCGTTGGTTAATGACGTCACTCGGGTGTTGGAGTAATAACTACTTTTGAGGTCGAATTAATGCTAGATATTTTGCTATAAATTACAGACATGACACCTGAGGACTATTTTGCTTTATTTCCAGATTCAATCATTGGCTCGTTCTTACTAGAGCACGTTCGCACTCTTTAAAAACAGTGCTTTAAATCTCTTGACAAACTAAAAGACGTAAATTACATTTGTATGTATTCCAAATAAAAGATATAGATTATACTGAATGTCAGCTTGCTTATTTGGCTTAAGATAAGGATTTATTGAGTCCACATGTCATGAAAACAAGCAACTCTGCTTCTAACCACAGAGCTGTCGTTCCAAACACACAACTTTGCGATGTTGTTTGCGAATGTTCGTTGAAACGATGATAACGATGCTGATAACGACGGAACTTTGCGAACATAGTTGGCTAACGATGCTTTTGGGAAACGCCTGATGAGGGGAACCGAACAACGTTTGCAATGGACCAAATGACACTGGCTTATTTACAGGTAGATTTTAAAATAAAACCCCAAATAAATGAAAATCAAGAAAATAAATAAAATATCGTAGCTGAGATTTTGTTCTCGTGTCCTTCAGCACCTGAAAGGCCTGCGCCAGCGCTGTGGCTCCATCATTCTCCAGTCGGTTCCTGCCGGCGATGAACACCTTCAGCTGCAAAGGGGCGCCGAGCGCACTCGACTCCTTGTGACACGCCGTCAGAGCCGCCGCCAGGATCTACAGAAGCCGAAACACCACATTAATTAAAAAAATTAAATTGGCAATATAATTAGGGTTGGGTATCTCTTGAATTTGAATGATTACGATTATGGTTCTCAATTTTTCTCTTTTTCCAATTCCTCATTCCAATTTTACCTTTCCTGTGCCATAGAAACACAACTAGTCTAACTTAGTATACATTTCATGCATTATTAAAGACAACTAAACACTCAGTAATTAAAAAAGAACTAATTCAAATAGATACAACTGAACACAGATACGAGTGAAATAAACTTTTTTTTCAATTTGCAGGTATTCAGGTACAGAAACTGTAATTAAATGTAAAATAACTTGTTTTGCAAATATGCATTACAAATATAGTTACACGAGTTATTCAGTCATGAACGAGTACATTTTCTCTTGTGATATTATAGAGACTGAAGGTGCTGTCACTTTAAGAGTTATAGTTCCCAATATAGTTGCACATGCAGCACATAAAACAATGGCGTCGTCTCGCGCTTGAATGGTTTGAAGTCATATTGAAATGCTCACAAAGGAATTGATAAGAGGAATCGAAATATTAAATGTATAACAAATATCTGATTCCTGACCCCAAGTATTTGATTCCAGAATTGGAATCGATTTTCGATTCTCAACCCTAAATATAATAGAGCGCAACAGTTCCGTCCACTTTTAAGCATCTTTGGTTTCTGAACTAGTTTCCCATTCATTTGGGAATGATTTGCTTGTCGTGATTCTCTGATTGGTGGATATTTCTCTGCAGAATAATGGGTAATGTAGTTTTTATTTCTGCTGTTAAAATGACTATTTTAAAATGAGTTTAAAGCAAATAACATCGATTAACAACCTCATATCTCACATTACGTCCATCTTACACAGTTGAAGTTATCGTTCAAAATCAAGTTCTTCTTGATGAAATGGGGAAATTTTTCCTGTAACATCATCATAAACCCCGCCCACCTTTCCTCCGCCGATGCCCATTCCACAGTTGTTGAGGCGCAGTTCCTGCAGCGAGTGACAGGCGGCGCTCTTGAGCAGCTTCTCGATGCCTTTCACGCCATCGGGTCCAAAGGCGTTATCGCTCAGATCCAGAACCTTCAGCTGAGCTCCCGCCGTGATTAACGCGTCGCCCAGAGAAACCTGCAGAAAAACAGCTTCCTATCGTTAAACGCTCTGTTCTAGTCGCAACTCGAGTTACCCGATCAGATTACTTTCAGGTAAGTAACTAGTAAAGTAATGCATTACTTTTAAATTTACCACAAAACATCTGAGGTACTTTTTCAAATAAGTAATGCAAGTTACTTTGTTTTCCACTTATTGACTGATACCTCTCTTGTTTCTGAGAAATCGTGAGTAATTGCAGAGGCATTGTGTATAAACATGATGGTTATTGTAGTTCTAGACTAAATGTGAGCATTTGCGCATCTCACTTGCAACAAAAAACAAATTCAGAATTCCTAGAAATACATAAAAACAGTGAAATGCAAACTCAGAATATTCTGCAACCTGCAATAATTAAATCTGTTAAATAACACAAACATACTTTCTGTATTTAATCTCACTTTATTAACCAATGTCTTTTATGCTGACCTTTGATGATCCAATTTAACCATACGAATAAGCAAAAATGACTTTAGTTAAACATAAAACATTTTCATATTTTTTTTTTTTTATAGCTGAAGATTGTTATTACCGGCAAATGTATTTTTTGTTAGCAAGCCCGGCCCAGGTGAGAAAAAGTAACACAAAGTAACGTAACGCATTACTTTCAATAAAAAGTAAAACAATTAGTTAGTTTTTAAGTGAGTAATGCAATATTGTAATGCATTCATTTTAAAAGTAGCTTTCCACCAACACTAGGAGCACGTTGGGTGTAATATAGAGATCGCAAAAGGGTTTCACCAATCAAAGATGATCGTGGTACTACATAAAGAAAACTTTGTAAAATCGTCAAATCTCACCAGCGCTGGGGGAATTTCAGGTCGCAGGCGGCCGGTAAACATGTCGCTCCAGTGGCAGCACTAGCAGAGAGAGAAACAATGGAGATACAGGACACAGATTCAGTTTGTTTCCTAATGATAGCGTTAAGTAAACAAACATTACAAAAATGTCCTAAATCTTGGCAGCCAATAATTCAACGCAGAAAACACACTTTTACTGATTTACATAATTCACTTTTTCTTTTCTTTTTTTCATCATGTCACATTTGGGGCTCTGTAACATTGTGATTGTCACAAATATTATTTATTATTGCTGCAAGTGAACCTGTTATTTTAGTTTTTCTATTATATAATAAAAATTATATTTTATGTCAAGATTTTATTTCAATGACTTTTAAAGCCAAAATTCCGACTTTTAACATCATTATAAGATAAAAAGTGATTATGATGTTAAAATAATTTTGGCTTTAAAAGTCATTGAAATAAAATGTCGACATAAAATATATAGTTTTATTATATTATAGAAAAACTAAAATCACAGGTTCACTTCTACCTGTTTGACTTTAAATTTCATAATTATGACTTTTAAAATCATAATCTTTAAAGTCCCTGTAAAGGTAATTCAAAAAAAAAAATTCTAAACACATTATACATGTTAGAAATGTATTGCTAAAACATATTACAAAGACTGTGAACTGCGAAGTACTGAATTGTGGAGTTAGACCGTTAAACAGTTTTTCACCATTGCTATTTTCCGGATTTTTTGGGCGGGGCTAAAACGGGGGCTCGATGACGCACTGGAGCCCCTGAGCTACTGGACACGCCCCTACTTGATGACGTACTGGAGCCCCTGATGCTGGCCGCGGCGCTCCCTAACAGTATAAATAGAGCACATTCGCATCAGTTTGCCGCTCAATCGCGAGTTACTGTCTGTACTATTATTAGTTACTACAGCCTACAGTTTGCTAGTTAGCTATGCCTTCGTCACAGAAATGCGTAACGTTACTACCTGGATGCGATCATGTACGAAACAGATCGGTGTCCTTATTTAAATTTCCTAAAAACGATCACATCAAGAAGAGGTGGATTAATTTTGTGGAGAGCCACCTTGATGGAGAGCTGAGGATCACCACCAAAACCCGCCTCTGTAGTGATCATTTTACACGGGATAGTTTTATAAACTTTCGTCGGAGACAACTGCATGCTCTGATAATCCGCTGTTACTGGTGAATGTGGCCGAACCGACTATCTCCCGCCTCGGCCTTCATCCTCCCGTCGCGCCGACACCTGGTGCCATCCTCGGCAGTGCGTGCCCACCAATGAGGGTAAGCTGCCTTGTGTGCTTATGTTATAATTATAAACCTAATAAGCTGCTAGGAGCATCCATTCCGGCTGTAGCAGTGACAGTTGAGTGTGGCGACGGCAGCTTCCCCGCGAGTGGGCGGGGTTTCAGCGCAGCCAGCGGACACACCCCCAGCGTTTGAGAGCAGAGACAACTGCTCATTTTTTCAAGATTTTGATAGCTTATTTTATGTTCTTGCCGGCTTTTTTTATCATTCAAATTTGGCTGGGTGGCTAATAACAAATTTTTCTGTGATATGACAAACTCAGAACACATACTTAATTTTGACTTTACAGGGACTTTAAGTAATAATATCTACTCTTTATTCATTATATTGTTTTCTTATGGTGGAAATGGGCTCGAAATTATGACTTAATAATTTGAAATTATGACATATAAAGTATAATTATGAGATAAATTCAAAGTTATAACATACTTTTCAAGTCATAATATTGACTTTTTATGCATGATATCCGCATGATTGTGGCGAAAATGGACTTTCATTTATATTTCAGTTTATTGCCAAGGCAACATTTCTAATTTTCGTTTGGCTTATAGACCTGCAACCCACTCTCAGATCGTGAACGACTGTTTTGGGATAAATACAAATAAAAATGAAGTTGAATAAAAGTGAAGATCATGAGTGTGGTTCCAGCACCTGCAGGTCGCTCTTCTTCTCCAAGGCTTTGGCGATGGTCTGCGCCGCCTCCACGCCGATGGTGTTTCCCTCGAGCCTGAGCGCACGCAGACCGCCAAACTCCTCGATCTCCTTCACCATCCTCTCCACTGCACACAAAACCACACGTTATTCTCTCATAAACAGATGCCAGACATTATTAGATGATCACCATCGGCTGATGTGCGTCTGAGCTCACCAGACTGAGCGTTGTCCAGTTTAAGACCCTGTCCTTTATAGCTGAGCTCTCCCTCGTTGACTTGAGCTTTCGCCAACGAGTCGGCGAGATTTGCCACATCATCTGATGCCATCCTGACACCAACTGAAGACCATACATAAACACATAAGAGATTAAACAGAGAAGAAACAGGTCAAGAGAGTCATGAAGGTACAGTATTAGACACACGTTAGAATCAAACCCACTTTATATTTAAAATTAGGCCAAGACAGGTAAACAATATCATACGCTGATCAATTGTGAGATTTTGGGCTATTTTAGTTATTTGTGCTTTCCATAACATCCAATACACTTTAAAGTGTCTATCTATTTGCGTAGATATCAAATTCACTACCTTTAAAGACTTACACTTACACTTACACACACCAAACTTTACAGTGTTATTCCTGTCTATATTCTGAAGGTTTTTACTGAGGGGTTTGTTCATATATCATTCAGCTGATTTTATGTAACGTTTTATTCCTAAAAATAGGGTGAAAGTATTTGTTTTCTGGCCGTTGACAGTATTTTCTGACTTATGAAGAGATGAAAAGCGATATCCAAAATCCCGTCAGTAAAAACCTTTAACTCTAATATGTCAACAAAGTTAAACAAGAATTTTGAACCTGGCTTTATCCAATGTTCAGATTTATCTTCTGGAAATGTATGCAAATTAGCGCATATTTAACTAGATAATGCCTCGTTTGCACATTTAAACATAACATTTAAGAAAACTAGTAATACAAACAATTATTGCAATTCTTAATGTAATCAATCAATAAGTCAAAATCTATTAGATCATATTTTACCATGTCATGTTCATAGTGTATTTCCTTAATTATTTTTATTGTTAATATTAAAGTGCATAGATGAATTCATCCCAAATAAACCTATTTTACATGTTAACATGTTAAATATTCTGAATTGTGTAACCGCTGTTGTTCACCCCTATATTAATGTGGGCATGTTGTCATATGTAGCTAATAATATGAACATGTACGTTATCCAGATTCATACACCATATGATCAACACACAAAACACGTTTTCAGCGACTCAGCCTATTACACCTATACACTCATTCCCGGAACAAACTTAGTGTATAAATATTATGTTTGTACTTACAAGTGGTGTTTGAAATAATGTCTGGCTGTAGATGTAGGCTATTTCTTTTTTCTCACAATTCCTTACTCCCGCTCGCGCTGATGACGGAAATGGTGTAGACGCGCAATGATTCATGGGGGTTGTAGTTCTATCCTAATTCAAGAGCTCTTAATTTTGCGTGTCTTTTTGTCATTTGTTTGAGATTTACTGTCTGTGTTGAGTAAAATTAACACAAACCAACGACGTTATAACTGGTTTAGGATTTAAAAAAAATAATAATTTACAGTAGGCTATTTATTTTGTTGGCTGGTTTAGCTTTAATATATTTGAAAAAACTTGTTAAACTGCAGTATTAAGTTTTTTTATATAAAATTATTTAGGAATATAAATGTTTATAATTACGTGTCGATTCAAGTTTGTGAGTGTCCTGAGACCTCCGTTATATAACGTCACTGTAACATGAAAAGCGTTACTTTTATCAGCGCTGTTCATGATGGACCAATCACATGTCGTTGATTCCTGTACATGGGTTATTTGAATATTACTTTATCATGTTTATTATGGCGTGTTTCCATTTGTATAGCAGTTCTCGACTCTATAAATTAACATTTTACAGTACATACGTTCCTAATAAGGAATAATAATAATATCAAACCGTTCAGAGTGAGATTTGAACGCGGATTCGTGCCTCCTGGCGGAACGGTCGCGTGCGTCTCATGGGAAGCGGTTATTAACTGGAAACATTTGTCGAGTTCACAGTGCAGTGTTGTCGACACATGATACATCTGGAAAATGTCTTGAGATTGATCAATTCATAATCTGTCAGTACATTACTCTAATGTTGTAGACACGAACCACGGACACGCGCGAAGCTCAGAAGAAAGCGCGTTTGCCAGGTCTTGATTTTCTCCAGACACAGGTGAGTTTAGTGGGGTCATCTGGAAAGTTTGTGAGACATTGATATGACTGTTTTCGGACGTTATATTTGCGCTTTGGTGGCTGACTTTGTGGGTTATTGGGTCCTCGTTTTGAATGTTTATTTCTAGCTGCTTCAGTTTCGTTTTTGCAGAAACTGTAGGGAGGAAGTTCGCTTGGGCGTGTTTCAAATGTCCACTAGTTCTTCCATTACACTAACGTTAGCGGTTTTGAGGAGGATCTGAGCATGTAGTTTATGCTATAATATTTGTGTACTGTATTTAAAAGTAGTGTCACCTCCTTCAGGCTTTCATAAACGCATAAATAAATAGTTAACTGTATTTGTAAAAGACTAAAAATGGTTAATCGACAGTAAGTTCACTGACTATGCAATGTATTGGGGGGGAACTAATATAAAGTTAAATAAAAATGGACAAATGTCTTATAACTCTTGTGAACTCTTTTAAAATGTCACTCTTTTTTGTAAATGACAGTTTAAAACTGTAAACTTTACAGGTTCTGTAAGTGTGTTTACATTTTTACTGTATTTTTACAGATTCTTTAAATCACAGCTTCCAGTTTTTTTTTTTTAAACACAGGGTTTTTACATTGAAGGCATTAGTGTTTTTTTGTTGAGCAGATGGTAAACGTGACCTTTTACACATATGCTTTTGTTTGTTTTTTTTAGGCTTGTGATGGTCAAACATGAGCGCTGATCGTCAGAAGCGCAGAGAGGAGATTCAGAGAGCGTTGAGCTTCATCAAGTACGACAAACTCTCTAACCCTGCAGCGAGACATAAAATGCTACATCGCTCTATTATTCTCGGACCAGATTGTTTATATCCGCGTTGCCAATTAGGCCAGGAGAAAGAAGATTCACCAACATGTTGTTTTTGTCAAAATCCTTGATCCCTGAAGCATGTTTCATTATTGTGCTTGGTTTAATGCAGTGAAGAAACTTTTTCAACTCTAGTCTATCAGCGAACACTTTTAGTGCTTCTCAACTGGCCCAAAAATGAGTTTTTGCTTTGTTTTTGATAGTAGATTGTGTTGGCATCCAATCAAAGTATTTTGGCACCGATTCATGCGTTATCTGGTCAAATTCGACAGATGTAAAACATGAGCGGATTGTGTGAAACAAGCCAGTCGAGAAGCACTGATCTACTCGGTCATCGCTCTTATAATTATGAGTGACTGTTTTTATCCTGTGTCTACAGATGTTCTCTGCCTTATCCGGACCCTGCAGGCTATGAGGTTGGAGGATATTTTGCACACGCATGCTTATCTGAATGAAGACACATTCACAATAGTTCACCATAGTACAGCTGATTAACCTCACTCAGACATTTAGCGTGTTGGTACTGTTATTGCAGCTCAAAACGAGTATTTAAAAAGATTCATAATGACCATTTGTTTGTTTCTTCTGTCCCTGTTGCAGGGGTTTGTGGTTCAGCTGGTGTGTGATCTCTTAGACGAGGGCAACGCCGCGTTTCGAGAGGGCGAGTGGACTCGGGCGCGGGGTCATTTCAGCGAGGGCGTCAACATCTCTCTTTACGCTCAGGCCGAGGGGCTTCACGTTCCCGACGCCCTCCTGGAGAGTCTGTACATCAACCGCGCGGCCGCACATCAGAACATGGTGAGTGTACCTGTGTTTACAGACAAAACTGTGAAGTTAACTTGGGCGCAAAGTTGGAATATTGTATAAAACATTTTACGAATATGCATTTCCATCCGGTGTTCATGAAAACAAAATTGTCACTTCATGGGAAATTGGTGCAGAATATCTTTTTTTATTGTACCTTTATTTTAACTCTCTTATGATAATCTAATGATCTCTTTTACTAGAGTAGCAGCCATGCTAACTCACTATAAACCTTTCAGTTTTAAACAGAAACATTTTACCAAAAACAATTACATGTCTTCTTTACCGCGTTCTTTATGACCCCTAAATGCATCAATATATATCAATAGATATATTAATGTGTGAGAATTCTGGGAGGGAATTAAACCGAATTATTTTGATGACGTAATTTGGCTCCGGCGTTCCAGAACGGCTGACCCAACATTTGAGATGCTGTTCAATGAGATCGCTCTGCTGGTTAGCCCATATTTCCGATCACATGATCTGTTGAGGTAAAGTCACATGACTTTTTTTTTTTGTTGCACGTTTTTCGGTAAACGTGTTTCCATAATAGTTTATGCACATCGTCTTATCGAATAAAAGAGTATCCGCCTTTTTTTTACGTGCATTTTTTTAAATGTATGCATATCCTGATTGTTTTTTTTATGCAATATCCCAAAATGGGCATAAAAATAAATGCCAGGGTCTCTAGACTCCGATTCCACCCTGACTTCTGTAGTTTTATCTGTGAAGTTCCTGATGGATGTTTTATATTTTATGTTGCATATGAAAATATTGATTACTACTAATAGTGATCGGTGATATGGATTTTTTTTTTATATATATCTTGACTTGACATTACATCACACTATTTCATTTAAAAATAGTAAATATAGTTAATAAAAATAAAGTAATAAATAGTAAGATTAGAAACAGGTTGATGGTAAACCTGCTGGGCATTCCTGCCTGACGCACATCCGCCGGTGCCAAATTGACCGTTCGCAAAGACCCGCCCCCCTTAGTTACTGTCGCTATGTCCGACAAGCTACGCCGCTCTCACACACACACACCATGTTCTCACGCTGTGAAAAATACATTGTGGAGCAGAGAGGAGATTGCCAACACGCTGACAGACAGGACAGGCCAGGTTACTTTTCGGTTACTTTTGATATTAAACAAAGTCTCACCCTTCAAATTTGGTCATTTTTAAAAAAGAAATGTAAACAATAAATACCGTTTTGTGGCTCTTTAATGTGACAGATCGCTGTAGCCTCAGTTAAAGCCGCTCGTGAACCGATCATCTCTTCCTTCTAGTTCATTTATAGCATCAAATAAACATGAATGAACATCAGAAGGAATGTTGTTTTAACCGCGGAAAGGCGTCAGTACACTCCGCTTCTCAAGTTCAAATCCTCCCATGTTAATCCACTAACTCTCCTGACTGCTTTGTCGGACAAAATGGCGGATGGCGAAGTATGATTGGTCAGATCACCTGTCAATCAATCAAGCTCCCTGCGACGGGTCAATTGCCAACCTCAGGGTCATCAGCCGGGAGCCACCCTTCGCCGATGTTTCGCCCCTTTAGTCCCAGAACATCTCAGGGTGGGACAGGGACGTCTCCCTGCAGCTGGACTTAGATCTCAGGTCCTTATGTCTTGTGGCGTCTCGGCACTCCAGCTCTTATCATTCCTCCTCAGCCATAGCCAGAAGCTTCCTTTCTCCGCCTCTTCGGAAAGATATTTTATATTTTGTCCGTGGCATTCCTCTACCAGGTCGGCGTACCGTGACTTTATCCGCTCGTATGCCTCCTGTACTGCATCCTCCCACTTCCACATGCTTTCCCGTCTCTGACCACAACACAAGGTCCGGTCTCAAAGCAGTTTGTGCAATAGAAGCTGGGAACTGCAGCCGCCTGTCCAGGTCTGCTCCACAGGTCTGTGTGGTGAGTTTGTAAATAGAATTTAAATAGACAAAAAAAAAAAAAAGAGAATAAATTTTCCGATTTTTAGACAGAAAAAAACGGAAAAATCACGAACGAAAGAAACCAACACTTTCAAGTTAAAATGAAGTATAATACAACTATACAAGTCTGTTTTGTGACATTGGGTTGCACAGTTTTTATTTAGGACACTTTTTTTAATACACGCACACATACAAATGCGTCCATTCGTATTAGGCACGCACACACACACATGCATACACCTCATGTAAAGATGCGTGAAAAAGTAACGGCCATCCGCCTCCCGAGTTTCATTAAAACTCATCCCAATCCCCTCTTCTGCTGTCTACCACTTCTTTCACCGTGTATTTGTTCGTTTCTTTTATTATTTTATGCAATCCAAAACACTCTAACCGGCCGCGCTTCGTATCTCTCGGTTCAAATCCTTCCTTCCCGCTCTGCCAGAAAGCCCGCTGTCATTTGATGACGGAAAGCATGAAATTACCGTAATAAGCCGTATATTGCCGAAAAGCGCATGTCTACTGTCAGGGGCAATTTGAATGGTTTTGATAGTGCAAACGGTTGAAGAGTTACGGTACAATAAATACAGCTCGCTGATCTGTGTCGGCGACGACACATCCGGTGCTAAAGGGTTAACACCTGTAGCGGCCCTGAGCCAGAGATGGTAAATAAAACATGCATAACAATTGCAATAAACTTACTAAATTAGAAATAATCAAAAAATATATAAACTTGAAAAAAATCACAATAAAAATTTAAAATGAGCAATTTATACTTCAGATTGCAACTTCTTAATTCTGACAAATAAAGAAATAGTTAAAAACATGAATAAAAATAAAGTAAACACTGTAACCAACCGTGCACTCAGTAATCTCAAATATCTGTGTGCTTTTGAAGAATATTTTATTTTTAATTTGCTGTTGTATAGTAAGGTTTAGCCTTTTCGCCCCAGTACTCTCAGTTGCCCCTCGCCATGAGAAGAAATTGAAAACACAGACAAGAGTTCAGTGTTCAAGCTTTTTCAGAGGTTTATTGTTCAGCTAGGGTATATAAACTCAACGGCAGGAATACATTAGCGTCAGTAAGTCATGCGCTAGGATGCGAGGAATGTTGAAGGATTCCTAAGGAACCAGGCGAGGATATCTCCAGACACGGATAAGGAGCGAGGACGGCACGATAGCATGAAAAAGAGCTTATTGAGCAACTGTGAAGGTCACAGATGCCTCTCTAACTCCAGCTAGATTATCTGACTGAGGCCTTCAGACACGGGACACTATAAGGACCAGACAGATTTAGCTGGGTTGAGGACTTCTAGATGTGGTTCAAATCCTCCCACTCATCTTTAGCGGGAAGTTTGTGATCCCTTTTACTTTTAGCCTGTTATGTTAATGTACCTACTGTGAGAGTCTTTGTAGTTGACAGCATTGGTTAAGTGGTTACTTGAGCTATTCGGTCAAATTGAATTGTGAGATCTATGTCAACACTAGATCCAATTAATCAAATGTGTCACACTTATCAACAGCTGGATGTGCGAGGGTTCGTGGAGTTATATTTAAAGACTTGTTTAAAGGTACAATACAGGTGAAACTCGAAAAATTTGAATATCGTGCAAAACTTAATTGATTTCAGTAATTCAACTTGAAGGTGAAACTAATATATTATATAGACTCATGACTTTCTTCCTCTCTGTACCTTGCAAATACCATATTTTTACAGCGCTTTTTAAACTGAGTCATACTTGGACATTTAAACCTTTTAAGTTGAATTATTGAAATAAATGAACTTTTGCACCATATTCAAATTTTTCCAGTTTCACTGTATCTTCTGCAAAATGCGTGCAGTTTTGTTTTTTTAACAACTAGAAAGCCAAAAGTTATATGGTGTATTTTTGTAGTGCAACTTTAGATTATCTAAATTTGTATTTTCTGAATGCCCGACAGTATATGAGAAAGTAGTATAGTGTTTGCATTTCTATTATTAAAAATGTCATTCACCTTCTTTGTTTATCAGTTCTGTCTAAGTAAAAAAACGGACAGTAAACTAGTGAAGATGGAGAACATCTTGCACATGCTGTCAAAATAAAAAATAAAATGTCAAATATCGGCCGATATATCGGTCGAGCGCTGATCACTAATGTGAAGCAAGAGTATACATATGTTGTATTGTCTCTGTCAGGGTGAGTTTGACAGCGGGGTGAAGGACTGCGAGCGCGCTCTGGAGGTGTGTAAGGACAGCACTAAAGCGTTATACCGTAAAGCGGTGTGTCTGAAGGAGTCTGGGAAGCTGAGAGAGGCGTATGACTGCAGCGCTGCGTGTCTGCTGGCCTCACCGCAGGTAAACCTCTCACACAAGTATCATTATGTAGGGAAATGTCTCCGCATTAATGTGTATTGTAAAGGAATTTAGTGAAAAATGAATTAAAATTATTATTTGAAGTATTATGTAATATTATTTTTGCGGTTAATAATTATGTAGGTATTTTTACTGTATTTTATACTTCGCAAATATGTATTTTTAATCCAGATTATTTATCCAATGGGGGAAAAAAACTAAATTAAAACTAAACTAATTAATTAATTTAACACTATTCAATAATCACTAAAAGGCCCAAAATTATTATTTTTATTGTTTTTGAATTTGTTTTTAATCTATACAGCTCAACCCTTATCTTTGTACAATTAAACTAAATGTATAAATGTGACATTTAAACCGGTATGTCCCATTTTAAGAATCATTTAAAACATTTCAATTATAGAATAAATAGACACAATTACACAGTGAATGAATGAAAAAATAAAACGGTAAAATATTCAGCATTTTCACAATTATATATGTTTATGACCATAAAGAAATAAATGGTAACTGTTGCTGCTCATTAATGTGTGTTAATATATTGGTGCTAAATAAACGTGATTTAAATATCTTAAGTAATTTAGTGAAAAAGTAGTATTATAAAAAAAAAAAAACTGTAATATGATTTAATATGCAATATTATTTACCATTTTTATTATGTACAATTATTTAACTACCTGTACATTTTTACTGTATTTTATACTTTTTAGTCCAGGTTACATTTCCAATGGGTAATAAAACAAACTTGAGCAATTTCATACTATTCAATCTCACTAAAATACAGAAAGTTATTATATTTATATGCATTTCTTTATTTTGTAATCTATATTACTCAACCCCTTTCATAGAGTTAAACTAAACGTATAAATGTGACATTTAAAGCAGCCTGTCACAAAATAATTTAAAACATTTCAGTTAGACTAAATAGACTAAATTAATACACCATAAAAATAATAAATACCAGTACGTAGTATTCAAAAACAATTCAGCAATTTCAGAATGACAGATATTTAAGAAATTGAACTGAAATAAACGGATAACTGGGAATAATATGTATTAAATATGTATAACTGGGAATAATATGTATTAAATATGTATATTAAGAACATGTAATATGTAATAAATATCTATATTAAAAAAAAAATGTATTTATCTATCTATATTCTAAATGCTTGTTTGGAAAAAATCAGGAATGATCTTTCTGTTAATCTCTGGGATATGTGTCTAATAAACAGATAAATTAACTTGATCTTCTGGAGCATTTGCAGTGTTTATCTGCACATTAGTTAGTGTTCTAGTCAGGGTTTTCAGTGAGGTTTTCTGTGTCTTTTTCAGGACCAGACGGTCAGTAATTTGTCCCAGGAAATCGCAGCCAGTCTAGGCCTGAAAAACAGAAAAGCGTACATCAGTTCTCAGGTGAGCACCCAGAATTCCCTGCATGACATGTTTTCAAGCGTTATGTTTCAGTGCAATAAAGAAATGTTTCATGGAGATAATCATATTATCGGACGGCTTTATTTGCATAATATTTTCTCTTTATTATTCTGTGTCAGAGTGGGAAAGCGTCAGGATCTGAGGACGACCGGCTCGTATCTCCACCTTTAGATGAGGCAGGACTTCATTCAAAAGACAAAATCAACGTTTTTAAACTCTAATCAGCATTGCATGAATTTGAAAATCTCTCTCTCTCTCTCTCTCTCTCTCTCTCTCTCTCTCTCTCGTCTTTCGTGTTTGCAGATATCGTCTGTAGAGCTGGAGAAAGTGGCTGACTCTGCAGGTACTTAAAGACATTTATTGTGTTCAGAATATCGTGATACTGTCTGTGTGAAATGCTGCATGTTTTCCTGTAGCTCAGATAGTAAAGAGCAGCGCTAGATACGCCAAGGTCTTTGGCTCAAACCCCAGAGAAAGCATGAGCTGATGAAATACTTCAAAGGCAATGCAAGTCACTTTGGATAAAAGCGTCTGCCAAATGCATAAACTTTACAATAAGACAAATGATGTGTAAATGCACACTAGTTCAAACTATTTTTTTTATAGAAATTAGTACTTTTTTTTTCAGCAAGGAGGCAGTAAATTGATCAAAAGTGACAGTAAAAACAATTATAATGTTACTAAATATTTTCTTTTTGAACTTCAACTTTATCAAGAATCTTGAAAAAATAAAATGTATCAACTATTTTCAGCATTGATGATAATATTTCTTACTATTATCAATGTTAAAAAATGGTCAAATCATCATATTAGAATGATTTCTGAAGGATCATTTGATCACTGGAATAAATTACATTTTAACATAATATTCACACATAAAACACTTATTTTAAAATGTAATCATATTTCACATTATTACTGTTTTTACTGTATTTTTGATCAAATAAATGCAGTCTTGATGAACAGAAGAGACTTAAAAAATTAAGCACACTGTGAGAAATGCGGTTTAGAAAAGAAAATCTTGACCCATAATGTTATCTGACTGCTAAAAGTTCAGGTGATTTTACACAAAATCTAAATAAAAATACAACATAATCATTTATTTCTGAAATAATGATAGAGACACACATACTGCATACAGTTTGCAGTGCACAGTATGTACCTGTAAGTGTTTATTTTTATTTTATTTAAATTTTTTATTGAAGTTTTACAATAATAACAGGATATAGATACAGGAGAATAGTGAAAAATGATTGCCCCCACCCAATTAAAAAAATTATCAAACAACTTTAAAAAAAAAAAAATGGTAGTACGGTAATAATAAAAATGTAAAAATATCATCTCAAGACACAGTGTAATACAAAGTATGTCAGGCATAATGTCTCAATATATGTTGAATATATGTTGGATCGTTCAGTACGCAAGTGTGTCATGTTAAGTTCTGCTGTTGATCATGCGTGTGTGTGTTCAGTATTGTCGTCTCCTCTCGACAGCGGGTTGGTCTCCTGTGTTACCGGCCCCGGTCCCCGTGAGCGACTCCCACGAGGCCCTGGGTCTGTCGGTGCCCGTGTCTCAGCCGCTGGAGGACAACGACCTGATGGGAGACGAGCTGGACCGTCTGCTGGACTGCATGTCCAAAGAGGAAGACACACCGCAGGTGTGAGCACCGAATATGAGTATTAGGGGTGTAACGATACCCTCATATCACGACACTGAACTCACGGTGCGATATTATTGCTATACTCTAAGACTTATGATAAAAGGTTAACAAAAAATGTCCTGTTGATTAAAATGCTAAATTTGGTGTTTCATTGTGTGTGTGTGAATGAATAGTCTTGGACTTGGTGCTGGAAACCCAACGCACAGGACAATAGAGACACCAGAATAACAATATTCATGATTCTGAAGCTGAAAATACTGAATTATTTTAGACTAATATGTTTGCACTCTTTCACTGACTAGATATAATTAAAATAATGTAGGCCACTTTTTACTGGTAACATCAGACATTTGGCATCATCAGGACCCACAAATATTCCCCCATTCCATTATTATACATTATATTTTAACAATATATATATATATATATATATATATATATATATATATATATATATATATATATATATATATATATTAGTAGTTTAATGTAGTACTGACACAAACTCTGTAAACTTCTTTTTTTTTTTTTTCTAACACAGTATTTTTTATTTTGGGTGACCTATCCACAATACATATTGTGGCATTTTTGTATTACGATATATTGTTACACCCCTAATGAATATGAAATGATATAGCTGTGATATAGCTTATTTTAGTTAAATTTAAAAGTTATCAGTTGAATCTTTCCCTGTTTCGCACTCAGAGTGGAGTCGTTCCCACCGGTCTGGTGTGTTTCTCGTCTGTGTCTCCTCGTCTTCCTCCCGCGTTCTTCTCCTCCGTCGGGAGTCAGTTGAACTCGCTGGACTCTTTCACTAAGACTGAGATGAACTCCTGCTCCAGCCTGGACGCATTAGACTCCATCTGTTCCTCCACAGACGCTATTTCCCTGCAGCGCCCTCTGGTGGTCGGAGGAGACGTGCTCGACTCGCTGTCTGAATTCAGTCTGCCAGGTAGGGGTGTGCCATATCATACCGTCCACGATAACACCGGTATACATTTTTACATGATAACAAAGTGTCATATCGCGATATCAGTGATATAGCGACGCGATGACGTATGGCGCATTAACGTTCCCTATCGCGCACAATAACAACACCTGTCTGAGAGTAAGAGCAGCATGTCAGCCTCCGACGATGATTTGGTACCTAAAAGGGGAGCTACTTCAATAGTATGGAAGTGGTCTGATTACAAGAGGTCAGAACGATTAATCGAATCGCAATCGCGATTTAAAACGTTGCGCTTAGCTAATCATAAAAAGGCTGCGATATGAAAAATATGTCCCAGAGCATGACTGTCCTCTTTGTGTGGCAGTCTTACTAAACCAACTGAGTGAGCGCACCTCTGTTATACTCTGTAGAAGCTAACCAGCATCTACTGGTAGTGTTCATTTCGTTAGCGAAATCTATGACGAAAAATGTGTGTTGACAACAATGATAAGACAAGGCGAAGACGAGATAACGCCAACGTCATTAAATGATAACTGTGACTAAATAAACATGCAATATCCTTGACGAAAGAAAAGTCGACATGTAGTTAAAAAAAATAAAAACTTGACCAAAATCACTCTGTTTTTGTCAGGGGGGAAAAAGACGACAAAAAATGCTTCACGAGCATTCATGCATGCGGTTGCCAGATTTCAACTATTTAAATCCCCCAATCAGAGCTTTTCTGTTCAAAGAACACGACTTCTTCCCAGTGTTTTACTCAATGTGATGATACTCGAGGCAACTTTTTAAGCAATGTTGCCGAGTGATGTTGCTTGGGCACTTTCTCATTGAGAATGGGCAACACATTTCTATCTGGATAAATTAGATCGGCCATGGATCCTGTGGGTCACCTGGTTGCACGTCTCCCCTTTAATCTTTGCAATCTGGCAACCCTGCGCGCGCACTCTCTACACTGCTAAAGAAGGACGGATGATCTAACATGTAGGGCTGGGCATCGTTCAAAATCTTTCGACCGGTGCCAATTTCGATACCTCAGTTTCGATACCGGTTCCTAACGATACTTTTTTCGATACCAATTTTATGAAATCCATTTTAACAAGATTACATAAGATATTACCTCAGAAAAACTTTTATTTTTTATTTATTTAGTTTTATTTTTTCAGTTTGACTCATGCTCCTTAGCCAGTTCACAAAGGAATAAAAAATGTTTTATAAAGCACTCATGCTCACCAAAGCTGAATTTTAAATAAAAAAATACAGTAAAACTTTAGTAATATTGTGAAATAGTATTACAATTTAAAATCGTATCTAATATATTTCAAAATGTAATTTATTCCTGTGATGTCAAAGCTGAATGTTCAAAATCATTACTTCAGTGTCACATGACCCTTCAGAAATATGAAAACAGTTTGCTGCTTAATATTTTGGAAACTATGATTTTTTTTCATGATTCTTTGATGAATAAAAAATTCAAAAGAAAAGCATTATTTAAAAACGAAATATTTTGTAACATTACACATGTTTTAATGTCACCCTTTGATAACTTTAATGCATCCTTACTGAAAAAAATTCTGACTAACCAACACATTTTTGAACGGCAGTGTACATTCAGTAGGTTATTATTTATTGCAATATAAACACTGTCCGAGTGATCAACAAGGTATCTCTTCATTTACCAATCGAAGACGGAGCAACTTTCTGCTCTTATGTTTACTCCGTGCACTGTCAAGGTCTTCATCGTGTTTGTCGTGGTACCGGTCTTTGCAGCAATTATTTTACCGCAAATACTGCATCGCGCGCTGTTGGCATCGAGCCTGGAGAAATGTACCCACACTTTTGATCGACTTTTCCACAGCTTTAAGATATTATGTGTGTCTGCTCGCGTATGAATATGTGCACGGAGAGTTTGTGTGTGTGTGTGTGTGTGTGTGTGTGCTCGCGTCTCATAAGTATGCGTGTCGAGAGTTTGTGCATGCGCGCGCGCGTCTCATATGAATGTGCGCGGAGAGTTCCGCGCGTTTCGTGTGAATAGAGTTTGTGTGTATGTGCATGAGCGACTTTGTGTGTCGTTGTGCATTTCATATGTATTTGTTTGAGCACTGACGTTGACGAGTTAACTCCATAGGTATCGAAATCTGGAACCGAACATGTCATTTTTCGATACTCGATAGTATCGAGGCAATTCGGTCGGTACCTAAAAAGTATCGAGACTCGGTACCCAGCCCTACTAACATGACAAACAAGTAACCTGCAGTTTAGCGATCTCCATTTGAGACTTTCTGCTTAAATTAATTAAGTGTCATAACAGCAATAAATCCATTTTGAAGGTTTGTTTGCATTGCTGTTGTTTGTTTACATTTGTACTTAACATTTTAGGTCAGGTGACAATATTGTGCAGGCTCCTGAAGAGTTACAAGGTTAAAGGACTTTCCTTATTGTTAAACTAAAATGTTAAGGAGTTATATGTTATACTTTTACTTAAAATATACTGGGAAAACACTACTAACTTGTACCAAGGCTACTTTTTTTTACTTTGCTTACATTTGACTCATGCTGTGTGACTGTCTTGCACCATAATGCTGCTGCTGCCACCTTATGACGATAGATCACGCTTCGAATGAGCTATTCTGTCATCAGTGACAGTAGGAAAAGGATGGAAATGCCCTTCATTTTGTTTGCACTAATAAATGCTGCTGGCTGCAATCACCAATAAAAAAAAAAATTTCTTCTTCTATATCGTCTTAAATATCATTATCGTAAATATTCTTGAAATATCGTGATATAATTTTGAGGCTATATCGCCCACCCCTGCTGTCAGGTCCATGATTTTTACAAGAGTTGTACGTGTATTACCTACAAGATATTTTATTTGGTAACACTTTTTATTTTGATGGTCCCTTTTGACCACTCTACTGACTAAAAGTAACTTTGCAACTACATGTCAACTTATTCTAACCCTACCAGTCGTATAATACTCTAATGAGAGTTAGCAGACATGAAGGTGCAACGTCACCTTTTATTTACAGAAACTAGTAGTGTCGAGATATTAAAATAGTTTACGAAAGTTATTGCAAATACATTTAAAATAATTACATTTTGTGATTCCCAAAGTTTCAAGATCTTAATGTTTTTCAAGGTTTCTGCTCTTTTTAAGCAATGAATTTACATTTGCATTTGTGATCGTTATATTCTTCTACTTGGTTTGATATATTGAACTTGGGAGACTTAGACAAATTACATTCAAATGACTTTTAAGATTTGATTAATCTCTAGAAATAGCACTTGTTAAATTCCCCATTTCAGAGACTGGGAACAAATAAATGAATTCTGCTGTGTGTGTTTGTCTCTGTCAGGTGGGAATGTCGGTCGTAGTTTTCTGCCGTCGGTCAAACTGACAAACTCTTCTCACCTGGTGAGTGTGACGTCTCTGACTGCTGATGATATGAACGCATTAGAGCATCTCTGTTTAACGTGTGTGTGTGTGTGTGTGTGTGTGTGTTACAGAGGAACGGTCATGTGACCTCCACACTTTCCTGTCTGTCCAAGAACCCACTGGAACAAACACATGAATTTGCTCAAGCCTGCAGCAGCTGCTTCACTTCTACAGGTGATTCTCATCTATCCATCTATCTATCTATCTATCTATCTATCTATCTATCTATCTATCTATCTATCTATCTATCTATCTATCTATCTATCTATCATCCATCTATCTATCTATTTCTCATCTATCCATCTATCTATCTATCTATCTATCTATCTATCTATCTATCTATCTATCTATCTATCATCCATCTATCTATCTATTTCTCATCTATCCATCTATCTATCTATTTCTCATCTATCTGTCCATCTATCTCTCTCATCTGATTTCACTCAACATGGGGTCAGGAGAGCTATCAGATATTCTGTTGTAAAAGTAATGCTACTTTACTAGTTACTTGAAAGTAATCTGATTACGTAACTCTCGTAACTCCCAACTCTGGCTTTACATCATGTGTCTGTGTGTCTCTCTCTCAGGTCCAGGTGTGCTGGATTTTGAACTCAGGTCTGATGTGAACCACAGCTGTCAGAAGGATCTTCTGCTGTGCCGGCGGGGGGGCGGAGCTAACTCACCCTGGAGGCGGATCCGGCCCCGCCCAACTCGCAACAACTTCCAGGCCGCCTTCATGCTCTGCAGAGGTGCGTCACATGAGTGATTTAATTAACGAGTACTAGGGATGTGACGTGAGGATATTTTCCCACCGGTTAATTGACATGTGAGAATACCGGTATCACCGGCGGGGGCTTTTAAATCGCTAACTTAAAGGCGAAAGTGTTTTAAAAGCTCCCGCCCGTTGACGCGTGTGGCCGTGCGCATTTTAGTTTCACTTTCAAATTTGCACCAATTTGGGTGCGGATTGCTTGAATTCATTAGCTTATTATTCTTAATGAAAAACACAACAACAAAACAGTAAATTGACAAATTGGCTTAAATAGGCGCTTTTACATTTCGCTTTGACACCAAATATTGTTCCATCATCTTGTCAGTCAGTTTCTCACTCTCGTGATGAATGAAATCTGACGACTGCTGCTGATCTGTGCTGCGACTCGTTCATCTGTGCTCACGATTTATTCAGCAGACACGTTCAGTTTTTAATTGTAGTGACTGTTTGCTAACTGAACTAAATTATTTAAAAAAAATTATAAAAATCGACGGTGGGGGGGGGGCGGTGCTGCGCTGGGAAAGTGATGTAATTTCAATTGCTTCTGAACACTGGTAACACCGACTATCGTAGCAAGCCTAACTAGTACCTTGATTAATGGTATTATTTTTCTGTGTGTGTGTAGAGGTGTTGGAGACTCGGGTGTGTAAGTACGGTGAGGGCTGCACGTTTGCATATTGTCAAGAAGAGATCGACGTGTGGACGCAGGAGAGGCGGGGCTTACTGGTCCGAGAGCTGCTCTTCAATCCACTGGCGGCCAATGGGACACAAGCACTCAGCGTCATCACACTCCTGAACATGCACATGGGCATGTTCATGTTCCTCTGTGAGGTAAGAACACACACACACACAATTTGTGGTGAAAATTTTTACGATTCGATACCAGTCTTGAGATTTTTACTGATGGATTTATTCCTCAGTTGAAAGAGTCTATAATGGGGTGTTACTGATATACAGTGAGTGCTTTACACGAAAAGGATTTGTAAAATAAAATAAATAATCACGAGAGATGCTTAAGAATAAAAAATAACAATAAAAGCTAAGAATAAAAAATGATTAATTTATTTAAAATGTGTTAAAAAATTTATTTTATTCAGCTATAGTTTTTGTCCTTTACATTTAGTCAAAAAGTTATTGTCATATTCATTAATATTAGTCAGTTTTACTATAAAACTAACAAAAGCTAAAATTGCATCTAATTGTAGACAATGAAAACATTTCTTTGACGAGTGCAAAATAAAACTAAATATTCAAACCCTTTACATTAATTGAATCGACATTTAAAGGTGTATAAACACAAACATATTGTTTTGTTAACTTAATCTGTTGAAATAAGATATAATAACATTATATTGACTATGATTTGATATTTCCAAACATTCTTGTTGATTCTAGAAGTTCTTCTTCCAAAAAATTGTTTGTTCATTATTAATGTTTTGCCCTGTTTTGCTTGTCATATTTTGTCAACATCATGTTTTAATTAATGCATTTAAGTATTGTTGTGTGATTATTATTTTTTTAAATATATAATTATTGACTAAATAAAAAAAACATTGTTAATGATCACTTTAATTAAAAATGAGCACTGACCCTTATGTAGGACAAACCAGCTTTTTCTAGAGCACTTACACTTTATATCATGTAAGTGACATAATTTTACACAGATAAATATGTATCTAGGTAAAGCTATTCTGTAAAAGTGTAAATAATGACCTGGTTCAGTGCTGTGGATGTTGAGTTGTGCGTTTCGAATGGCTAACGCTTCTCTGTGTGTGTGTGTGTCTCTGTTGTAATGCTGACACACACGCGTGTCTGTCCCTCATCAGGCCTGTTTTGACTGTAAACCCAGAATGATCAGCAGACGCTGGAAGGAGAATCCAGCTGTGTGTGCCAATCTACAAACACAACATCAGTTCGACAAGAAGAAGTACGTGAGAACATCATCCATCTAGTGTTGTCAAACGCATCTAGTCAGCAGTACTGAAATTTACAAATGTGACGACACCAGCATTTCCCTCTAGCATTTTGAGCGCTGTTGAACAGATTCTTAATCACCTCTGATGCGCTCAACATGTATGTCTCTGATTGACTACAATCATCAACAATGACATCTTTGACACTCTTCACCGAATGCTTACACAGGAGCTCTTAAAAGCAGCGGATGTATTAGGCCACATTTTTCAAATTTAAGTACCGACTTAGTACTGAAGTCGGTAATTTTGACAACATTACATCCATCCATCATCTATCCATCCATCCATGTATCATCCTTCCTTCCTTCCTTCCTTCTATCTATCTATCTATCGTTCCATCCAAAATTTTGTTTTTTTTTATCATTATATCTAACTGTCTGTCCATCCATCTGTGTGTAATGTGTATATATTATAGTTAAAGCATCTCTGTGTCTCTCTCTCTCTCTGTCGTTCAGGTGTTTGGTTCACGTGGTGAAGAGCAGCGCTGTGAGTTACAGTAAGATCCGAGCGCTGAGTCCTCACTGTCAGTTTGACATGTGTCGTCACGAGCTCAGTCTCGGCTGCAAGAGGGAGGACGGCTGCTGCTTCGCTCACTCGCTCATCGAACTGCAGATCTGGATCCTGCAGAGAGACTCGGGTATACACACACACACACACACACACACACATTAGAGACTCTGTTACACACACACACACACACACACACACATTAGAGACTCTGTTACACACACACACATACATACATCAGAAACTCTGGTACACACACACACATTATAGACTCTGGTACACACACACACACACACACACATTAGAGACTCTAGTACACGCACTGGAGATCACACACATACACACACACACTAAAACATACAGTAGAGCCTCTGTTACACATACATACTGGAGAACACACACACACACACACAATACATTTACACACCTGTTATTGACATGCGACCGAAAACATAACATGGCACAAAAAAAGCTTTAAAAAAAAAAAGCAGAGTGGGACAAAAAAACATTCTTTTAGTCGAATATCTGTATATACTTCATATGTAGCTCACTTGTTTTATTGTTTTATGTTTTATTGACTTTTCAGCATTATTACAAGTGTCATAAAAATAACTGAATTATTTTACTGTTACAATGAAACATAAATACTAAATAGACCAACAATTTAAAATAGAAAATAATTTAAAAATAGAGCAAAGGTTTACATATACAAATGATCTGCATTTATTCGTTCAACAATTTTCATCACAGTGTGTTGTGATGTTTGATATTGTTCATTTCTTTGAGTGTTTAAAAATGAGTTTTTGCACAATAATAATTGACAGGATTGTTTTCTCTCTTTTTCTCTCCCTCTTCATCGCTCTGTGTTTAGGAATCAGCCATGAAGAGATCGTGCAGGAGTCCATAAAACACTGGAACAAACAGCGTGTGAGTCTCTTCTCAATGATTACATAACGTTAATATAATCTCAAAGTATTTATTAAATAGTTATCATTATGTATTCAGCCTGGTGCTGTTCTAAAGTTGTATGACTTGTTTGAGAAAATGTTCTTCTCTTGCTTGTCAAAACATGTTTATTAGATTTTAATTTAGATCAGTAATTTGTGCTTTTAATATTTTGCTCTATTTTATTTCTGGTCTTTTAATATTGATGTTTCATTATAACAACTAAATAATTCAGTCTTTTAATGACAATTTTCCTTAAAGCTGCAGTGTGTAATTTTTAGCAGCATCTAGTGGTGAGGTTGCGAATTGCACCCAACAGAAGTTACGGTGGCCGACAGGAAGTGATGTCGTAGTCTGAGACAGCAGAGAGTAGCGAGTTCAGCAATGAGGTTTATTTACAGAAATTAAGAAATCAGGTTTACTTAATTATTCAGTAAAACGATATTTAGGGGCCAAGCACTGAAAGTGCGTAGGCACCTATTGTTTCTGTTCCCGTTCCTATTATTAGGGGCCAAGCACTGAAGGTGCGGGCACCTATTGTATCTGTTCCCGTTCTTATTCTTCTTCTTTTTTTTCTTTTTTTTCTTCCGACTGGGCGTCTATGGCAGCCTATAGAACCGTTTGCGGGAAACTTATACAAATTGGCACAGTGATAGAGGACAGCCTGAACTATCACCATAGCAAATTTGGAGTCTCCAACTCATTCCCTCTAGCGCCACCAGCTGTCCAAAGTTTCACTCATGTTTATGCTAATAACTTTTGAACCACAAGGGCTAGAAACAAAATTCTTTTTTCCTCTGATTCCTGAGATCACGACGATTCGACTGCACCATATGACGTCATTTTCCGTCATAATAGTTTTCCCGCCATTTAGAATTTTCCGAAAAACCTACTTTTTCGAACTCCTCCTAGGCCGTTGCTCCGAATTTCACGAAAAATTAACCAGATCATCTCCAGACCTTGACGACCAAAAGTTATGGAATTCAAGTTGATTCGAATTACCGTTCTCGAATACCACGCAAATAAATTTTACGTAGCGCTTGCGAAAACAGACGTAAGGCCGTATCTCCACAACGCTTTATCGGATTCAGACCAAATTTGGTACATGTCATCACAAGCATGACCTGAGGCTACATGCTGCGTTTCGGCGCAGCGCCACCTACTGGTCCGGAGATATGAAGAATTTATGTTTTTGCTTATAACTTCTGAACAGTTTGTCCAAAAATCACAAAAGTGGTCTCGTTAGATTCAGGGCGTCGTGCTGAGTTGACTGATATCCAATTTTCCCATATCGGCCATTTTGGCTGTCGGCCATTTTGAATTATGTGCTAAAATGCTGTATTTTATGAACGCCTGAACGTATCGTTACGAAACTCAGTATGGGTCATCAGTACAACGCCCTAAAAGTACTCAAAAATTTATGAGACAGCGCCACCTTTTGGTCAAAAGTTATAATGAAATTTCCAAAAATGCTAATAACTTTTGAATAAATTTGCCTATAGTAATGACACTGATCTCAATAGATTCCTTGGGTTATGCTGAAAACATAGATACCAATTTTGCCATAGTCAATCAAAGTTCCTGTCCGCCATCTTTATTTTCTTTTAAAACCTACTTTTTCGAACTCCTCCTAGACCGAACGTCCGATTTTCACCAAAATCGGATCGTGTCATCTCCAGACTGTGCCGAGTAAAAGTTATGGATTTCGTGTCGATAGACAAAACCGTTTTCGTATACCGCAGTGGCAAAGTTGAGGCATGATGCCAAAATGACTATTCAGGCTTTATATCTGCAATGCCTTGACATATTGACACCAAACTTTGTATGTGTCATTGTCACTTCACTCTGACCACATCACATCAGTTTCGTAACTGCGCCACCTATTGGTCGAAAGTGATAATCATATTTTTAGTTATTGTATGTGATTTTTCAACCATTTTGCCAAAATTCATCTTCAAATGTCTTTAATTGCTCCTTGCTGCAGTGGGTCTCACACTCCCAGCCACTTTGGCATGTCTTGTCGTCTTGCTTGCGCTTGGCCCCGGTGATTGCTGCTTGCAGCTATATTTAGGGGCCAAGCACTGAAGGTGCGGGCACCTATTGTATCTGTTCCCGTTCTTCTTCTTCTTCTTTTTTTTCTTCCGACTGGGCGTCTATGGCAGCCCATAGAAGCGTATGCGGGAAAGTTGTTTTGGTTTGACATTCTGATAGAGGACATTCCCAACATCAAATACACCAATTTTGGTGTTTCTAACTCATTCCCTCTAGCGCCACCACCTGTCCAAAGTTTCAGAAATTGTATGCTAATAACTTTTGAACCGTAAGGCCTATCAACAAAATTCTTTTTTCCTCTGATTCCTGAGCTCATGCCGATTCGATTGCACTCTATGACGTCATTTTCCGTCATAATAGTTTTCCCGCCATTTTGAATTTTCCAAAAAACCTACTTTTTCGAACTCCTCCTAGGCCGTTGCTCCGAATTTCACGAAAATTGAACCAGATCAACTCCAGACCATGACAACAAAAAGTTATGGAATTCAAGTTGATTCGAATTACCGTTCTCGAATACCGCGCAAATAAATTTTACGTAGCGCTTGCAAAAACAGACGTAAGGCCGTATCTCCACAACGCTTTATCGGATTCAGACCAAATTTGGTACATGTCATCACAAGCATGACCTGAGGCTACATGCTGCGTTTCGGCGCAGCGCCACCTACTGGTCCGGAGATATGAAGAATTTATATTTTTGCTTATAACTTCTGAACGGTTTGTCCAAAAATCACAAAAGTGGTCTCGTTAGATTCAGGGCATCGTGCTGAGTCGACTGATATCCAATTTTCCCATATCGGCCATTTTGGCTGATGGCCATTTTGAATTATGTGCTAAAATGCTGTATTTTATGAACGCATGAACGTATCGTTACGAAACTCAGTATGGGTCATCAGTACAACGCCCTAAAAGTACTCAAAAATTTATGAGACAGCGCCACCTTTTGGTCAAAAGTTATAATGAAATTTCCAAAAATGCTAATAACTTTTGAATAAATTTGCCTATAGTAATGACACTGATCTCAATAGATTCCTTGGGTTATGCTGAAAACATAGATACCAATTTTGCCATAGTCAGCCAAACTTCCTGTCCGCCATCTTTATTTTCTTTTAAAACCTACTTTTTCGAACTCCTCCTAGACCGAACGTCCGATTTTCACCAAAATCGGATCGTGTCATCTCCAGACCGTGCCGAGTAAAAGTTATGGATTTCGTGTCGATAGACAAAACCGTTTTCGTATACCGCAGTGTCAAAGTTGAGGCATGATGCCAAAATGACTATTCAGGCTTTATATCTGCAATGCCTTGACATATTGACACCAAAACTTTGTATGTGTCATTGTCACTTCACTCTGACCACATCACATCAGTTTCGTAACTGCGCCACCTATTGGTCGAAAGTGATAATCATATTTTTAGTTATTGTATGTGATTTTTCAACCATTTTGCCAAAATTCATCTTCAAATGTCTTTAATTGCTCCTTGCTGCAGTTTGTCTCACACTTTCAGCCATGTAGGCATATCTCGTCGTCTGCTTTTGCGCTTGGCCCCGGTGATTGCTGCTTGCAGCTATATTTATTAGGGGCCAAGCACTGAAAGTGCGGAGGCACCTATTGTTTTCGTTCCGGTTCTTATTATTATTATTAGGGGCCAAGCACTGAAGGTGCGGGCACCTATTGTATCTGTTCCGGTTCTTATTCTTCTTCCTTTTTTTTCTTTTTCCGACTGGGCGTCTATGGCAGCCTATAGAACCGTTTGCGGGAAACTTATGAAAATTGGCACAGTGATAGAGGACAGCCTGAACTATCACCATAGCAAATTTGGAGTCTCCAACTCATTCCCTCTAGCGCCACCAGCTGTCCAAAGTTTCACTCATGTTTATGCTAATAACTTTTGAACCACAAGGGCTAGAAACAAAATTATTTTTTCCTCTGATTCCTGAGCTCATGACGATTCGAATGCACCATATGACGTCATTTTCCGTCATAATAGTTTTCCCGCCATTTTGAATTTTCCAAAAAACCTACTTTTTCGAACTCCTCCTAGGCCGTTGCTCCGAATTTCACGAAAAATTAACCAGATCATCTCCAGACCTTGACGACCAAAAGTTATGGAATTCAAGTTGATTCGAATTACCGTTCTCGAATACCGCGCAAATAAATTTTACGTAGCGCTTGCGAAAACAGACGTAAGGCCGTATCTCCACAACGCTTTATCGGATTCAGACCAAATTTGGTACATGTCATCACAAGCATGACCTGAGGCTACATGCTGCGTTTCGGCGCAGCGCCACCTACTGGTCCGGAGATATGAAGAATTTGTTTTTGCTTATAACTTCTGAACGGTTTGTCCAAAAATCACAAAAGTGGTCTCGTTAGATTCAGGGCGTCGTGCTGAGTTGACTGATATCCAATTTTCCCATATCGGCCATTTTGGCTGTCGGCCATTTTGAATTATGTGCTAAAATGCTGTATTTTATGAACGCATGAACGTATCGCTACGAAACTCAGTATGGGTCATCAGTACAACGCCCTAAAGGTACTCAAAAATTTATGAGACAGCGCCACCTTTTGGTCAAAAGTTATAATGAAATTTCCAAAAATGCTAATAACTTTTGAATAAATTAGCCTATAGTAATGACACTGGTCTCAATAGATTCCTTGGGTTATGCTGAAAACATAGATACCAATTTTGCCATAGTCAGCCAAACTTCCTGTCCGCCATATTTATTTTCTTTTAAAACCTACTTTTTCAAACTCCTCCTAGACCGAACGTCCGATTTTCACCAAAATCGGATCGTGTCATCTCCAGGCCGTGCCGAGTAAAAGTCATGGATTTCGTGTCGATAGACGAAACCGTTTTCGTATACCGCAGTGGCAAAGTTGAGGCATGATGCCAAAATGACTATTCAGGCTTTATATCTGCAATGCCTTGACATATTGACACCAAACTTTGTATGTGTCATTGTCACTTCACTCTGACCACATCACATCAGTTTCGTAACTGCGCCACCTACTGGTCGAAAGTGATAATCATATTTTTAGTTATTGTATGTGATTTTTCAACCATTTTGCCAAAATTCATCTTCAAATGTCTTTAATTGCTCCTTGCCGCAGTTTGTCTCACACTTTCAGCCATGTAGGCATATCTCGTCGTCTGCTTTTGCGCTTGGCCCCGTAATGGCTGCTTGCAGCTATATTTAGGGGCCAAGCACTGAAGGTGCGGGCACCTATTGTATCTGTTCCCGTTCTTATTCTTCTTTTTCTTTTTCTTTTTCTTTTTCTTCTTTTTCTTCCGACTGGGCGTCTATGGCAGCCTATAGAACCGTTTGCGGGAAACTTATACAAATTGGCACAGTGATAGAAGATAGCCTGAACTATCACCATAGCAAATTTGGAGTCTCCAACTCATTCCCTCTAGCGCCACCAGCTGTCCAAAGTTTCACTCATGTTTATGCTAATAACTTTTGAACCACAAGGGCTAGAAACAAAATTCTTTTTTCCTCTGATTCCTGAGCTCATGACGATTCGACTGCACCCTATGACGTCATTTTCCGTCATAATAGTTTTCCCGCCATTTTGAATTTTCCGAAAAAACTACTTTTTCGAACTCCTCCTAGGCCGTTGCTCCGAATTTCACGAAAAATGAACCAGATCATCTCCAGACCTTGACGACCAAAAGTTATGGAATTCAAGTTGATTCTAATTACCGTTCTCGAATACCGCGCAAATAAATTTTACGTAGCGCTTGCAAAAACAGACGTAAGGCCGTATCTCCACAACGCTTTATCGGATTCAGACCAAATTTGGTACATGTCATCACAAGCATGACCTGAGGCTACATGCTGCGTTTCGGCGCAGCGCCACCTACTGGTCCGGAGATATGAAGAATTTATATTTTTGCTTATAACTTCTGAACGGTTTGTCCAAAAATCACAAAAGTGGTCTCGTTAGATTCAGGGCATCGTGCTGAGTCGACTGATATCCAATTTTCCCATATCGGCCATTTTGGCTGTCGGCCATTTTGAATTATGTGCTAAAATGCTGTATTTTATGAACGCATGAACGTATCGTTACGAAACTCAGTATGGGTCATCAGTACAACGCCCTAAAAGTACTCAAAAATTTATGAGACAGCGCCACCTTTTGGTCAAAAGTTATAATGAAATTTCCAAAAATGCTAATAACTTTTGAATAAATTTGCCTATAGTAATGACACTGATCTCAATAGATTCCTTGGGTTATGCTGAAAACATAGATACCAATTTTGCCATAGTCAATCAAAGTTCCTGTCCGCCATCTTTATTTTCTTTTAAAACCTACTTTTTCGAACTCCTCCTAGACCGAACGTCCGATTTTCACCAAAATCGGATCGTGTCATCTCCAGACTGTGCCGAGTAAAAGTTATGGATTTCGTGTCGATAGACAAAACCGTTTTCGTATACCGCAGTGGCAAAGTTGAGGCATGATGCCAAAATGACTATTCAGGCTTTATATCTGCAATGCCTTGACATATTGACACCAAACTTTGTATGTGTCATTGTCACTTCACTCTGACCACATCACATCAGTTTCGTAACTGCGCCACCTATTGGTCGAAAGTGATAATCATATTTTTAGTTATTGTATGTGATTTTTCAACCATTTTGCCAAAATTCATCTTCAAATGTCTTTAATTGCTCCTTGCTGCAGTGGGTCTCACACTCCCAGCCACTTTGGCATGTCTTGTCGTCTTGCTTGCGCTTGGCCCCGGTGATTGCTGCTTGCAGCTATATTTATTATTATTCTTCATTGTTCCGACTGGGAGTCTATGGCAGCCCATAGAACCGCTTGCGGGAAAGTTATGAAATTTGGCACACATATAGAGGACAGTCTGAACTATCACCATAGTAAATTTGGAGTCTCCAAATCAATCCCTCTAGCGCCACCAACTGTCCAAAGTTGCACTCATGTTTATGCTAATAACTTTTGAACCACAAGGGCTAGAAACAAAATTCTTTTTCCCTCTGATTCCTGAGATCAGGACGATTCGACTGCACCCTATGACGTCATTTTCCGTCATAATAGTTTTCCCGCCATTTTGAATTTTCCGAAAAACCTACTTTTTCGAACTCCTCCTAGGCCGTTGGTCCGAATTTCACGAAAATTGAACCAGATCATCTCGAGACTGTGCCGACAAAAAGTTATGGAAATCAAGTTGATTCGAATTACCGTTCTTGAATACCGCGCAAATAAATTTTACGTAGCACTTGCGAAAACAGGCTCAATGCTGTATCTCCACAACGCTTTATCAGATTCAGACCAAATTTGGTACATGTTGTCACAAGCATGACCTGAGGCTACATGCTGCGTTTCGGCGCAGCGCCACCTACTGGTCCGGAGATATGAAGAATTTATGTTTTTGCCTTTAACTTCTGAACGGTTTGTCCAAAAATCACAAAAGTGGTCTCGTTAGATTCAGGGCGTCATGCTGAGTCGACTGATATCCAATTTTCCCATATCGGCCATTTTGGCTGTCGGCCATTTTGAATTATGTGCTAAAATGCTGTATTTTATGAACGCATGAACGTATCGTTACCAAACTCAGTATTGGTCATCAGTACAAGGCCCTAAAGCTACTCAAAAGATTATGATACAGCGCCACCTTTTGGTCAAAAGTTGTAACAAAATTTCCCAAAATGCTAATAACTTTTGCATACATTTGCCTATAGTAATGACACTGGTCTTAATAGATTCCTTGGGTTATGCTGAAAACATAGATACCAATTTCTTCATAGTCAGCCAAACTTCCTGTCCGCCATCTTTATTTCCTTTTAAAATGTACTTTTTCGAACTCCTCCTAGACCGGCTGTCCGATTTTCACCAAAATCGGATCGTGTCATCTCCAGACCGTGCCAAGTAAAAGTTATGGATTTCGTGTCAATAGACAAAACCATGGTCGTATACCGCTGATGCAAAGTTGAGGCATAATGCCAAATTGACTATTCAGGCTTTATATCTGCAATGCCTTGACATATTGACACCAAACTTTGTATGTGTCGTCGTCACTTCACTCTGACCACATCACAACAGTTTTGTAACTGCGCCACCTATTGGTCGAAAGTGAAAATCTATTAAATCATATTTTTAAGTTAATGCATGTGATTTTTCAACCATTTTGCCAAAATTCATCTTTAAATGTCTTCAATTGCTCCTTGCTGCAGTTGATCTCTCACTCCCAGCCACTTTAGCACGTCTTGTCGTCTTGCTTGCGCTTGGCCCCGGTGATTGCTGCTTGCAGCTATATTTGCGAATATTATTGTTACTTGTTCATCAGTGTTTTATTCACTGACTTTAGCAAGATCTTTGCAGGAAGAACAACATAGTGACGAAACGCGTTTGTCCGTTCAGGGCCACCGTAGAAACATGTCCATGTAAGGAGACCCGCGGTGTGCGTAGATAGAAATGGCTCATTCTAAGGTAATACAAAAATAACAGTTCGTTATGTAAGGTCTTTATACACCACTGAAAACATAGTTATGTATACGATATTACATTTATGTCAGCAGATCCTTCTAAATATTACACAATGCACCTTTAATACCTGTAATAATGCTTGAAGGCCAATAAAACATACCATTTCTCCATTTGTGCTCTGCAAAAGGTCATACAACTTTAGAAGAGCACCAGGGTAAGTAAATAATGATAAATGGTCATTTATAAAATTGAGTTCCAACTCTTCTGGAAGTACATGAATGTGTGTAGCGAGAAAATAAATTAAATGTGATTTATTATTTAGTGAAAATCTTGACTTTTCACGGCGTGAGTCTCATGGGATTTTTAAAATATTTTATTTTAGGTGAATTATCCTTGAAATGCGTAGTGTTAGAGATTTGATCCCTGTGAACGCTAGTGCTAGTGATGACTAACTTAGTAAACCGCATTAAGTAGTACATGTATAGATTGTGTCATAATGCATGTAGTGATCAACTCTTTCTGTCTCTCTTCATCAGCCTGTGATTGTGGCGTCACGATCACCAAACAAAATCACTGCTGCCAAACCAAAAAGTCCAATCAGAGCGGAGCAGACGAATGGGAAGGTGCAGGGAACAGGAAGTGCTGACGCAGCTGAGGTCAAAGGTCACGAGCTGGAGCTGATGCTGAAGTTTGTGTGCGGTCAGTGCTGGAGAGACGCGCTGGTCAGCGAACCGGACCGAGCAATGAAGTACTGCACCGCTAAAGCCCGACACAGGTGCAGACGGACACACACACACACACACACACAGACTGAACACACACACACCACCCCGTCTCACTCTCTTCCTCTGTCTGCCTCGCTTCAGCTGGACCAAAGACAGGAGGGTTTTACTGGTCAAGTCTCACGAGAGGAAGAAGTGGGTCTCAGTGAGGCCTGTGCCCTACGCCAAGACCTTTCCTCAGCAATACGACGTGAGTGAAAACAACTCGTTTGCTCTGTTTGATGCACACATGAGGTTAGTTGACCCGCTGGACTCTGTACTATTCTATATATGTGACCCTGGACCACAAAACCAGGGTCCATTTTTTTAAATTGAGATGTATACACCATCTTAAAGATGAATAAATAAGCTTTCCATCAATGTACGGTTTGTTAGGATAGGACAATATTTGGCCAAGATATTTGAAAATCTGGAATCTGAGGGCGCCAAAAAATCTAAACATTGAGAAAATCGCCTTTACAATTCTACATGTATGGTCACGATTTTGTTGCATTCACTCACACAAATAAATGTTTTATATATTTATGGAAGGAAATTTACAAAATATCTTCATGGAACATGATCTTTACTTAATATCCTAATGATTTTTGGCATAAAAGTAAAATCGATAATTTTGACCCATACTGTTGGCTTTTGCCACAAATAATAAATGAAGGGTCACGTATGATATACTTGTACTAGGGCTGACCCCTAATAGTCGACTTGAAGAGTCTTAGTCGACCAACATTTTATAAGTTTTATAAAAAATAAAACTAAAAAACACTTGAAGAGGTGGTGAAATCACGCAAGCTGTAACGGACAGATCGTTAACGGCATGAAATCCAAACATTCGCCTATCATTTATCGACCTCAGATATATCACTTGAAACATGTAACAGCACTTTACAAGTCTGCTCGCTCTAATGTTAACCTAGACGAATGTCTGCTTTTATTAGGCAGCAGGGGTGGGCAATATAGCCTCAAAATTATATCACGATATTTCAAGAATATTTGCGATAATGATATTTATGACGATATAGACAATTTTTTACGTTTATCTCACCTAAATGTTTGCTCACTCATTGCGTTTTTACAATGGGGTCATTTTGTTGTTAATAGTTTACACAACACACGGAAGCTTGATTTCAATCTTTGAATTAAATTGAAAAAAGTAGTACAAATGTATACAAAATAATAGATACAAATAAAATGTTTTGGGTAGTCTAACATTAGTATTCAGAAATACTACAGAAACTGAATAAAGTAATCAAATGTAAAATTGCAGTCTTTTAGTTCTGATTGCTGACTAAATGAAATGCATAGGCTGTTAATTCTCATTCATTAGCTAGCGCACGGATCCATTGCTGTTTTCATTACACTGTCTGTCACATGTGTTTTATACATAACCCACTGTGTTTACGAGTATACTTACCAACACCGGAATTTTGACACAATTTTGCGTTTTCCCCCCCATTAAAGCGATATAATCCGCAAAAAAATAACTTGTTACTCGCGAGCTGTTTGTGAGGCGTCTTTACTGCAGCCGCAGAGAGAAACCATCTGTCAGAGTGCTGTATAGTTTAAAATCGCTTGAATGTTTAAACTGATAAGACTTAAGGCATGAAAATTATAAACTTTAGTTACAATGCACTGATGGCCCGATTGTGCAGGTGACAATTCAGTCATGTCCCGACTCCTTAGTGTGGTATCGCCGCCTGCAGCGCTCGACGCTTGCCTTGTGCAACATATTTTAAGGAGACGAGAGAGAAATCATTTAGAGAAGACTAAATCATCGTCGGAGGCTGACATGCTGCTCTTACTCTCAGACAGGTGGTGTTGTTGTGCGCTCGAGGGAACGGTAATGTGCCATACGTCATCGCGTCGCTATATCACTGATATCGCGATATGACACTTTTTTCACGACACATTCATAATCATTACGTTTGCCGGTGCGCTGTGGAAAGCTTTATGTTTGAATTTGTGCGCTGATTAATATAAATGCGCAATTAGTCGACTAATGGCTTAAAAGAACAACTACTAGTCGACTAGAAAAATCTTTAGTCGAGGGCAGCCCTAACTTGTACTGTTATAAACTCAAGGTCCTCCATACTATATTAGTCAAGGAAAACTAGTGAAATACCAAGTCTAACAGTCAATCTGCTGAATCATTATTTAATAAGAAACTGTGAGCTCTTGGTGTCTAACACTGAATGTTTCCCCACAGATCTGCATCCATGTGCTGAAGCAGCGTAAATGTCATTACATCGGGAACTGTTCTTTCGCTCACAGTCCGGAGGAGAAGGAGCTGTGGACGTACATGAAGAACAACGGCTGTGAGCGTCTAACCAAACACACAGTCGACACTGATGCTAATTCATGCGCTGAAGCTCAATTCACACACTTTGGGGAACAAATTGCAGTTTTTCTGAGAAAAATATTTGATTTACCTGCAAAGTTGTTCAGAATGAGGAGATCTAACATCTCCTCATTCTCCTCAAGCGCCGAGTAAGCGCCGAACGATTACTCGGCGCTTTGGTATGTGTGAAACATAATATACAATCATTTAAACACGTAAAACATGATAATTCCTCACAGTGGCTCATTTTTCCCTCCTCAAGTTTCAAGAGTCAAACAGGCCCACAACTTTTTATTCTGATAGGCCTTGTTAACCTCGTTTAATAACTGATGAGAGTGGATTGGTGCCAGTCATGTTTTTAAACATATGCGAATGTCTTCATAGACAGTAGACGTCATATAGTCTTCATAGACAATGGGTCTCATTCATGAAACACGAGCAGAACGAATTCTTGTGTAAATCGTGTGTAAAGTGGTTCTGGCGTAAATTTTCGGATTCATTAAAATGTTCGTATTTTCCAAATGTTAGTTGGTACGAAAGAAATCTACACCTGCTCCCAACCACGTGTAAATAGTGCGTTTAACTTCCGAACGTTTTGCTCATTAATAAGGCTGCATTTTAATTCACCTAATCGGGTACATTTACACACAGCATTTTGAAAAAATATTATTATATATAGCAATACATATAGGTTTTTCTTTTTACTTTTATTATGAGAGCCAGTGAGCATCTGCAAACGGTACACTTTAATAAAATAATTAATTGTTTTCAATAGGGCTGGGCTAGCTATATTTTTTCGAAGTGAACTAATTCGTTTTTTGCAGTCGCTTCATGTCGAACCATTTTCTTTTCACTTCTGGGACTGTTCGATTAACAGATGAAACTCCAGTAACTGCGTCTGTAATATGCTGCCAAGCTTCCTTTTTTTAGGACCTGATACGCCACTATAGACTACGCTTGAAAATAAAATGTGGCGTTTTTAATGAACTTCTGATAATAAAATTCTGCATCTGAGAAATTGTTCTTTTTCATTCGCTTTTGAGAAGACATGTTGAAATCCTTCGTTTGGTGTCATAATATGATGCCCATATATAGTTGTCAGTCGGATTTAATGGGCGGGATTTATGGTAATTGAGAATGAGCGTGCACGCGCGTACACACACACGTTTCACTATCACATCTGACGTTTACGAAGTATTTGTGAATCAGGAGAAGAGTTTTCGGGAAGGTCTCTTTACGCGCAAATCACTCACATATTTACTCGTATATTTACGAATGTTTCATGAATGAGGCCCAATGATGGCACCTTGGACAAAGACACTGCAAGCCAATTTTCGTCAGTAAGTCGGACCAGTGGATCCATAGACCATTTTCATGTTTGTTTGTTTTTTATTTTATTTTCTAGCACCAAGCAGTGGTCAAGCAAAACACTTTTTATTCACCAAGTTTGGTGAAATTATCGCATTCTGTTCAAGAGTTAAAGCCATTTAAGCAAGTATGCGTTCATTCCCAATTTGTGCGTTTTGGCATGCCGTTATGGTGATGAATCAAAACGTTGTGTGATAATTATTGACTGGTTTACTGGTAAATGAAGGAATGAAGATTACTGGGATGATCACGCATGAGGCCAGAACGCACTGACGCAAGAAGTCATAATCATAAAGTTCTTATGGAGATGATGTGATTACTCGGCGCTTTGTTAACGCTTTTCTATGTAAATATGACCGTTGCACCACTTCTCGCAGCTTTCTCAGCTTTCTTTTCCGTTCATCAGCGCTGCGGCTCTGCATTTGGATGCTTTTATGCGCATCTTGTGTTTTTAAGAGCAAACACATGTCCTGTTTGATCACCCCCTCATGCCTGTCACTCAGACTTAAAAAAATGTTGTCAAATTGAGCAGATAGTGAAACTAAAGCGCTTCTCCTCATGAGTGTGGGTGAAGACAACGGTGCAGTGTTTAAAGATCACTCGCGATTACTGACATCACAGAATTTACTGGTATTTTGGAGCTGATACCGGTAAAAAGCCAGAACGCTGTTGTTTGTGTGCATTTATTGTGTTGTATTTGTGTATTTATTAGGGGAGTAACGATACCCTCATGTCACGATTCGATACATATCACGATACTGAACTCACGATACGATATTATTGCGATACTCCAAGACTTATGATAAAAGGTTAACAAAAAAATGTCCTGTTGATTAAAATGCTAAATGGTGCTGGAAACCCAACGCACAGGATAATAGAGACACCAGAATAACAATATTCATGATTCTGAAGCTGAAAATACTGAATTATTTTAGACTAATATGTTTGCACTCTTTCACTGACTAGATATATTTAAAATAATGTAGGCCACTTTTTACTGGTAACATCAGACATTTGGCATCATCAGGACCCACAAATATTCCCCCATTGCATTATTATACATTATATTCAATATTATATATAGTAGCTTAATGTAGTACTGACAACTCTGAAAACGTGAATTTTTTTTCTCTTAGTAATTTATATTTTGGGTGAACTATTCACAATACATATTGTTGAATTTTTGTATTGCGATATGTTGTTACACCTTCAGTATTTACCGGTAAAGTCATTATGGTAACTTTGCGGTAATTTACTGGGATTGCTGTGTGAAAGGGGCTATAGTCTGAATGATTGATTGGTTTAATTGCGTTCACATGCTCTCCGCTGCAGTCACAGACGTCCAGCAGGTGTTTGACGTCTGGCTGTCCAATCAGAACAGAGCGTCAGATGGCACCTCGCCGCCTCAGCCAATAGAAGAGAAGCAGATCACCATGCCGACGGACTTTGCAGAGCTGATGGTACGTGTTTATTCTTGCCGTTCTCTGTCTACTGTCCTCTACGTGTGCTAATGGGGTGTGTTTGTTGGTGTAGCAGGACAGCTTCTACTGCCCTCTGTGTGGCAAACACAGTAACAGCGATCGGCAGTGGCAGCAGCACATCTCCTCGGAGAAACACAAGCTCCGGGTGTTTAGCGGAGAGGGAGAGGACGAGAGTCTGACCTGGTCCTATCGCTTCCCTGGACCCTGTTTCTCCATCTGTCCCAGGTACACCACCATCAGTCTTCATCAAGTCGATGAACATCATCAAGGATTCCTCAGACTGGTCAGAGTAAACCAGCTCCCCTCAGCTGCCATTAGTTTGAATAACCAAAGTAACGAAATAATATTATTTTGAATATTCAATATTGATAGTGAATTAATATTAATTGTTACTCGGGGCACGTTTACACAACAACGATGTGCTTAAAACTGAGAAGTTTTTCCTTTAAAGTCCCTGTAAAGTCAAAATTAAGTATGTGTTCCGAGTTTGTCATATCACAGAAAAATGTGTTATTAGCCACCCAGCCAAATTTGAATGATCAAAAAAGCTGGCAAGTACATAAAATAAGCTATCAAAATCTTGAAAAAATTAGCTGTGGTCTCTGCTCTCAAACGCTGGGGGCGTGTCCGCCGGCTGCGCTGAAACCTGTCTGACTGACATCCAACTTCTCGAGTGACTTTATGCATGAAAGACTCGGTCTCTTTTGTGGTCGGAAGGGACTGCTTTGTGAACGGATAGTAGTTTAAATTACTTGGCTAAGGAATCATATTGATCATATAAATAAACAAACAAAAAAAATCACGTTAGAGGGTTGCAGAATTTAGTACTTACTGTGGACTACCTACTATAATTATAACATAAGCACACAAGGCAGCTTACCCTCATTGGTGGGCACGCACTGCCGAGGATGGCACAGTTGTCGGCGCGACGGGAGGATGACGGCCGAGGCGGGAGATAGTCGGTTCGGCCACATTCACCAGTAACAGCGGATTATCAGAGCATCCCAGTTGTCTCCGACGAAAATGTATAAAACTATCCCGTGTAAAATGATCACTACAGAGGCGGGTTTTGGTGGTGATCCTCAGCTCTCCATCAAGGTGGCTCTTCACAAAATTAATCCACCTCTTCTTGATGTGATCGTTTTTAGGAAATTTAAATAAGGACCGATTTGTTTCGTACATGATCGCATCCAGGTAGTAGCCTACGCATTTCCGTGACGAAGGCATAGCTAACTAGCAAACTGTAGGCTGTAGTAATAATAATAACGTTACTGACAATAACTCGCGATTGAGCGCCAAACTGATGTGAATGTGCTCTATTTATATTGTTAGGGAGCGGCCAGCATCAGGGGCTCCAGTGCGTCATCGAGCCCCCGTTTTAGCCCCGCCCAAAAAATCCGGAAAATAGCAATGGTGAAAAACTGTTTAATGGTCTAACTCCATAATTCAGTACTTCGCAGTTCACAGTCTTTGTAATATGTTTTAGCAATACATTTCTAACATTTATAATGTGTTTAGATTTTTTTTTTAGAATTGCCTTTACAGGGACTTTAAGGTTTTCCGCGTACAGACGACACCATTGTCAAAACGATCCGCGAAAACGGCTAAAAACGCTGCATTCTGCTGCCAGGCCACTAGATGGCGATGAAACACTATAGACAACACGTAATACGCATGTGCATGACGTCATCGTCTTCAGAGATTCGCGTTTTTGTTGTTGTTTACACGGAGACCGTTTTCAAAAACTTGCACTTTGAAACACGTTTTCAAAACTTTGCTTTTTCAGGCGTCCAAAACGCCGTTGTCGTGTAAACGAACGGCTAAAACGCTTTACGTTTTTAGTTGTAAACAGCCCCTCAGTCACGTGTCGTTTGATCAGTGAAGCTGGTTTTTAATAGAGAGCCTAAGTCCCGCCCCTCCGCTTCCGGCTCATGGGACCTTATTTCGGAAAAAATATGTATGGAAGTCAATGGCGAGAGATAACTTATCTTTTTATTCCGTCTGAACTGTCCCCTGAACTACACATATGATGTTTGTCAATTTAAAAGGTAAATATGAAAGTCAAGAAAGTCGCAGTTTGTCATAAAACAGAAGAGTAACGTTTAGTTGTATGTGAAAATCGCTCGATGAACTACATCTCTCGTCTCGCACTATGTAGCCTACGTCACAAGATCCGTTGCTCGTATGTGTGTATTCTGGCTCAAAACACGAGTCAGGCATGACGGCGTAACGTTACGATTATAATGTAAGACTATAGAAAAAATGACAGACGTTAGCTTCAGTAAAGTTAGCTTCATTCATTGAGAGAAAAGGTATGACGTCGCATGTGCGCCTTCTGGGTTTGTAGTCTTTGTAATTACGTATTTTCACAGTCTTATACCTCAACAGTTTTACATCAAACTGCGACTTTCTTGACTTTAAAATGTATCTTTTAAATTGACAAACATCATATGTGTAATTCAGGGCACAATTCAAACGAGATCAAAATATTTGTTGTCTCTCGCCATTGACTACCATACAATATTTTTCCGAAATAAGGTCCCATGGTGGTCGACCGGAAGGGGAGGGACTTAGGCTCTCTATTAGCAGTGATCTTTGTCCTCATTGGCTGTGGTGTTTGATTGACAGGTTTGATGATGGTTGTGCTGATGGCATGAGTTGTGACTTCGCTCACAGCGAGGAGGAGCTTCAGGAGTGGCACAAACGGAGGGATTTTCTGCGCTGGACGTTGGACAAAGCCAGAGCCGACATGCTGATTTCTCCAAATGACAACAACTTTGGGATTTACAACTTCCTGCTTCAGCAATAAAACAAACATTTGTACTGTGTCTGAGAGTTTGATCAGGTGAGAGTTACCGCAGGTCCTGATGAGTGTTCACATGTTTTATTGAAGCTGAAAGACGTTGACCTCCAGACTGAACTCCGAAACACGGTGTGTGTTTAATGAACGGATCTTTTACTTCATGTGATGATGTTCAATACATTAGTTTGACTCCGGAGTGAATCTGGATCTTTTGAACTGCTGTTGGTTAGTGTTCATTCTGTTCGTACACTGAATAAACGTTTCATCTGTTAGACGGCGATCAGGACGGTTTGTCTTTCAGCTGTTGATCTGCATGCAGGATTCGTCCAGAACTTCAATAAGATGAGCACAGAAGTGTTATTTTTGTCATTTTTGTTTTGTTTTATTCTTGCGTTAATTCACTGTTTATACGAGAAAATGAAACGGTAAACATTTTGATCATTGTATTATGTTATAAACATTATTTTATGAATTATGTTTAATTGTTTTAGTATCTGTTTTTATTTGAATAAATGAATGGTATTGTATGTCTTCTCTTTTTCTCTTTTCTGAACCCAATATTTCACGTTCGTTATTGATGATCAAAGTAAATGGGTCTTTATTATTTATCGGAAATATTGTCATGTGTTTCGAATATGGTTTAAAATGTATAATTCATGTGCAGGAAAAGTGAGTGTTACAAGCACAAGATTATTAAAAGTTAGTGATTATGGTTTGTGAGGTAAAATTGTATACATTTCATAATCAAGTTCACATGGTTTATTTATGATGGGTCATATTTCCATGCACGCAGATCTGAGGTGTTTGATTTGACTAAACTTCTGTGTTTTCAGTTGAGATTCTCCATTCTTGTCAGAATAATTCAGTGCTTTGCTTTAGCAGTGTCTAATGTGAGTGATTTTACACTGAATGACATCCAAGTTTTCAAAATGTTCTTGCTCTGAAAGGTTGAGAAGTACCAGATTCCATCAATAGCTTTTAATACTTATGATTAATTTACATTTACTAATTAATTTACTACAAACAATTTACCTAAGTAACTTAATAAATGTTGTCATAGCTCTTATTTCTGTGGATATTAGCTACAGACTTGGAGATTAGATTACATCGATATGAATAGCCTACCAATTGCAAATATCTGCCAGCAAGGATAATTTGCATCTACCAAAGATTTTACTTCGTAAATGGTCTGTTATTATTCATAATTTTTATTCTTTGTGAATAAAAGAGATGATTTGAATGGGGCACGAGACAAAGTTTTAATTGTAAAGCAGCGCAGCGCGTGCACGTTCTGTTTAAAGGCTACGCACGCACGCGCATGATTTTCACTTTCCAGCAGACGGTCACAAATAGCAAACTGACATCGAATCAATGTGGAAACAACGTTTCTCGTGACATTGAAACAACATCGTTTTGCTCATCGAATTAACGTTGAATCAACGTCAGACACGCCATTCAACCGCATTTCAATGTTGAATCGATGTTTTATTTTCGGTGTAATAACGTTCTGAAGTTGATTCAATGTTGAAATTTGATTGATGATTGATACTAACCTTTACAACTAAAAATCAACGTTGAATCGACATCGGTCTGCTATCTGGGAAGGAACAAGCCCAGATAGCAGACCGATGTCGATTCAACGTTGATTTTTAGTTGTAAAGGTTAGTATCAATCATCAATCAAATTTCAACGTTGAATCAACTTCAGAACGTTATTACATCGAAAATAAAACATCGATTCAACATTGAAATGCGGTTGAATGGCGTGTCTGACGTTGATTCAACGTTAATTCGATGAGCAAAACGATGTTGTTTCAATGTCACGAGAAACGTTGTTTCCACATTGATTCCATGTCAGTTTGCTATCTGGGAGGTAAGCTCTAAAATTGATCAATCCTGAGTCTGTTCATCGTTTTTGCCTATTTTACGTTTAATCTCAATTTAGATCTGTAGCCTACAGTTCTGTAAACATGAAAGCATTATAATACCGTGTCCTCTCCCATGAGGTGGCCTGAGGTAAAATCTGAGATAATGTAACTTAGGCTAGTTTTATTTATTTTACGTTGGCCACGCGACAAACTACAGAATAAATACTTTAATATTTTGTCAACTTCAATTGTAGTAAGGTTTAAGGTTTTGTTTTTTTTTAAACACCAAATTATCAAATATTCGTATGTCAGCCCCACTGCTCCAGCGAATTGTAGTAAACTTCTAATTTATGAAACTGAAATTGTCATCTTTTTCTCTTTTTTTAAAGCTCGCTTGTTGGCACTTCTCGTGTAGCCTACGCTATTGCCTCTAAGACGAATCACTTTGTTGTATTCCTCACTTTGGATAAAAGTGTCTTCTAAATGAAGAAATATGTAAAATGTAAATTGATTTTCTTAGTAATGCGTCTCTAGTGAACACTGACAATCATCGCGATCAACAGATGTGTGTTTGCAACATCAGCATGGGAAGGAATCATTTTGATAAAGATTATTTAGCTTTAAATACACTCACCAACAAATAAAGAGCAATAAATGAAAACACACTTGCAAATAAAGTGCATTGAGTCTCTTTTTTATTATTATTATTATGTTGCTGATTCAATGTTTTCTAGCATTTAACTTTTGAGAGTTTGATGATTCAGGTTCATTTTGAACGCATTTTGTTCACATTAACCTAAATAAATCCTGACACTGCCATCTGACCTGCTGACAATGCCGGCGTAGATGATCAGAAACTCCACCCTCTTGCAACACTTACCAGGAAGAGAGTGCCGCATTATCTTTCCTGTCACACTGACTCTCGTGTTTGACAAAAAAAAGAAGAAGAAAAAAAGGAAAGACAAATCAGTGATAAGTTGGAAATGAAGGAAAATGCTTTAAGTGATTTTGAGACGTTTGTTTCTGACCAGACAGCAGATCTTTGTGATTATTCATTTTTGAAACCATCATTCAGAAAGTGAAAGTAAAGTTCAGATTTCTGGAGCTCAAACGGTGAAAATGGATTCACCATCTGAATATGATTATATCTGTCCTGTGTGTCGTGAAATCTTCAACGCTCCTGTTATTTTATCATGTAGTCACAGTGTCTGTAAAGAGTGTCTTCAACAGTTCTGGAAAATCAAGAAAGGTCAGGAGTGTCCTGTCTGCAGGAGAAGATCAAAATCTGATCCAACATGTAATCTAGCGTTAAAGAACTTGTGTGAGGCGTTCCTGAAGGAGAAAAATGAGAGCCAATCATCAGGGTCTGAGGAGCTTTGCAGTTTACACAGTGAGAAACTCAAACTCTTCTGTCTGGAGGACAAACAGCCTGCGTGTTTAGTGTGCTATACTTCACAGACACATGTTAATCACACATTCAGACCCATCGGTGAAGTGGTTTCATCATATAAGGTAAGACAGATTCATATATTTGGATAAAAACTTGGATCATAGAAGTTGTAGGCTATATCATAAACAATGTATGTCTCTGAACCATTTTCTGTAACATGAACATATTAAAGAATAAAAAATAAATCTACAAAAATATCTTCTGTATTTTCACTTTCAATTCTAGGAGGAGCTCAATACTGCACTGAAGCCCTTGCAAGAGAAACTGAAACACAAAGAAAGCATTAAAGCAAAGTTTGAGAAAACAGTTCAACACATCAAGGTGAGGATTGGTTCTTTTGATATTCACAAATTTAATGTGAAAATCTGACTTGGTTTGTCTGACATACTCAATTGGTATTACAGTAAGTGTATAAAATGTAGTCGTTTGTGTAAAACGAAGCCACCGATTTTTGGGTACTTTTGAAGTGGGCTGGACTAACGTTCAAGTTAGTCAAGTCACCACTCTGTGCATTCAGCAAACCATTTTTAGGCAAGCACAAACAACATGATTAATATTCAATATGCTGTTGACAATATGCATCTACCTGAGGGAAGACGTGATAGTCATAAGTCACCTTTGACTATCGTAAGATATTTCATGTAATTTAAAGATTTTTTTTGTTTTGTTATTTTAATATGGTCCTTGAGGTTCACTTATAATGTTAATATTGTTTTTGACACTCACCAAAAAAAAAAAACATGCGGAAACCTATTATTTTCTATCTTCATTCTTACCCTCTGTCTGAAATTATACGTTTTTAAAGGTGAAGCTCCATTAAGGCTTGTCAGTAAACGGCTACTGTTATGATTGGCAAACTTCATTGCATATGAAACAGTACTAACGGCCACTCGCTATTGCACATGAGTAAGTGTTTTGAAAACATAATCCATATAAAACCATGGGCAGACACAGCATTATAAAATAATTTACTTGCGGTTTGTGATGCTGCTGCTGTCAGATCCAATACAGTGACTGCTTCATCGTTCAACAAAAGATTATTTACAAACTCTCCATTACACTGCCCCGTTTACAAAATAAAATGCTCCGAACAAACACATAGTCCTCCGACCAGGGCCGGATTAACCATTAGGGCAACTGGGCAATTGCCCAGGGGCCCAGGACATCTAAATATTATGTCAAATATTATGATAAAAATGTCTCCACGATCTGCTTTTGAAGAAATATCGTAAGATCGTGCATTCTATCAGTTTGCAGTTCTGGCGCCTCCGTCTCAACATACTGTACAGCGCGACGTATATCCACATGAAATGCAGAGGAACGGGACACTAGTTCATAAAAATTAATTATTTGCATGTGCTTTAAAGCCTTGCCGGTTAAACATGTCATTCGCTGCTGATTCGCTGTTCTAACGAGCGCTTTTCTGAGCGCAATAACATTATACCCGCCGACGCGCACATGCACTAAAAGCCTGTCTAACAGCGCCTGTTACTGGACTAAGTTATCTTTCGAGTCTTATTGCTCTAATACTGTCAAATACACACAAGGTTTACATAAACAAAGTTGGTTATGTCTAAAGTGAAAGAACAGTAGAAAAAAAATAAGAAAAAAATATCTGCTTGTCAAATGCGTGTATATTAGACTCGTCGCGGGCAGATCTTAAAGTGACAGTAGCCCTAATAGTAAACATGCTGCCGCTTGTCCTTAAAGGGATAGTTACCCAAAAATAAAAATGATGTCATTATTTACTCACTCACTCTAATGTTGTTCCATACATGTATTAATTTCTTTCTTGTGCTGAACACAAAAGAAGATATTTTGAGGAGTGTTGCTAACCGGGCGGTTGCTGGTCCCCATTGACCATAGTAGGAAAAAAACTATTATGGAAGTCACTGGGGTACATCAACTGTTTGGTTACCCACATTCTTCCAAATAACTTTTATTTTCAACAGAAGAGGGAGACTTATTTGGGTTTGAAACGGCTTGAGAGAGTAGGCTAAATGATGACAATGGGGGGGGGAGTCCTACACCTCTGAACTCTTAATCCGGCCCTGCCTCCGACATGATCTAGGATGCAATTAAACTAAACCATCCACGCATTTCCGATGCTGGTAAACTTCTGAAATCTGTACCGAGATGCAAACAAACTGTTTAAACTGGACACGTCAAAGCAAACGTTCTTTCAATCACTCGTTCTTTCAATTTCATTTGTTCTGCCTCAGTGATTATAATGGCTTCTATTTGCTTTTGGCACAATGCTCACTCCCAGTGTTAGAAAATGTCAGCCATTAAGCGACTGAACATATGATGACTGGGCCTGTATGATGTATAACTTTTCGTCGATGTCACAGATCACACAAAAAATCAAGAAAACCCTTTTTTGGAGTGAGATTAAATATATTCTGTTAATATTGAGGAGTAAGTTTTAAGCTATGAAACGTCTCAGTTACGTATGTAAACCTTGTTCCCTGAAGGAGGTTCCCTGAATCTACTTCGAGTGTAACTAAGAATGTTCCTTTCAGTCACTCTCTACGTCATGTGTGCCCAACAAATAGGAATCCCATACCAAAGCGCCACAGTTTGCTTACCCCATCCAGCACCCTATGTAAACCATCCTACTCACACAGAGAAGTCCATCACTGCTGTTTCGATTCAATAAGACTATTGGATAACACCCTTTCCATTGGAAAAGGAACACTGTGGAAGCCACATCCTTCCCCGAAGGAGTCATGTGGAGGTCTACCTGTGCGGCTCCGAAACGACGGCAGATCAACTGGACCACCTAGGGGTTGAGTCGCCACTATACCGGGAGCGAGGCTCATGATAGCTCGTCAGCCACACAGTTGAGCAGCCCAGAGACACGAATGACCCGAACCAACCTCAGATGCTTCTGACTCCAGAGGTGGAGATGGCGGGCAAGCTGCTACATGCGATGGGAGCCTAGACCACCTTGTCGGTTGAATTACGCCACAGTCGCAGTGTTGTCCAAGCACATCTTTGCCCTGTAGTGGCCTTTTTAGACGGCTCAGAGCAAGACATACTGCAAGCAACTCGAGACAGTTAATGTGCCAATTCAGGTGGGGACCCGTCCATACCCTGGTAACTGCATGACCATTGTACGGAGGCATCCGTGAAAAGCACAGCATGCCTGGACATTTTTTCCAGGGGCACTCCTGCCCGAACAAACGAAGGGTCTAACCAGAGGACGAAGTTTTGGTGGCACACCGGTGTGATTGTCAACCGGTGAGTGCCGTGCTGCCACGCCCATCTCAGGACTCGGCCGTGAAGCCAGTGCTGAAGTGGTCTTGTGTGGAGCAATATGCCCATATGCCCCAGGAGCCTCTGAAAGAATTTTAATTGGGACCGCCGTCCTGCCCTTGAATATATTCAAGCAGTTCAGCACTGACCGAGCACGTTCCTCTGTAAGGCTTGCTGACTGTTCGCCCCGAATCCAACTCCATACCGAGAAAAGAGATCCTCTGCACGGGGGCGAGTTTGCTCTTTTCCCAGTTGACCCGAAGACCCAACTGGCTGAGAGGACTGAGCACCAGGTCCCTGTGTTCGCACAACTGGTCCCAAGACTGTGCTTGTATCAGCCAGTCGTTGAGAATGCATACGGCATGTTCCTTCATGGGAACAAGGTCCTCCTTACGAAAGTAGCAGGGAGACAGGGACAGCCCGAAGGGTTGGACTTTGTACTGATATGCTTGACCCTTGAACGCAAAGCACAAAAACGGCCTGTGTCGAAGAAGAATCGAGACATGAAAGTATGCGTCCCTCAGGTTGAGCAAACCAATCTCGGGGACGGAAGCTTTCGAAAATGCATTTCTGCGTCAGCATCTTGAATGGTAGCTTGTGAAGGCTCTGATTCAAGACTCGCAGGTCCAGAATCGTCCGTAACCCACCGCTTTTCTTGGATACAATGATGTAGGGGCTGTGAAACCCCATCCTTCTCTAGTAGGACTGTGATTTCCGCCCGCAAGACATGAGCATTGACAGCTTTCACTGAAGTGAACTGGAAACCTCTGAACTTGGGGGGACGCCGGGCTAACTGAATCGCATAGTCGAGCCTGATGGTCCGAATGAGCCAGTGAGACGGACTGGGGAGTGCAAGCCAGGGTCTCAGAGACCGTGCAAGCGGGCAAAGGGACGGTAGGCGTGCCCACAGTGGGGCAGTGAGAAGGAAGGCAGGGACCCTGCCAGGGGGCTCTCTCTTTGAGGCAGCTCACAGCGAGGTCTGAGTGTGCTGTGCAACACTTACCTGGTTCCAAGGTTGGGCAGAGTGGCTTGGTGGCATCCTCAAACCGCGCACTGCTGCCCGTTGGCGATGGAAGAGTGGGAGGAGAGTGGTAAGGATTTTGGCCTTCCACTGCCCTCTGAGCCCTCTTGGGACCCGGAGATAGAGGAAATTACTCTTTTATTGAGAATTTGGGTGCCGCTGCCTGTGGAGCCAGTGGCGGAACAGAAACAAAACGGAACACAAGATTCTCCACCCAGCCTTCCTCCGGGGGAAGGAATGGTTCAGTCACCATCTCCTGAAGAGCAATCCCCTCCATCTCCGGGTCGCCCGTCATAGGGTCTCTTACCCTTGCGCTTCCCGGCTGGTTTGGCGGGGAACAACAAGCAGACTGAGGTGCTATGGATGGGTGGAAGCAGCAGCGGACCGCCAGGGCAGGATGTGTGAAATGAGCAGCCGGATCGCATTAAGGATTTTCTGTAAGAACGGTGTCGTGTTAGCAGCCCCTAAGTTAATAACTAATGATTGTTGTGAGGAAATGAATAAATAAAAAACTAACTTTAGCTGGACAATAACTTTATTCTAGAGCTGCTGTAAAACCAAAACTATCGCTGTTACTTTAATTTCCTATTATCACTGTAAAGCTGCTTTGAAACAATCTATATTGTTAAAATTTCTATATAAATGATGGTGACTTGACTTGACTTGAAATCGCCTCAGTCTATTTCTGGGCGGCTGAGAACTGCTGGGCAAAGCTCTCAACCGCGGTCTTGGCGACGAGGGAATTAAGAAACCTGACCATGTCGGTTTCCCTAATGTCGGCCAGACACAGCCAGAGATGGCGTACCTGGACCACTAATGTGGACATCGCACGACCCAGAGACCTTGCAGAACTTCTGGTTCGTGACCATCCTTGTGCAGGTCCTTCAGTGCTTTTGCCTGGTGGACCTGCAACAATCCCCTCAGGCCTGGTAAGCATTGCCGGTTAAATCCAATGAATGCTTACAGGCCCGGGAAGGGTGACACGGATTCCCCCGCCAGCTGGAGTTAGGGCACAGTTGCATAGCAACGGCCCATTCCACAGGGAAAATTTACATTTAACCCATCAAGGCCCCGCCATCAAGGGTGGTAAGGGTTACCAAGATGGTTTCGGGCAGTAAAAGGTGCCGTCCACGACCTAGTGAGCTCCTCATGCACCTCCAGAAAGAAAGGTACCGGGGTGGGACGCTGAGAACTAGCGCAAGCAACCCCGAGAAACCAACCGTCCAGCCTCGAGGGCTCGGGAAACGGTGGTCGGTTCCACTTGAGCCCGACCCTCTCAGCGGCCTGGAAAAGCATAGCCATCATCTCTGGATCTGACTCGGGGAATGCTATGGTTCCCGAAGGAGGCAACATAGACAAATTGTCATCCCCAAATAAGTCTGACTCACCCTCCGCTGCAGCGATCAACATCCGGGGCATACCTGTGGCAGCTCTACTGGCTGTAGAGCACATGATTAGTGAGGGTTACTAGGGGGTTGTTCCCCAAAGGAAGTGTGCTCACTGTGATTCTCAAATAACCCCTGCTACTGCCTGAAGTAACCCTTTGGGAAGCATTAGATCGAGGCAGAAGCACGGGGACCCCACCTCTTTGGAGGTATTGGAGTCTCGACTGCAACTCTGCAATGGTCAACTTAATAATAATAATTCATTACATTTATATAGCGCTTTTCTCGACACTCAAAGCGCTGAATCTTCCCGCAATGGGTGCACTACTCATCTACGAACGCTATCTCAGCGCGTTTGAAGCCCAGACACGTGACACAGCTATCGTGGCTATCCCTCAGCGCCAGGTTACGAACGCATCCAGAAACACACGTGCTGAATATCATCTTTAAAAAGACGCAAGTTGTTCAGTTAAAACACTGCTTTGTAGAGAGCAGACATTATATGCTCATTATATTCTCGTGCCGCGATGCAGCGCAGCTGATGCAATTATTGCATGCCAATGTGCATTGGCTCGTTTTAGTTACACTCGAAGTAGATTGGCCTAGATTGGCCTTAGAGTGACATAGGGGTGTGCGATATTACGATTTTTGATCGTGGACGATTAAAATGTCTCCACGATCTGCTTTTGAAGAAATATCGTAGGATCGTGCATTCTATCAGTTTGCAGTTCTGGCGCCTCTGTCTCAACATACTGTACAGCGCGACGTATATCCACATGAAATGCAGAGGAACGGGACACTGTAGTTCATAAAAATTATTTGCCTGTGCTTTAAAGCCTTGCCGGTTAAACATGTCATTCGCTGCTGATGCGCTGTTCTAACGGGCGCTTATCTGAGCGCAAACACACCCATGCACTAAAAGCCTGTCTAACAGCGCCTGGATACTGGACTAAGTTATCTTTCGAGTCTTATTGCTCTAATACTGTCAAATACACACAAGGTTTACATAAACAAAGTTGGTGATGTCTAAAGTGAAAGAACAATAGAAAAAATTAAGAAAAAATCTGCTTGTCAAATGCGTGTAGACTCGTTGCGCGCAGATCTTAAAGTGACAGTAGCCCTAATAGTAAACATGCTGCCGCTTGTCCTTAAAGGGACAGTTACCCAAAAATAAAAATTCTGTCATTATTTACTCACTCTCTAATGTTGTTCCAAACCTGTATTAATTTCTTTCTTGTGCTGAACACAAAAGAAGATATTTTGAGGAGTGTGGCTAACCGGGCGGTTGCTGGTCCCCATTGACTATAGTAGGAAAAAACTATTATGGAAGTCACTGGGGTACATCAACTGTTTGGTTACCCACATTTCTCCAAATAACTTTTATTTTCAACAGAAGAGGGAGACTTATTCGGGTTTAAAACGGCTTGAGAGAATTAAAATTTTCTCACTCACTCATGACTGAGAACTTTAATAGTCGCTTTAATAAGAATCAATGTACAATTTATACAGTGAAGTCTATGTTGTGTTTTATTTTCATATTTGTTCATTTAATAACTTTCTTCAATGCTGTTAAATACACCTGTAGCTGAAAAAATAAAGCACTGTTTATTTAATTTGTATATTAAGTTGTGTATGTGTATCTTTGTTCTTAATTTTTAATAACAAAGAAAATGACAAAGATTTTTTATCTTCGCCACTTTGGCCTAAATGTCTGCCATTCTTTTTTATTTTATATTTTGTTACCTAAGGCTTTGTTTTTAAAATAGGGACATTAGTTTGGCTGTGATGCTCAGTCACTTGCAAAATAGTAAAACCAACATGAAAAGGAATCGTGATAAAATCGTAAATCGTGATTTTCCTGAAAAAAATCGTGATATGATATTTTTGCCATATCGCCCACCCCAAGAGTGACAGACTGAACCCTTTTAGACCCTTTAACCTTTTTAAACCCTTTCAGTCTTTCACTCTCTACGTCGCGTTAGTAACCGATGAATAGGAATCTCGCTAGAGAGGCCAATCTACTTCGAGTGTAACTAAACCGAGCCAATGTACATCAACACAGATCATGGGAAATTTGATTTCTCATGTCATGACCCCTTTAAGGTTGTTAAATAGATTAAAAAATTACATTTAGTTAGTTATGTTACATTATAGTAAGTTATATTTGAATCTCAAACTTCATTTATGTTCATATTTTTTCTTTTTTTATGAATCCTTTTAAAAAGCCATTTAAAACTTGTTTTGTGAAGAGAGGCTGGTGAGAATTATGTGTATTTAGAGTACAGAGAAAGAACATCTACTAATACAATACTAGTACACTGTAACAAATTGCTGTCAAATTTACAGCAACTTACTGGCAATTTCGGTTGCCAGTAAGCCTGTACATTTTACAAGAGTACTGTAAATCATAAACTACAGTTATACTGTAAAATTATACAGCACACCTGTAAAAGCCGAAAAACAAGAGCAGCTGTGAATTTACAGTTCTTTACTGTATTATTTACAGTATGTTACTGTTATTAATAATGCTTCAGAAAGTTAAAGTTGTAGTTAACTAACCCACCGTTCCCCACTGATCTTTGAGATGATTGAAGTGAATGTGATTTTGTTTTCAGTCTCAAGCCGAGCACACAGAGCGTCAGATTAAAAACCAGTTTGAGAAGCTTCATGAGTTTCTCAGATATGAAGAAGCAGCTACAATCACTGAACTGAGGGAGGAAGAGGAGCAGAAGAAGCAGATGATGAAGGAGACGCTGGAGGAGATGGACAGACACATCTCAGATCTTTCACACACAATTAACGACATGGAGGAGATGATGAAAGCCAATGACGTCTGCTTTCTGAAGGTATGATTTCACATCATTGATTGATTGATTGATTGATTGATTGATTGATTGAGTTCTTGATGATAAATGGTGTGTTTTTTTCTGTAGAAGTTTCCAGTCTCAATGGAAAGGTGAGTGATCTGCTGGTGTCTCTGGTCTCTCTGGTTCTGATCCACTGCAGTTCTGACTCCTGAATGTTCTTCCAGAGTCCAGATCTCACAGCCGGATCCACAGATGGCTTCTGGAGCTTTGATTCATGTGCCACGATACTTGGGCAACCTGCCGTTCAGAGTCTGGAAGAAGATGCAGGACATCGTCCAAAACAGTGAGTCTGGAGAAGATCTGTGCTGCTACACACACAGTGGAAATGGCACATGGGTGAAGATAAACTGATTTAAGCATTATAGATGAGCTACTACACCAACAAGAGATGAACATGATATTTACCGTTACCGTATTTTCCGGACTATAAGTCGCTCCGGAGTATAAGTCGCATCAGTCAAAAAATGTCATGAAGAGGAAAAAAACGCACTGGACTATAAGTCGTACTGGAGTATTTATTATACTATTTATGTTGCATTTATTTAGGTTTTCATTTCACAAAATCCAAGAACAGACATGTAATCTGGAAAGGCAAGTTATTCAGCTACACAATAGCACACAGAACAACAGGCTGAATAGGTGTCCGGCATGTTAACGTAACACAGCATTTCCCGCAGCACTTTGGAACTAAGGCAGCCGCCAAAGCAACACACGCCCACCGCCTTACGTCGTCAACAAATGTATATGTGCGATATCCGCCGCATTAGTCTGTCCTGTTTAGAGCTTAGATTCTCTGCCCGAGCCTGATATTTCCCGCCGCTATCCTCGGGCTGGGCCCGTGATCTAGAGACGTGCGGCGCGGGACTAGATTTGATGGCCGAGTGCAAGCACGGGCGGTAGCCTAATGCACTCACTATGTGTGTGCGGGCTGCGGGAGAATGAAACGATTAAATAGAAATATCTATGAATAAAACATATAAAAACTAATAAATTGATATTTTCTTTTTTCTATTTTGTTTTAGTTGTTCTTGTTGCTTTTCTGCAACAGATGAAGATTTACAGGCCAGAGTTTCTATTTGTAACATGTTTGCAGTGTTGAGCGATGTAGCCAATCACAGACATATGTGTTGATTTCTGGAACGCAAAGGCCAATCAGAAGCATGTAAGATAGAATCCCCTCACGGCTCAAAACTGACTTTTTGTTTAGTGCTGAATTCTGCATGCTGGCAAATCCTTGGATTACAAAAGATATTATGAAAGATTCCTTGTGCAGTCAGCTTCATTGATAATAACAGAGATGTATGAGATCGCGATGAACTCATGTCAGCTTTTTAAGAATTATTAAGAGAGCGCATTTGCGTGCATTGAGTCATGGAAAACCATGCACAAAGCCTTGCTTTTATGTTAAATTAACAGTGGATTGTGAATGCTTTAATAAAATAATTTATCAGGAGCATTTATGCTGATGTGTATGGCGACACGTAGGCTAACACAAAGTTAAGTTAAGTTACACAAAGTTAGTTACACCCTTAACTAACACATTTTCTTCAAGAACTCGCCAGCGAGTTCAACAAGTTACCAGTAAGCAAGTTCACCAAGCTCCCGCGATCTCATTCCACACATCACTGAAACCATTGAGTTCTTCCTCTGTGTCGCTTCTAAACAACTCCGCTAACTAGAGCGCCCTCTCGCGGCTGTAGACGGTAATGTTTTCTCTTGGTTCATCTCAGTCAGTATGAATTAATTTTGATATATAAGTCGCACCTGACTATAAGTCGCAGGACCAGCAAAACTATGAAAATAAAAGTGTGACTTATAGTCCGGAAAATACGGTACATTAATATAGCAGATCTCTAGAGTTCAGTTGTTTTGTCAGTATCAGTTTCTCTTGACATGAAATGCAAATCTGAATTTTCTCAAGTACGTTTACTATAACAACACTGACAGTGATAGGAAAATGTCTGATGTGTTTGATCAATATGATGATTTTCATGATTCATAATAATCTGTGTACGGTTCACTCGTGATCATTATATGAACATCATCTGTTGATTGTGTCTCATCAGCTCCTGTGATTCTGGATCCAAACTCAGCTCAGTCACATCTAGTCCTGTCTGATGATCTGACCAGTGTGAGATGGAGCTTGAACAGTCAACCATTTCCTGATAATCCAGAGAGATTTGATGAGTATTCGTGTGTTCTGGGTTCAGAGGGTTTTAACTCAGGAACACACCGCTGGGATGTGGAGGTCAAAGAGAGTTTGTACTGGAGTCTTGGAGTAACTACAGCATCAAACCAGAGGAAAGGAGGTGTTTTCTTTAACTCTGGTGTCTGGTGGGTGCAGTACGGACTGGATGAGCGATTTGGTTTTCCTGTGAAAGAGAAGCTTGAGAGGGTGAGAGTTCACCTGGACTATGACAAAGGAACGGTGTCATTCTCTGATCCTGTAACTAACACAAAGTTACACACATTCACAACCACCTTCTCTGACACGGTCTTTCCATTCTTCTGGTGTCATGATTTGAAAATATTACCAGTTACATTCCATCTCATAGAAGATTTGCATCTGATAGAAGAGTTGCATCAGTTGTGACATGCCTCCTGGAGGTCAAAGCCCCAAGCTACCTCTGAGAAGTCTGATCTCCTAAAGACCATTAAAAACTTGTATTCTCCTTTTGATGTTGACCAGAATTTTATGTGGAATATTCCTCAAACATCAAAGAGACTCTATTGGGGTAGAGCTGATATCATCCCCACTGGAGAAACTCCAGATAGTGAAGTCCGATTCTTGAACAAATCGTTCTTTGAGTCGGTTTGCAGTGAGGAATTGGTCGAGCTGGTTCACAAAATCTAAATGAATCGGACTTTAGTTTGACGGTTGACGCCGATGCAGAGTTAGAAGCAACTACACCAGTTACTGAACCAAAGAACCAGTTGGAAATGAATGAATTAGGCAGAGTCAGAAGTTAGTGATTCTGTCATGTCCCAAAAAATGTCCCAAGATGAGCCAGTTCAACTGTTTTCCGAGGATTGCAGAGGACTTGCTGTCTATTGTGACTAGTGTCAAAAGTATTGGTACTTGTACCTGTAAAAAAATGTACCTGTACTATGTCAGTTTGGTACCTGCTGTTTTTAAACACGCCCAAGCATTTCAGTATCTGTGAAAAACATTCAGTGTTTCTATTTACAATGTGTTTTTTAAAGCATTGTAGCTAATCACGGACATATCTATTGAGCTTGTGAGCTTGTGAACGCAGTGGCCAATCAGACATGTTTAAGTTAGTCAGAATCCGCTCAAAATGGCAGTTCTACACACTCAGTTTATGAATCTTTTCATTATAAACACAATGTAAGAGATTCATTGTGCAGTGTGGGCAGCTTCATTGGTTATAACGGGAGTTTTTGCAAGAGGTGCTTTCTGTTTAACCCATTCGCAATTTGAAAAGTTGTATTTTTATTACTGCCAAGTACACACTGCACTGTTATAACCGTATTTAAGTGTAGGGTTGAATCCGAAACTGCAATGACTGACATAGTGATAACCATAGCAACGGACAGGGGAAACAATAATTTGATACTGAATTAGGGCTGGGCGATAAAACGATAATGATAATTATCGCAATATAAATTTTTCTTGATAAAACGATATCAAGAGTTATAAATGTTCGATAATGTTTATGAGGCAAAAGCGGAACGAAACTCATTTGAACCGCGCACCACACGGACCATTTATCCGCTCGGCTCAAAGTCCAAATGGCAGCGCAGCGCCAAGGGGGTAATCCATCCGCTGAAAACCGAAGCTTTCCGCCATTGGCTATCAAGCCATCACCTGCTGTTAGCATTCCATTGACTCCCATTCATTTTGGCGTCACTTTGACAGCGAATAACTTTACATCTGAGGCGTCCAAAGACTCCATTTGTCCATTATTTATTTCTAAAGAAACACGACAATCTATAAAAGGCTTCATTACCTTGGACCTTACGTTATGGCCCCGTAGAAGCAGTTTATGTAAAAATAGGCTAACGATTAGTTAGCCTATACCATAACCACGCGACTCTCTGTCGCACAGTCGAGAAATTACCGTATAGACAGGCGGAGAAGCTCGCGAGCAATCGGGGGGACGTGAAGGCATAAAGTCTGATAAAGTGAAGGGAGAAGCCCATAGAGAGTGATAAAGTTGATCCTGCTGCTAGCTCATGGACAGCTAATACTCACGCTCTCCGTCTCTGCGAGATTCGGAAGGGAATGATCCAGATTTCTCTCGGCACAGCTGCTAGAAGACTGACAGCTGTCAGACACGTTGCTCACGTCACTAAGCTCAGTTTGAGCCTGCGCAGTTCGCCTGGCGATCAGGAAGTGAGTGCTTCAAATGGGCTTCACTTTTCTCCGTTGAAATCTAGGGGTCGCTGTGTCCATCTTATATACTGCGCAGTGATTTAGTGATTTAAACCAGTTTAAAGGCAGAGGAAGCGGCGCTGACGAACAGGAGAAACACTGTGCGCAACGATACAGTCAGAAGTCTACAAATTCCCATCATTTACCACAGATTTACTGTAACGTTAGCCTAGTAATATTAACTCCACCATGAACACCATGAAACACCATGAAATGTGGGATATATTGAATTGTATTATATTATTAATGTAGACAATGTATTAATGGACTAATGAAATATAATTACAGTATTTAAAATACTGAGGTCAGGCAACACAAACCTGTTTCAAGACAATATCCCCCATTAGCACATGCAGAAATTAAGAAATTAATTTTCCAATAAAGATATTTATTTTGTTAAGGAAAAATGTCAAATGTTTGAATGTTCTACCTCAGATTTGTGAAATGTGAAATGTTCACCTGTTTGGTAAGTGTTTGTCATGATATGTTCTGGCAATGAAGAGTAGTTTAAAACCACAATTAATGCTCTGGTTTCACTTTGAAGCAAAAATCTGCCTTTAAACTTGAAAGAAATAAAGATTTGACATTTATCATAATAATTATCGATATCGACTGATATATAACAATTATCGTAATAGTTTTTTCGCCATATCGCCCAGCCCTATACTGAATGTCAAAATAGACATTGAGTCTCCTCAGTGTGTAACAGAATTACACACTTGCCGCATGTTTTATGTAATCTGTGTTGTTTTATGTTTCTTTTTTTTCTTACTAACTTTTCACTTGACCTTTTTAAAGAAATGTTTACTTACTAAAAAAGTATATATATATATATATATCAAGGCTACTTGCTGTTTTAATGTATTATTTACAGGTAATTATTATTATCATTAATAATGAACTCATTTATTTAATATTTTTTATTTTAAAATCATTAAATAGTTCCAATAGGTTTTGCTATGGTACCCGAAATTGGTACCAAGAATAATGAAATGTTACTGGTGTTGGTACAGACTACTGAAATTTTGGTATCGAAATAAACATTTATAAACCCAAAGATTTTTGTTTATGTGTTATTTTTTAATTATTGAAAAATATTTGCAGAAGAAGGTCTTGAGAATTAGAATTATAAGTAGACATTTTACTTCATGATGTTACTAAAACAATGTAATATTCCTAACATTAGTTTTCCAATTGTGATCATATTTATTCATGAGACTCAATAATTGTTTTTGTTTTGATTGACATTTGAAGAAGTCTTGATTTTCATCAATTTATCAACAACAACATAGTATGCACATGCGTGTTTACTACCAAAGGACTTGAACGAGTCTGATGCGAAATGTACATTTACATTTAATCATTTAGGAGACGCTTTTAGCCACAGTGACTTACGGATGCATCCTTACGACTTACAATGAAATCAGCGTCAAACTTGATTATGTTATGTGATCTCAATGTAGAAATCGGTCATCATTGTTTTTTGACCTAAATTTTGTATTTTTTATTGTCCTATTAATCTTAGTCAATTTTACTATAAAGGAAGATAAAATGGCTAAAATTTTATCTAAAATAACAAAAAAAGATTGATGAGAGTGATAAAACAAAAAATGAAGGCACTTTCTCACTGGCAGCTCGAAAAGGGGCATAGTTCTCATGAAAAATGCAAAATAGATCAAACAATACTGAACATACTGTGTTTAAAATGTACAGTACTATATGTATGTTGAACTGTTGTATAAAATCAATTTCACATTTGCAATTATGTGAATATTGCATTTTTGTAAAAGAATGCATTCTTACTCATACAGTATAATACAAATATACATTACGGACTGGATAAATTAATATACATTAATGTTTAATAAACATTAAAACAACACCTCACACAGGGCATGATTCTTTATTGAAGAGAGTTTGAGTCTTACATATAGTAGATATATACACAGTCTGTGTCTATATTTGTTCTCCACGCTAGTAAAATATAGTTTTCCCCACTTTTACAGGTTCATTGTCGAGAATGGCAGTAATGTACTGTGATTTGTTAAGGAAAGACACCCCAGGTGAATAGGGTTTAAAGATATCACCAAACTTCACCAGTTGATTGATTAATTAATAATTGCAAAAAAAAAATTTGTATTACAAGTTTTCTGTTATGTTTAAATATGTAAATGAGACTATCTAATTAAATATGCATTAATTGTTGTTGTTTCATTTTTTTTGGTATATTAGAGCTACTTTCCTAGGATGAGAATCAACACCTCCAAATCCGAGGCCATGGTCCTCAGTCGGAAAAAAGGTGGCTTGCCTACTTCAGGTTGGTGGAGAGTTCCTGCCTCAAGTGGAGGAGTTCAAGTATCTTGGGGTTTTGTTCACGAGTGAGGGAAGGATGGAACGGGAGATTGACAGACGGATCGGTGCAGCTTCTGCAGTAATGCGGTCGTTGTACCGGTCTGTCGTGGTGAAGAAAGAGCTGAGCCGCAAGGCGAAGCTCTCGATTTACCGGTCAATCTACGTTCCTACTCTCACCTATGGTCATGAGCTTTGGGTCATGACCGAAAGGACAAGATCCCGGACACAGGCGGCCGAAATGAGCTTTCTCCGCAGGGTGGCTGGGCGATCCCTTAGAGATAGGGTGAGGAGCTCGGTCACTCGGGAGGAGCTCAGAGTAGAGCCGCTGCTCCTTCACATCGAGAGGGGTCAGCTGAGGTGGCTCGGGCATCTGTTCCGGATGCCTCCTGAACGCCTTCCCGGGAAGGTGTTCCGAGCACGTCCCACTGGGAGGAGACCCCGGGGAAGACCTAGGACACGCTGGAGAGACTATGTCTCCCGGCTGGCCTGGGAACACCTCGGTGTCCCCCCGGAAGAGCTAGAGGAAGTGACTAGGGAAAGGGAAGTCTGGGCATCTCTGCTTAGACTGCTGCCCCCGCGACCCGGCCCCAGATAAGCGGAAGAAGATGGATGGATGGATGGATGGATGGATGGATGGATGGATGGATGGATGGTAGGGTTTGGGGATTATGGATATCTCTATATCACTCCACAAATCAGAAAATACTGTCAACAGCCAAAAATAAATACATTTTTTTTTTTAGGAATAAAATGTTTTATAAAATTAGGAAGATTATATTTGAACAAACCCCTCTGTAAAAAACTTTAGAATATCGATAAGAACAAAACTGTAAGGTTTGGTGAATGAATTGTTACTGAAGTGGAGATTTCTGGCTCAGTGTAGGAGGAAAAACTAATTTTGAGAAAACTACCTTTAAAGATATGTATTGTAATAAACAATAAACCTAACAATAAATCAAGGTACAGGGGGTAGGGGATCATATAGACATAATAAATGCATTAATTATGTATTATTACAATAAATGTATTTATTATGTCTATGGGGGGTCAGGCCGTGAGTGCAGAGACAGCTCTGCGTGAGTGTTATTTACGACAGTAAAGTTAAATACAAGTACTCCACATCGACTCTAGGGGTCGCTGTTCGACAAAACAGAAAACTGCATAGTGTGCCTTTAAGGCAGCAGACTCTGCACACAACCTATCACATGCTCTGCTTGTGTGGATGCAGTAAGTTTTGAACACAAAAGATGAGGAATTAACTTGATTGGATGTCATGTATTTGACCTTTTACCTGTTAGAAATACATGTGCGGTTTTAGTGTTATTTTTAACTGAATTAAATGAAAAGAAAGCTTAGCATTTTGTTCGCATACCCCCTCTGTCACACCACATCACATTAAGGTTTAACTTTTATTTTCCATCGGTTCATGTTAAAAACAAACTGATTTAACTAATTGTTTCTGATATCTGTGATTGATGAATGTTTCTTTGACGAGAATATCTACAAAGTAACAAGTGAGTACATACATATTTACAGTATTGTCTGAAGTGGATGTGGACCTCCTGAACTTTTTCTTTAATGTTCATTCACTAATTAAAGATTGTGTCTATTAAAATATTTTGTCTTTCAGCTGTTGATCTGTAATATGTTGTTTAAAAATATAATCTATAAAATACAGCATAATTACAATACAGTTTTGTTAAATGTTGCATACAATTGTTTAATACATTTGTCTAAAATTCAAGACTCTCACTGATGAATGTAATAAAAGCTAAGAATCTGAATCTAAATCTGACATAAACATTTTTTTGGAATACATCTAATGGATCAGATAAAGAGTGAGACCCTTACGTTTTAAGATATTTTAAGACCTATTTACAACTCTTTTGAGGCCAAAAAGCTTTCTTGCAGACACTCGAGAGCAAAGTGCACCCTCAGGTCAGGTCACATTCTTGCTAATCACACAGGAACCCCCAGTGAGCTATTGTGGTTTCAACACCACTTGGGATGTTTATTTCACAGATACTTGTATATGGAATTGAATATTGTCTTTAATCCTTTTCTAGTGTATTTGATGAAGATGAAGATGAGCTCAAGAGTCTCCCTGATGAATGTAATAGAAACACATTTCTAACTGTGATCTGAGGAGAATCTTAAAGGAGATGTAAGAGTCTCAATCTTTATCTGAGCCATTAGATGTATTTAAACTCTCAATGGCGTCCTGTTTAGAGTATTTTCTCCATTCATCTGGTATCTCACCACTCTCCTCAAATGTTTTATTGTAGCATTTTTCCAGATCTTTCTGGAATCTGCACACAAACCACTTCCAGTAGGGTAGATCAGAGAGGTCAGGGGTGATGCTCCACGTTGCATAAACTCCTCCTGCTGTCCTGTAATCTCTACAAGGGAACCTTCCATCTGGTGTATAAAAATACTGATCACTTGCTACTAAATTTGTGCAAATATCAGTACAGAGTCTTTGTTGAATGGTAATATGTTCCACTAATTCCTCTCAATCTGTGGAAAGCAACACTGTGATCTCCATGATGGTTTTCTATGATGTTGATGCAGACGGCTTTACAGAACGGACACTGAACCCAACAGCTAAACTTGGAAATGTATTTGTGTTGAATCTACTGCTGATTTCAAAGGTTATTGCAAGAATCTCTTTTCTTAACACTTCTAGGAGGTTAAAATCATCAACATCATGTTTGACTCCACTGAGGTCTTTTTCAGAGAAGATCAGGTCATCTGAGAGATGCTGTGTGAAACTCTTCAACCATAAACCAACATCTCCTCTGTTCACTTGAACATGTTCAGTAGATTCACATGCTGCTTCCATGATCTTCTGCTGCAGGAGTTCAATGTTCTCCTTCATATTGGGTAAAACACTGACATTGAATTTATCATTGATGTACCGACTGACTTCATCTCTGATGAAACTCTTGAAGTGATCTCTGGGTTTATAGATGTAGTTCATGTATTTGTAAAAATCCTCCTCTTCTGCCAGTGTCTTCAGGATGTGTTTCTCCAGATTTGATCTGTTTCCATTCAGTGATTCACAGTTTGATCTAATTTCATCTGTCAGATCTCTGGCAGTCTTCTTGTAGACACTCTCCTCAATGGGCTCTTTAAGGCCATGTCCACACGGACACGGGTATTTTTATAACCGGAGTTTTTCCTCCTGCGTTTTTGAAAAAATCTCCGTCTACATGAAAACGCAAAAACGCGCTATCAAGCGCCGTCTAGAGCATTCCACACCAGGAGGCGGCGATATAACCCTAACCGTAAAGCCACGTTGGCCAATCAGAAGCCGTCAGCGGCGCACAATCTGACGTCAAACACAGCGGATAACGGCGCACACTTTGACGTCGCAAGGCAAAAACTCCGGTTTTACTGTCTACACGACAACACTGCAACCGGCGTTTCTGAAAATCCTCACCCTGGCAGGGGTTTTCAATAATGTTCGGTTTCAGTGACCTGATACTGCGTTTCCGTGTGGACGAACCGCGTAAAAAAGTCACGGTTATAAAAATACCCGTGTTCGTGTGGACAAGGCCTAAGTTTCTGACAGATGATCTCTCCAAAAATGGCAGCTGATGTTGCTCCATGACAGTATTTCTGGAAAATACTATAGTACTCTGCTCTCTTCCTCTCTAAATAGAGAACAGGATCATTGGATTTCCTGAACATTTTGTGTTGGTCAGTGATCATCTCTTTTGCCCTGTTATAGATGGAAAAAAACAAATCCATGAAGAATTCATTCTTGAACACATATTTTACTCCTTCCTGATGTTCTGTTACTATTGCTTTGATGTAATCTGTGAGTTTTTGAATGCAGCTGATGTTGTAGCCCATCTTTGAAATGTTAAATGACTGAATAATTCTGTCTGTCTGCTGAGCAACATCTGTGATTAAGGATCTTATTTGAGCTTCATCTTCAGGAGAAAGTGTTTGAGCAAATCCAAAAGTTTCTCTATATGTTCTGAGAAGTTTTAGAACATCTATCCCTTTTTTTGTGGACCTTCTGAAAATAACATATTCACAATAACTCATCACAGTGAAAATATGATTGTACTCCCTGCTACTGTGGCCTACAGGAGCACTTTCATAGACGTCACTAAGGATCTCTCTCACATCTGTGAGTATGTCAATGTCTCTGATTAGAGGAGTGTCTCTGATTATCTTCTTCACACACTGTTTCCAAAACAAATCAAATTCTTTCTTTAGTGTTTCTTCATCATTTGCTTTGTCTTTGAGTTTTAAGGCGAGTGTTTTGCTCTTTTCATAGAGAGTGTTTTCATGATGTGTCTTTAGAGCATCAATCATTTTCTTCAGGTCTCGCTGCTGAAGAATCTCGTTTAATTTAGTTTTTGTTTCTCTCACAATGTTTTCCTGAACATCTTTGATTTTGATTTCAAATGATGATTTCCACTGAATCAGTATATATTTATCTTTGTCTTTCTTAAAGAATTCTGACATTGATTTCTCCACTTCTTCACTTGTCTTCTTCAGTTCTCTTTTAAGATCAGTTTCCTCAACCTCATTAATTACTTCATTTTCTATTTTGTTGTGTAGTTTGTTCTCAGTTTCCATCATGGCACTGTGAAGCCTCCAGGACCACTTGCTGTATTTTGTCTCCAGTTTTCTATAGGCTGAAATCTCCAGAGAATTTCTGAAGCTGAAGACAAATCGTTCATTCAGTAAAGCCACCCAGAGATCTTTAATACAATCTTTTAGGTCTATCAGCATCGTTCCATGTGATCTTGAAGCATGATATATAATAGTTTCCTTTAGTTGTTGAATATTCTCACAGTAGTTTGGGTTTGGTGGTGCCATCGGTGGGCTGCCCTCCCAAAGATAAGCAAAATACTTCACATCATTCCGTGCATCAAATTTAATAACATCACTGAAATATTCAGCATCATAGACTTCCTCTTCAGCAGCGAGTTTTGTCGTCTCATCCAGTTTCTCCTGCAGTCGTCTCTTTCCCTCCATGTTTTTCTCTCCAGCTGTGACGTCTGAAACGTTCTGATGCACAAACACACAGCTGGGATTCAGTTTGACCTTCTTCATCCTCAGGAAGGCCTGAAAAACAATCTGAAGAATGTCCTGCATCTCAGATGGGTTTTCTCCAAAGATGTTGATCAAGGTCAGGTTTGCAAGACCAACAACAAAGGTGGCCAATTCATTGTCATGATGTCTTGTTGATCTTCCAGTCAGTTCTAGAGAATGAAGACCCTCAGTATCAACAACTAGAATATAGTCAAAGTTCATCTGTGTCTTCATCTCGTCTGAGACTTTCACCAGCTGCATGAAAGCTCCTCTGGTGCACCTGCCAGCACTCACGGCAAACTGGAGTCCAAACATGGCGTTCAGCATGGTGGATTTCCCAGAGCTCTGAAGCCCTAAAACTGACAGCACAAAGACTCTCTGGTCTCCCAGTTTCTGGATGAGTTTATCTAGAACAGCAGAGATCCAGATCACAGGAACATGAGCAGCATCTCCGTCCATCAGCTCCAGTGGAAACCCAGAGATCATCATCTCTGCTGCAAGACTCGGGAGAGAAGAGAAGTCAAACTGCAGATCTTTCTTGTTCTTCTCCACAGATGAACAGGATTCATAGATCTGACCGATCGCCCTCATGATGTGCTCCAAACCAAACGCTGTGGCTTGAAGTTCCTCAGATACCCAGATAGCAACATTGTTTGTGGAATGCGGATCTGGCCCACATGCAGCGTGGAATGATGGCACTTGAGTGGACCGCTCCTGTTTGCCAGATCTGGGCCACAAGCAGACTATAGCAATGCCACATGTCAGCCAAGAGCAAATAAATAAACCAGAACAGGACCTTATCTGAGCCACAAAGTTTGTGTATATTAAATATGGAGTTATTTCAGCATTAATAAGCCTGTTAACAAGCAGAATCACTGAAGGAAAGAAGAGAAGAGAAAAAGAGACGAGCAGAAACACAAGAACTACAACTGACTTCAGACACAGCCTTTAGATGAAATCCACTGAAGAGAAAAGAAGACATTAAATCTGTGAAGATCTCAGCAGAGGAGGAATAAACAACTCCACAAACAGCATTACCAGCTTCACTTATTACTAACCAGACTGACTTTATTTCTGTCAGACGTCTACAGAAGCTCTTATTGAGAATTTACATAGATTACATAGTACAGAGTCACAAGGAATTTATTTTTTATATATTTTAAACATATTATAGTAAAATGTTAGACAAGATAAGCTTGAGTGTTATTGGCTTTGTCTGTAAAGTACCTATAAACTAGTTAAAAAAAGTTTGTCAACACAAACTTTAATTTGGCTTGAGAAAGCCTATCCTAAAAGTTTGAAATAGTTTTAAAAGCTTGAAGTTTGAAGGTTTTCAGTTTGAAGATCAAAGTAGATTTCAAGCTGAAAGTTTTGAAGGCAATACAGTCTATCAGACACAGACAGACAGGTATAGATAGATAGATAGATAGATAGATAGATAGATAGATAGATAGATAGATAGATAGATAGATAGATAGATAGATAGATAGATAGATAGATAGATAGATAGATAGAAATAGATGCACAGACAGACAGACTTTCTCAAGTACCTTTTACATTACTCACAACTTAGATTTAAAGAACTTACCGTCCAGCCATACAAAGTGGGCCTCTTCTCTGAATTTGGGCTGGCTGACAACGTCCCTGAAAACCTTGCACGTCAGTGAAAGTCTCCAGAAAGCCACATCGCCGTCGTCTGTGACGGCTCCCATCAGGATGCGTCAGAGGATGTCAGGTGGCAATGGCATCTGTCCAAAGTAGACATCAGTCAGTCCAAAATGTAACTTTACATACGACTTATAAAAAAATATAACTGATAGATTGACAGGAGTTTATACTGCACTTACCTTGGTCAAAGAATCAACAGACAGGGGGGTTTCCATCACCTCTAAAGTGATTTTTGATGTGGCAATACATCAGCGGTGGAATGCTGGTGTACTGGCAGAATGGGCACTTCTACTGCAGTCTTTTAAATACTGCTCACACTCCCCCTTGCTTAACACAGTTGTGTGCATTTTTGTAGGGTGGAATGGCTCTTAAAAGAGCATTTGAGTTATAAAGTAAACAACAACAACAAGAAATAGGTAAAGAGATGGAGGACTAGAGTAAAAGTTAGAGAATAATTAAAGGTGCTCTAAGTGATCTCGGTTGGCGTAACCTCTTGTTGATGTTTGAATTATTATCAAACAAAACGGAGGCTAGCTAGACCCTCCCTCCTCCTCATCCACGCAATAACCCCCCAAACCCACCCCACATAATTCTTGTCGGTTATTGGCTGGAACAGTTTGTTACGTTTCGTGGTGCGGGTCGCTCTGTTTATTGCTCAGTTTGTTTTTGCTGCTGTTTGTGGAGCTTGGGCTCTCTGCAGAGACCGCGTTTTTTTACAGTGTGTTCAGGGGACAGGCAGCCAGCGGATAGTGAGGAGATGTTTGCGGTATGTGAAAAAAAATGTTTTGGGCTAAAAAACGTGCGAGATCGCTTAGAGCACCTTTAACTCAGCAAAACAAAAATAATATAAAGTAAAATAGCAAAAGAGGTACACATGGAATATAAATGGGGATGACAATGCCAAGGATCTGCAAAGATAAGGAAGTATAGAGCATCAGAATTAGCATAAAATGTTTTATTATTTTATTACTCTAGTGCAGGGGTGTCCAAAGTCACTGGAGGGCCACTGTCCTATAGAGTTTATATCCAACTTGACTCCACACACCTGCCTGGAAGTTTCTATGTCTAGTAAGACCTTGATTGGCTGGTTTAAGTGTGTTTAACTGGGGCTGGAGCTAAACTCTACAGGACAGTTGCCCTCCAGCAGCAGGATTGGACAGTGCATTTACTGTATAGCAGCATAAGTATAAGTAACTGTATGCAATATATAAAACAAGCCCTACTTTCAAGGAGTTTTGATGAATTTGTATTATTATCGAATGTATAGTTTCATGTTCAATTCAATAAATGTATACTTATTAATAACAATAATATCAAAATAGTTTACATTTAATCAATTTATTCACAGAAAAAAAATGTCCTACAATATAACTTTGTATATTGTACACTCTCGCGATGCAGCAGCGTGACGTCACGTGAAACCGACCTAATAATTAAGTGATGATTGAATGATGATTGAGCATTAGATGAACACCTGTTAAACAACGTCTGCTGAGAAACAACAAGAACAGAAACTACAACTGACTTCAGCCACAGCCTTAGGCCCTGTTTACAGAACGCTCGAGGGTGAAAAGTAAACATATTTTATCAGATGTGCCTTGATCGTTTACACGGCGACGGCGTTTTTGGGGCTTAAAAACGCAAAAAAGTGAAACCACCCTCCAGAGTGGAAATCTTAAAAACGCTCCACCGTCGCGTTCCCGTCGGGTAAACGCAAAAGTCTGCTAGGGAGAGAAGTAGGCTAAGTAGAAGGAAGGTTGTACGCAGGCGCGCGGACTTGGTGTTATTGTGTGGCAGTGCTGAAGTTCACACCTCCTGTAAATCACTGAGAAACTTCTTCCTTGTTCATAAAGAGATTCAACGACACATTGACACGCAGGTATCACCTTTCTTTATAGCTTTCCTTATTGAATATGTTTTATTATGTAAAACATTTTATGTAAATGTAACAGTTTAAGATATAACAAGCGTTTAATTATTTATGCATGTAGTGTCTTGGTAGTGGCTTTCATTTTGATCTTGATATTTTTTTCATCTCAAAAACAAATGTGTCTGTGTTTGTTTCGTTTTTATTTTATTTTACTTTAAACATTTGTTAACAAGTAGTAGGCTATAGACTATATAAAAAAATCATAAAATCAAAAATGTTAAATGAAATCAAAAAATGTTGCAATTATCTTATAGTTTCATCGCGTAAAGATTGGCATTGGGTGTAGGTGGTTTGATTCAAAACAAATGTATTCAGTTAAAGGACAAGTTCGGTAATTTACATTTAAAGCCCTGTTTACAGATCGTTTCTGATTAAATAGAACGGTTAAGATAAAAAATTGCACACTGCTGACATCCTGCTCTGCTCTCCCGAGCATTTTCGGTTTCTTTCGCTTTTCACTGGAACAATCCTTCCTAAAAGGCGTTCCACTTTCGGTTACAAAGACGTGAAACTCACCGAGTGGTCAGGGGTGTTCACTGATATGCTCACACAAAAATCGCTGCAAAGGATGATTTCCAACAGGTTTTATGCCAGCAGCATGTGTCCAAATTTGAATCTTAACCGTTCTATTTCATCAGAAACGATCTGTAAACGGGGCTTTAAGTGTAAAATACCGAACTTGTCCTTTAAACATTAAATTATTATTCCGCTTGCTTTATGTTGATTTTAGCTGTGTATTATGTATAATAGATTTTAGCTGTGTCTTATGTATAATACACAGCTAAAATCAACATAAAGCAAGCGGAATAATAATTTAATGTTTAAATTATTACATAGGCCTACTGTATGTCATTTCAACCTACACTAATTACATATAATTAAACACTGAAGGTTGTATTCAGAACTAAAACACCTGAAGGCTTAACACCTGTTCTACTGGTTCAGTGGAACAAGATGGATCACATGGTGTAGTTTAAAATGACACATACAGCAGAAAGACAAGTTAAGTTTACTTATAGTGCTTTATGTACAGTTTGCTTCAAAGCAGCTTTACAGTAAAGTCTCAAAATTCAGTTTGAGGAATATGTAATTCCAATAGCAATTTCAGTTTCAATTTCGGCAACAAAGCAGCTCAATCCTAGCCTGGAAATCCAGACCCAAATCTGAAAGATCAAGTCAAGTCACCTTCATTTAAATATAGCACTTTTAACAGTATGGATTGTTTCAAAGCAGCTTTACAGTGATAAAGAAATTACCGTAGCAGTGAAGCTGCTAAAAAGGCAGACGGCACGCACGTGCGCATCACGTGTTCGGATCGCTAGGTATGTGCGTTTGAATATGTGCGCAGGCGTGTAGACCTTCTTTACAAATTAACCCTCAACAAAACTACATGTTAGGGTCTGGGGTCATAAAGGGTCTGGGATCGACTAATGTTATCGCCCGACTCGAGGGGCGGCACCAAGCTGGCATTTGAAAATCTCACTGCATGCAATTGGATAACACTACGACCAATCACAACTAAGCCCCATAGAGACAGAGCGTTTTTAGACCACGGCCACACTGGGGTGACAATACAACCATCTCTGTTGACTTTGCGTTGCGTGAAGCCGCCTCCTCGTCATTTATGACTTTTAACAAAAAACAAAACAATGTCTAAAAGCTGCTATGTGACATGGTGTACAGCAAACAAGCTAAAAAAAAAAACAGAAATATGTTTTTATAAGCTGTCGACCCCAAAAAGGGTTTAAGGACATAAAGGACTAGACTAGATTAGACTCTTACCGTATCCGGTCGGCAAAACAGCAAAAGCGTCATTCTTGCAAAGGAACGATTCAAGTGCCGTCTTCTGTTCCTCTTTTAGATAAAAGCCAAGTCTAACTCATTCATTGTAGAGGCCAAAACCGTTTCAAACAACGGTGTTCATCCACAGCCATCTTGCAATGTTTACTAATGACTTCGACGTCGCAGCGCTGTCGTCATCTGCTTAGCTCGCCTCTGGCCGCCTATATCAGATACACCGATGTGATTGGTGCAGCTCGGCTACAAGGGCATAGTTAATGAGCATCATTACTCGATGCCAGCGTAAACTCACTGAGCAAATTCAAATTGTGCTCTCGCGAGAACTATGGATTTCCAGAGTAGCCCAATACAAGGTCAGTAAATTGAGTTATTCAATGTTCTCAGTCAATAGTTTCAATTTAAAGCATAATCGATAGATTTGACCAAATATAATTTTCCTTTATGCTCTTACTGAACAAGCCAAAGGCTACAGAAGCAAGGAACAAATCTTCCATCAGGTGACAGGAGAAACCAGGCTCAGTTCTCCTCTGGCTTTATACAGTTGAGCACAGTTTTATTGAGATAAAATCATAAATACAACAGGTTAAGGCAGCTCATTCCTTAGAGACAGACATGGGCCGCGACGGAAGCAGCTGAAATCTGCTTCTAATCTAATACTGTAGTAAGTGATTGTAGTTTGACTGACAGCAGACGTCTCACTGGGTAGGTTTACATGCACTAATTTCTGTCAGTCAGATTGAATTTAATCCGATTTCAGATTCTGGATGTTCTGTTTATGAACCCTTAAACGGTGCAATCCGATTCACATTACATATTTTGTAGTTGTCACAATCAGAACCAGAGTGAAAAGGAAAAGTCCAGTCCTGCACTAGAATGTGGTGTAAGCGAGGAATTGGTGCTGACAAGAGGCAATCGAACATACAGATACTTATATAAGCGTAGATGCTGTTCACTTTTAAATCCAAAGTAAAAGTACATTGGGTGTTTTGTAAAGTTTCCATTTTATACAATTTTAGAATGGCAAAAATGACTATGTGCTTTACAAATCATACACACGACCTCTAAACCAGTTTTACATGTCACGTCTTTATTATTCTAGCCAACAGCCTAAAAATTCACCTTAGAGCAGAATGTAACCGCTCATCATATAGCAAATATGTATACAACATTACACAATTAGACAAAGTGACACTTACAATATACAGGTATTACAAAAACACCTATTGTTGTGCTTCTCATGAAACTTCTCAAATGTTTAGCTTATTTGTTTATTTTTTTGGCAGAACCAAGCAGTTGTTCAACCCTAAATGAATGTATTTGCCGAACGCAGTCCGTGTTGAGAAGAGGAAGAGTTGTTATATAAGAGTACATTTGAGTCAGCTCAAACTGTAGCATCCATCTTTTCACGTGCAATAGAAAGTCACTCTGTGTGCATCTCACAACAGTTCTTATACGAGCGATTTCAATGCAATGTTGCTCAATAATGCAATTTTTTGAGCGAGAATGTCATCATTGTAATTGATCCTTTGCTCTGCAGCAGCTGTTCTGACTCTCATAAGAACATCCAGCAAGGAAAAAAAGGATCCTCCAGCAAGGACCCACCCCCCCACCCACCCACCACCAAGTGTAAGTATATATGATGAACAGTTTGATAATTAAATTGCTTGTACTGTTTTTTTTTTTTTTTTTTTTTAAAGGTTGTGTGTTGTGTTTGTGTTGCAGTGGACGGTAGTCCAGATTTGGATCGCACTGACTGTAAGACAATTAAATTATTTTACAACAACAAACGCAGGGTTCCCGCGGGGTCTTAAAAACTCTTAAAAAGTCTAAAATTCTGAACTTTAAATTTAAGGCCTTAAAACGTCTTAAAAATGGCCAGATTTTCATCTGAGGTCTTAAATTTAATTTAGTCAGATCCAGGGGCGCAACTACCCAGTGTCAGAGGGGTATACAGCAACAAATTACTCGCTCAGCGCTCACGGCGCCCCCGCCCGCTCGCGTTATTATCCCCCCCCCCCTTTATGTCAAAATTCTATGATGGAATCTTATGAGTGCGCCTACTCTAGCCTGAGGGTTATATAACATTGAGGAAATGCAGAAATTATTTAGAAACGCACAACAGCAGCTCACATATAGAAAATACCCCCAAAAAATATCTATGTATATTTTTTACCATCGCTTTGGCGACCCCCCTGGTGCTGCGCCCCTATGCGCCGCATATACCCACTTTTTGCGCCACTGGTCAGGTCTTAAAAAGGTTTTACCCTCGTTCATTTCCTGAAATGCTGGCCACACAAAGTTATTACAAAGTAGCAAAAAAGTATCGTGTCGTAGCCTACAAAGCGGAGCTGTAGCAGGGGTCTCCAACATGTCGCTCGCAAGCTGCCAGTAGCTCGTGCCCTGATTGGCGGTAGCTCGCCAAGAGTCCGTTCACATATTGCGTCTTTTGCGCACTCAAGTTCGTTATTTCAAATTTAGGCGCGCGCCAAGCGCACTCATATTAGAAGCAATGCGGCCGTTTTTTCCAGGCGGAGCGAGATAAAAAAAAAAGCTAAACTTTTCAGAATTCTGCAAGCGCACCGCAGGTCGTGTGACAAGAACCAACGAACCAAGCTTCACTCTTTCCGTAACAACATTGAACGCTCAGTCAACATGAAGGATGGGGGTGCACCGTGCACCCAAACACTACAGGTGTTTTTCTCTTCTCCGTAAATAAATAATGGCTACAGCAAGCGTTTATCAGTGGTGAAAATCCATTAGCTAGCTACTAAAACTTCTTTGTCGTTATGGAGAGCGCAGTGCATGGTTGCATAGCAACGACAGACGCAACGGGAAAATCGGACCAAATCTTACTATTAATAATAAAAGATAAGCTAATCTGCATTGTAAATGTCAGTAATTTATCTTTTTTTTGACACATTCATTCTATAAAAAAATATTTAAAGGCTGAAATAAGTGAGGTTTATCTTTTTATAAAACCTTTTTTGTCAAAACTTTATTTGAACTTGTACATGTTAGTAGTTAAAGGTCTATTGTCACAAAATTGTTATTTTATTTTGGTAATTGACTGAGGTTCATGTGTAATAAATGTGTAAAAAAAAAGGTATAATAAACAATTGCACATGTATATCTTCTGAAAATATACACTAGACATCAACACTTACCATACAATCCTCAACAGTGGTGACAATAATTATCCATACTATAGTGCATGCTGGGATTTTTTTCAAATTATGATACCCAGCATGCACTGCAGCATGAAACTTTTTGTTTATTGTCACCATTGTTGAGATTTGTATGCTGATTTTAGCTGTATGTGAGTTTGGTAAAAACAGCAGAATAATATCTTGTATGCTCTTAACAGTTTTAAAATCCCACACGATAAATAATGGATGTAGTTTGACAGGGTAGACCAGGCAAACCCCTCAAATGTATTAATGACAAAACACTGATTAGTGATTTTACATTCAATAAGTTCAGGTTCCAATGATGTGCTATCATAGTCTGATTTTACTGCGTTTAAAACATTATATATGTTATTGCAGAATAAAATCTATCTTAGTCACTAATCGGATTAATCTGTTACTCTGACAGGTCAACAGCCCAACTAAAGCAAACACTGATCTCTATAATGGTGGCATTATATTTTTACCAATAAAATATCAACATTTAAACCTCTGTTAATTCTCAAAAATAACTTCTGTAGAAGCATGGCAGAAATCAAATCAATCTGGTTAGTAATCAGTGAAGCTGGTAATGCTGTTTGTGGAGTTTGTAGACATCGAAGGCTGTGGCTGAAGTCAGTTTTAGCAGATGCTTTTATCCAAAGCGACTTACAAATGCGAAACAATAGAAGCAATTAAACTAGCAGTAGGACAACAGTATGTAAGTGCTATGACCCTTCACAGTACAATCCAACGCATTAAAAAAAAAAATAGATAAGAAAGTGTTAGTAGTACTGGCTCAAGTGCTGCCGAAAAAGATACGTCTTCAGCAGTTTCTTAAAGATGGCTACAGACTCAGCAGCTCTGGCTGAGTTAGGCAGATCATTCCACCAGCAGGGAACAGTCATGGTGAACATAGGCGTCGATTTCGGGGGGGACGGGGGGACGCGTACCCACCAGATTTCGTCATGAGTCATTTTGTACCCACCACTTTTTAGGGTTGCTAGTAGGGCTGTAACGATACACCAAACCCACGATTCGGTTCGTATCACAATGGTTGACCCACGACTCAGTTCGTATCACGATTTTTGACCCACGATTCAGTTCGTATCACGATTTTTTGGGGGATTTAAAAATAAAATAAAAAGAAAATCGGTGCTGATGCAGTGGTGACCCGTTCATGTAACATATAGCCTAGGCTAGGCCTAATGGTGCGTTCACACCGGACGCGAATAGCGCGTCAGGCGCGAGTGATTTCAATGTTAAGTCAATGCAAAGACGCGTTACACGCGTTTTACGCGCGTAACGCGTCTTTGCATTGACTTAACATTGGAATCACTCGCGCCTGACGCGCTATTCGCGTCCGGTGTGAACGCACCATAAGGGTGGCGCTGCCAATAAAGCACCTAAAAGCTGCCACAAAGAACTGTTTTCTGTGTTTTCTGTGTCGCTGCAAAGATGAAGTTGACGATGAACGCGGCAGAGAGAAATGCACATTTCATACGGATTACATAGTTTTCTTTCGTTTTGAATTGTTATGTTTAAAAAGTATGATTTAAAGCGTTCTTTAGATAATATATATATATTTCTCAGGTCTATGAGGCAAGTAGGCTGTGCTGAGTTTCGGTTCATTTATGAGACGAGCTCCAGTTCATGCGCAGGCGCCTCCGTGTTGTCGTGATATCTAGGCTATTATCAATCTGCTTTACTTATTATTTATTAAATCCAGGCAATTGGTTGATGAAACATTGATTAAAATTAAGATACAATTAATACAAAACGAAATTCACTTTAAAGAAAGGCTTTGTGCTTTCTGATTGAGGTCTGTGAAAGTTTTAAAGCATAGGCTATTTTAGTGCCGATTTCAGAGCGGTCACGTCCGTAACGTTGTTTTTTCCTCATAAATGCGAACTAAATAAAATTATTAATAAAATTAATATTTAATGTTCTGTGGAGCTCATTTTATTTTTTTTCTCACGTTTATATTAATTTCTGCTTAAATAATGAGTGTATGGAGGAATATAGCCTATTCCGCGCTCAAGCGCATGCATAAATCTTGTCGCAAAGCACCGGCAAAAGCAGGCTAATGATAATATGTCTGAAAAATAATGAGGCATTTTTATTGTTTATTAATAAAATATATATTTCTAAATCAGTGTCGGCTCCAAACATATCTATATACATCTCCACTGTAAAGTGGATGCGCCTTTAGATAGAAATGCACCTTTCATACGGATTAGGCCTACAGCCTAATCAGCCGGTTTTTGCTTTCGATTCAAATTTTTTCGTTTAAAAGTGGATATTTCGAGCTTTATATAGAAATATTCATCACGTTTTTGAGGCTATACACTGCATTTCAGTTCATTATTGAGACGCGCTCTAGTTCACGCCATGGAGATAATTAGGCTATAGCGCGCCCTGTTTGTTTTATTTTATTTTACAAAAGCACAACGTTTTCTTGTAATTGTGAGTTTACCCAAATAAAAGTAGGCTACTTGCGACTGATGCGTTATTCCTTTTGGACCTCAAAAAAGATTGAGTAGGCTATTTAAAGTTGTTTCCTCTGTTGATAGGAAAATGCAAGTGTTCGCGCCGACGCCTGCCATGCAGTGCGCGCACACTCCGCTCACACACTTTGGATATGCACCTAATATCCATATAGGCTAATAGCGAACATTTATCTAGGTTAAAGTTAGAGCGAGCTGCCATGCCAGATGGATAAGTCCTTTTCATGTTTAACAAATCAAATCATGCATTTTCTACCTACCGCGAGTAGCTAAGCGCTGCACCAGTTTGAAAAAGGTAAAAGCAGTAGCGAGGGGCCCCACTGATGTTGCTGCGTCTTTATATTAATATTTCTGATTGTTTAAATGATCAGCCCTCGGGGGGCCCCTTAAAATGCGGGGTCCCAGGCAATTGCCGCCTCTGCCAGACGGAATGCCATACTAGGTTTTTGTGAAACGCCGCCACTGCTAGTAGCTTGCAGAGCTTACATTAGTAAGCTTCAGGACATCGTCTTTCAAAACATGACCTAAGCGAAAGATTAAAAAAAAAATGAATGCGTCATTGTACCCAGCACTTCTGAAAATGCACTTCCGAATGCGTCTCTGTCCCCAGCACATTTCAAACCAAACTGACGCCCATGATGGTGAAAGTCCGAGAGAGAGATTTCGTGCCTCTTTGAGATGGCACCACCAGACGCCGCTCACTTGCAGAGCACAAGTTTCTGGATGGCACATAAGTCTGAAGTAATGAGTTCAGGTACAGGGGAGCAGTGCCAGTGGTTGTTCTGTAGGCAAACGTCAGTGACTTGAATTTGATGCGAGCGGCAACCAGTGCAATTTTCAGTGTGCTCTCTTTGGCTCGTTGAAGACCACTCTAGCTGCAGCATTCTGGATCAGTTGCAGAGGTTTGACAGTGCAAGCTGGGAGACAGCCAGGAGAGCATTACGATAGTCCAGTCTGGATAGAACAAGCGCCTGAACAAGGAGTTGTGTAGCATGCTCTGATAGGAAGGGCCTGATTCTTCTGATGTTGCACAAGGCAAATCTGCATGACCGGGCGGTGCTAGCGATGTGGTCTGTGAAATTCAATTGGTTATCAATTACAACTAAAAGGTTCCTGGCTGATCTTGATGGAGTTATGGATGACGAGCCTAACTGGATGGTGAAGTTGTGATTAAGTGCTGGGTTAGCCGGGATAACAAGTAGCTCTGTCTTCGCAAGGTTGAGTTGAAGGTGGTGGTCCTTCATCCAGCCAGAAATGTCTGTCAGGCAGGCTGAGATGCGAGCGGCTACCGTCGGATCATCCGGTTGGAATGAGAGGTAGAGTTGTGTGTCATCAGCGTAGCAGTGGTAGGAAAAGCCATGTTTCTGAATCACAGATCCTAGTGATGTCATGTAGATTGAGAAGAGAAGTGGTCAAAGCACTGAGCCCTGAGGCACACCAGTGGCTAGATGTTGGGTCTTAGACACCTCACCCCTCCACGACACCCTAAAGGACCTACCCGAGAGATAAGACTTGAACCACTGGTGTGCAGTTCCCGAGATCCCCTTCATCTTTAGGATTGACAGGAGGATCTGGTGGTTAACCCTCTAGGCGCCACGGTCGAGTTTACTCGACAAGATGCGGCACTGAATAAAACGGCCGATTTTGTCAAATAGGGTGTCAAATTTCCTTCGACCTCCCATCCACTAGTTGGCAGACATGTTATACTTCATCCCCGACTCAAAAAAATGTCATGCTTTAATAAAAATCTTCGAGCAACAGCGCATTGAATCAGCACGAACAAAAGCGGAGCTAGTGTGCGAGTGAGCCATTTTATCAGAGCAATATTGTCAACGTCAGCGAGTATTTGCATTAGATTATTATTATATAATTGCATCAATAAAGCTTACCCACAATGAAGCAGAGGTGGTGTGACACGGGGCAACTAAACAGGTCTTGTCTACTTGTGTTTGTGTGTCATATGAATAATATATATATGTAATATATATATATATATATATATATATATATATATATATATACATATACATAATCAGAGTGCCTACTGTATGTAGTAAATGGAAAATCTCTACAGCAAAAGGCCAACCACTACATGCATTCGGTTTGTTTCTACCATTTATTAGTAATGATTACACAGTTTGTTTACTACTTACTATTTACCTGAGCATTCAGTATTGTGCAATATAGCATACAGAAGGTGAGGGACATTTTGGGGGAAAGAAGTGCTGCATTTTATCATTCAAACTTGTGACTTTCATGAAAATTCTATAATCCAAGATGGCCACCACCATATGACGTCATACTATGCAAATTAGATGGGAAAATGTAATCCCTACATAAACTTTGGGTCATCCTTAATATTTCTCTAATTTACAGAAAGTCTCTATCTTTTATCACTTTTAAGATATAGCCTTTTGAAATTAAGATGTCAAAATCGAACGTTTTAGGAAAAAACCTCTGGCGCCTAAAGGGTTAACTGTGTCAAAGGCAGCAGACAGATCCAGCAGGATGAGAACTGAGGACTTGGAAGTTCTGTCTTCGCAAGGTTTAGTTGAAGGTGGTGGTCCTTCATCCAGCCAGAAATGTCTGTCAGGCAGGCTGAGATGCGAGCGGCTACCGTCGGATCATCAGGTTGGAATGAGAGGTAGAGTTGTGTGTCATCAGCGTAGCAGTGGTAGGAAAAGCCATGTTTCTGAATCACAGATCCTAGTGATGTCATGTAGATTGAGAAGAGAAGTGGACCAAGCACAGAGCCCTGAGGCACACCAGTGGCTAGATGCTGGGTCTTAGACACCTCACCCCTCCACGACACCCTAAAGGACCTAACCGAGAGATAAGACTTGAACCACTGGAGTGCAGTTCCCGAGATCCCCTTCATCTTTAGGATTGACAGGAGGATCTGGTGGTTAACTTTGTCAAAGGCAGCAGACAGATCCAGCAGGATGAGAACTGAGGACTTGGAAGCTGCTCTTGCCAGTCTCAGGGCTTCAATTACTGAGAGCAGAGCAGTCTCAGTTGAGTGTCCGCTTTTGAAGCCAGACTGATTGTTGTCCAAGAGGTTGTTCTGCGTAAGAAAGGAGGAGATCTGGTTGAAAACAACTCGTTCAAGTGTTTTTGCGACGAATGGAAGAAGGGATACCGGTCTGTAATTCTCTAGATGTGCTGGATTTAGAGTGGGTTTCTTAGGCAGTGGGGTTACCCGAGCCTGCTTGAATGCTGTGGGAAATGTACCAGTGTGAAGAGATGCATTTATGATGTGTGCGAGTGTGGGTATAACAGAGGAAGAAATAGCTTGAAGTAGGTTAGTGGGAATAGGATCAAGCGGACAGGTAGTAGGGCGATTGGAAAGGAGGAGTTTGGAGACTTCTGTCTCTGAAAGCAAGGAGAAAGAGGGTAGAATGTGTGTGTTAGCTGGTAAAATGTGTGTGTTCATTTTTGGATTAGTAAATCGGCCGCTGATGGTGGTAGTTTTATTTATGAAGAATGTGGCAAAATCATCAGCTGTTTGGGTTGATGGAGGAGGAGGGTTAAGAAGGGAGGAGAAGGTTTTGAAAAGCATGCGAGAGTCAGAAGAATTGTTAATTTTGTTGTGATAGTAAGTCATTTTAGCAGTAGATATGTTAGCGGAGAAGGAAGAGAGGAGGGATTGATAAAGACCAAGGTCAGTATGATCTTTGGATTTGCGCCACTTCCTCTCTGCACCCCTGAGTTTAGCACGATGTTCACGGAGAACATCAGATAACCAGGGGGCAGAGGGAGTGGCGCGGGCTGGCCTGGAGGAAAGGGGGCAGAAGTTGTCCAAGCAGGATGTTCGAGTGGAGAAAAGAGTATCAGTTGCACTGTTAGTATCTAGTGCTGAGAGCTGGTCTGGTGGAGGAAGTGTCGATGAGACCAAAGAAGATAGACGAGAGGGTGAGAGTGAGCGTAGGTTACGCCGAAAGGTGACCTGCGGAGGAGGGCGTGTTGTGTTCTGAGGCAGATTGAGGTTGAGAGTGAGGAGGAAGTGATCTGAGGTGTGCAGTGGAGTGACAAGAGTATGGTCAGTGGAGCAGTAGCGTGTGTAAATAAGGTCCAGTTTGTTACCCGATTTGTGAGTAGCCGCAGTTGATACTCGTTTGAGATCGAATGAGGCAAGCAGAGTGTGGAAATCAGCAGCTTGAGGTTTTTCAAGGTGGATAGTGAAAACTCCAAGAACTATGAGAGGAGTGCCATCCTCTGGGAAGGAAGAGAATAGCACATCGAGCTCTTCTAAGAAACTGCCAAGCTGACCTGGGGGACGATATACAACTGCACAATGGATTTTAATAGGACTAGTGATGGTAATAGAATGTGATTCAAATGAGTTGTTGTTACACGGAGGTAGTAAATGATTAAATTTCCAATCGTTTGAGATGAGCAGACCGTTACCTCCACTCCCTCCAGTCAGACGAGGGGTGTGTGAGAAAGTGAAGTTAGTGGAGAGCGCAGCTGGTGTGGCTGTGTCCTCTGGTCTGATCCAGGTCTCAGTCATGGCCAGAAGGCTGAGACCTAAATGACTAGAAATAGATGTAATGAAATCAGCTTTGTTAACTGCAGACTGGCAATTCCAGAGACCAATAGGAAAAGAGAAGATAGTACTAGAAGACATGGGAAGGGTACGCAGGTTGTTAGGATTGTGCCGCCTCCGACGTGTGACATTGGATTTACGAATGTTAGTAATAGTAGGGATTATAAAACACATGGTGTAAGAGCTCACAAACAGAAAGATCAGTTGACAGTTGAGTAGAAAACAAAATGACAATAAGATAAAACAGAGATAGAGATTACTACTCAAGTGCCTTGTCGGTGGCCTTGCTCGGTGGAGTCGCACAGGTAGAGTCGTTGGTCTTTACACTCTTCGGTCTTCACAAGATGAGGGCTTCACGCGACCGCTGCCGCGGAGCACTAACCTATTTATACACGCCTAACACCTGATTGTTGAATACAGCAGGCCACTCCCCGCAGCGAAACTCAAGTCACAACACAAACAAAGGCCACGTGCGCTCGCGTTTTGCCCGAGTAAAACACAGTAAACAACACAAAGTTTCCTAGCAACAAAGAACCGCGCTAAAATCGACTGAGAAAAGTAAACACTCACACACTGTAGTTCTCTCTTGCTGTTTGAATGCTTCTTTCCATCATTGATTCAGGTGTTCATCACTAATGCTCAATCATCTCTTAATTAATCACTTAATTATCTCATTAACTTTAATACTTTTAACACTCTGTAGAATGGGACAATATGTACTCTAAGCAATGTTGATTTAACATTGGGGATTTTGTTGTGTACCTGTAACGTTGTATTAATCATGAATACCTTGATTAGCTTGTTCAGGTGTGTTTGATTAGGGTTGGAGCTAAACTCTGCAGGAAAGTGGATCTTGCCGTCCAGAGTTGAGGACCCCTGTACTACACAGAGCCGTAGTTAACTGACAAGCTGAGCCATATCGCATTAATTATCGCAGGCGATACGTCCGCGATATTTCTCAGCTTGTCAGTTAACTACGGCTCTGTGTAGTAAATGCCACTACATCTGAAATCAGGTGATGGCGATTTACTACTAATCAAGCAACCGGCTTTACTGAAGAGATGCGCCTAACAATGTCATGCGATATATCGCCCAGCCCTATGTTAAAGTATTGAAATATGAGTGTTAAATTAACACTTAAAGGGCACCTATTATGACATTTAAAATGTTCCTAATGTTGTTTAGGGAGTCCCCAACAACAGTTTTACATGCATGCAATGACAAAAAACACTTTTGTTGTCGTATAATATGCATTTATTTTTATCTGATTTGCTCACCGACTCCCAAATGATTCGTTCAACGACTCGCTTTTCCAAACCCCTCCTTTGCGCGACGCTAATCTGCGTTGATTGGTCAGATGACCCAGCAGTGTTTACATAGATAATACTTATTGTTTAACACAGAGTACAATGATGCTTTTATCAATTAAATTGTGTTATAATAATTATTATAGTCCACTGCTTTGTAGTTTGTAGTAAAAAACTAAAAATAAGATAAAGAATGTAATGTTATGTTAGCGAGCATAGCCCAGAGTTCATATTGTAAAAGCACAATCAGTCTTTGTTTGCGTTAGCCCGATGCATAAACATAACGTTTTTACAAAAATAAAAAAAATAAAATGTAGTTACGTTACTACGAGGTATTACTCTATTCTTTAAGACAACTCCGAAAACAACGACAAACACTTCACATAGGCTATCTCAATACAATTGCCATTGAAGACCTAGAAGCTAAACGGTGCTTACACAACAAACAAAATAATTATTAAGCATGCTACATAAAACATAAAAGCAACAATTATTAATAACACTTACAGGTTGTGATACGGAGGAGGAAGCTGATGCAAATACACTTGGAATTGAACCTTCCTTCAATATCAGCCGGCTCGCGAATCCAAGTTTGAGTGCATTTAAGTTGGTAAAGCAATCGTCTTGAAAATGGCGCGAGCAAAGCACAAGGCTCGGACTATACTTCTGTGGTATAGTTGTATATATGAATTGTAGCCACTTAGTCTTCAAATGCTCCTCCTTGGGCAGATGAAAAAAAGTTAGCTTTTTTTTTCTCGTCGCCATGATATTTTCCCTGACCTTGGAGCGCAATAAGTGGGCGTATCGTATTCAAATAACTTGACAAGTTGACGTCATCTAGTCAGAGAAAAAGCTTCGGTCTTCTAACGATTCATAAAAATGACTCAGAGTCGACTCTTACTTTTGAAAGACAATAACTTTATATACGGTGCACTTTCATATTTCAAACTTTGCAGGATGTTTTTGTTCACTTAGATCTATGTTACACACTACATGAAAGGTAAATTTCAAAATTCCATAATAGGTGCCCTTTAAGAGTGTTAAAGATAATGAGCTAATTAAGTGATTGAGTGATGATTGATCATTATTGAAGACACCTGATGTGAACAAGCAGAATCACTGACTGCTTCTAACTCAGTGACTGTAAGTGGGTTAGGAATAGGATTTCAAGTGATTTTGAAAAAAATGGACAAAAAAGAGAATCACATCCCACCTTTAAGATAAATCAAAATAATCAAAGTAAATTCAATTTTTATTTCTTCAGCAGGCAGAAACCAAGCACTGTGGAACATCAGAAGTCACTACAGAGGAACACCTTCAACAGGAAGTGTTGACTAAAAAAATGAATCTATTTCACAGACTTCATCTTGAAGGCAGACATCACAATAAACTGAGAGCTACAGATGTTCTTCGGTTAACATATGTACATTCATTACAGTCCCAAGAGTCTTGTGCTGAAGAGGAGCTGGTTCAGACTTTCATACAAAAACTACTGATGATGAACTACAAAGCAAGATACATTAAATCTAAAGAGACCAATGAGGAAAGTCACAATGAACAAGGCAGCTATGATTCATTAAGACAAGAGGAAGATTCTGATTATTTTTTTTTTAATGTAAGGTCAGGGGATAATGAAGAAAAAAGTAAATCTGAGCAAATTCACCCGATGGATGTTCAGATGGCTGTGTTTCATTGTGCTGATGGTTTCCTGAAGCAGCTGATGGTCACTAAACTGTCCCAGTGTCAGTACGCTCTGCCTCTGCTTGTTCCTGATCCATTCACACAACAAATTGAGTTTCCTCTCTGGACATTTAGACAAATCAACAAGAGCTGGAAGATGAGAAACCCCAACAATGAGATCATCAGTCAAACCCATCCGGTCTACAAGGCACAAACTCCAATGGTGTCTTTCTTCAGGTTGGGCTCTGTGTCTTCATCCAAGTCTCAGCTGATAAACAGTCTGATCAATGAGAAACACAACACGTTCTTCCACAAGAACTGCCCAGGCAGCAGCAGAACCAGAGTCCTGATGGATGGAGTGGTGGAGATCGCCTGGTTCTGCCCCTCTGGATCATATGATGATAAATACACAGACTGTGTTGCGTTCTGTAATCTACACGGTGATGCAGGAGACCATGAGAAACAGCTGCAGATCCTCACTGAAATGGCCTCAGTCAATGTTGTTCTTCTACCACGACTTCAGAGGAATGACAAAAACATGATAAAACTTCAACCACTCCACAAGGACTCAAAGCCACTCATTTGTCTTTTTACAGAGGATGATTCTGCTGTAACTGTGATGAAGAAAAAATATAGGATTGGTCTGAAAGGCAGAAATCAGTCAGAAGTATCTGAAAAGCTCAGAAAAGCTATAAATGAGTGTCTCTCAGAATCCTCTTCCACTTTCAGACTTGAAGATGTGTCCAAAAAATCAGACATCAGAGTAGATGAGGAAGATGATGAAGACTGCAGGAGAGGAAGAGAAGCAGCACAGCAGATGATGAGTTTACTGGAGAAGAAAGATCTGACAGAAATCAAGGAATCATTTCTGCCTCATCAGGGGAAACTGTGGCGTCAGTGGAGTCAGAAGAACAAAGAGCTACATCGACCACGAGCAAATGAGACAGAAACTGACATCAGTAAAAAACAAACAGAGATGAAGAAAATCCGTGAACAGCAGCATGAATCAGACATCAGTGAGTTTATGAAGTTCTTCATTAAAGAAATGAACACAGATACTGGATATAAGATGTATTTCATTAAATGGCTCGGAATCATCCTGGATGAATATATCTCAGCTGACCTTTTTGATCTACATCACAAATGTAATGAAAAATGGTCAGCAGTCTTAAAAATGAAAGAGAACTATGATGAAACAGAAAAACTGACATCTGAACAAACTGACCTTGAGAGAATATCTGAGAAACTTCAAGCTGCAACCTTTGGTTTGGAGCACATCATGAGGGAGATATGTCAGATCTATGAATCATGTTCATCTGTGGAGAAGAACAAGAAAGACCTGCAGTTTGACTTCTCTTCTCTCCCGAGTCTTGCAGCAGATATGATGATCTCTGGATTTCCACTGGAGCTGATGGATGGAGATGCTGCTCATGTTCCTCTGGTCTGGATCTCTGCTGTTCTAGATAAACTCCTCAAGAAACTGGGAGACCAGAGAGTCTTTGTGCTGTCAGTTTTAGGGATTCAGAGCTCTGGGAAATCAACCATGCTGAATGCCATGTTTGGACTCCAGTTTCCCGTCAGTGCTGGCAGGTGCACCAGAGGAGCTTTCATGCAGCTGGTCAAAGTCTCAGACGAGATGAAAACACAGATAAACTTTGACTATATTCTAGTTGTTGATACTGAGGGTCTTCGTGCTCTGGAACTGACTGGAAGATTCACAAGACATCATGACAATGAATTGGCCACATTTGTTATTGGTCTTGCTAATTTAACCTTGATCAATATCTTTGGTGAAAACCCATCTGAGCTGCAGGACATTCTTCAGATTGTTGTTCAGGCCTTCCTGAGGATGAAGAAGGTCAAACTGAATCCCAGCTGTGTGTTTGTGCATCAAAACGTCTCTGACGTCACAGCTGGAGAGAAAAACATGGAGGGAAGAAGACGACTGCTGGAGAAACTGGATGAGACGACAAAACTTGCTGCAGAAGACGAAGTCTATGATGCAGAACATTTCAGTGATGTCATTGACTTTGATGTTCAGAATGATGTGAAGTATTTTGCTCAGCTCTGGGAGGGAAACCCACCGATGGCACCACCAAACCCAAAGTACTGTGAGAATATTCAAGAACTAAAGAAAACTATTATGTCTCATGCCTCAAAATCACATGGAATAAAGCAAATAGACTTAAAAGATCGTATTAAAGATCTTTGGGAGGCTTTGCTGAAGGAACGATTCGTCTTCAGCTTCAGAAATTCTCTGGAGATTTCAACCTACAGGAAACTGGAGACTGAATACAGCAAGTGGTCCTGGAGGCTTCACAGTGCCATGATGGAAACTGAGAACAAACTACTCATCCAAATAGAAAATGAAGCAATTCATGAGGTTGAGGAAATTTATCTTAAAAGAGAACTGAAGAAGACAAGTGAAGAAGTGGAGAAATCAATGTCAGAATTCTTTGAGAAAGACACAGATGCAGAAATACTGATTCAGTGGAAAAAATCATTTGACATCAAAATCAAAGAGATTCAGGAAAACATTGTGAGAGAAACAAAAACTAAATTAAATGAGATTCTTAAGCAGCGAGACCTGAAGAAAAAGATTGATGCCCAGAGGACACATCATGAAAACACACTCTATGAAAAGAGCAAAGAACTTCCCTTAAAACTCAAAGACAAAGCAAATGATGAAGAAACACGTAAGAATGAGTTTAAATTGTTTTGGGAACAGAGTGTGAATACGATTGTCTCAGACACTCCTCCAATCAAAGACATTGACATAATGAGAGATGTGAGAGAGATCCTCAGTGACGTCTATGAAAGTGCTCCTGTAGGCCACATTAAAGAAAACAGTGAATACACCAAGATTTTCACTGTGTTAAGTTATTGGGACTATGTTACTTTCAAAAATTCAACAAAAAAAGGGGTTAAAGAGGTTGCAAAGGGTGCTTACAGAAAAGTAAAAAAAAAAATTAAATACAATCGAACTCTGTCTACAGAGAAGGAAATTAAAATAAGATCATTAGTCACAGATGTTGCTCTGCAGACAGACAAAATGATTCAGTCATTTAACATTTCAAAGATGGGCTACAACATCAGCTGCATTCAACAACTCACAGCTTACATCAAGAAGAGAGTAACAGAACATCAGGAAGGAGTAAAATATGAGTTCAAGAAAGAATTCTTTATTGATTTGGTTCTTTCCATCTGTAATAAAACAAACAAGATGATCACTGACCAACACAAATTGTTTAAGGAAGCCAATGATCCTGCAATATATGTTGAGAAGAAGAGAGAAGAGTACTATAGTATTTTCCAGAATTACTGTCATATAACAACATCAAGTGCCATTTTTGGAGAGATCATCTGTCAGAAACTTAAACAGCCCATTGAACAGAGTGTCTACAAGAAGACTGCCAGACATCTGACATATGAAATTATGAGAAACTGTGAATCACTGAATGGAAACAGATCAAATATGGAGAAACACATTCTGAAAACACTGGCAGAAGAGGAGGATTTTGTCAAATACATGGATTACATTAATTATCCCAGCTATCACTTCAAGAGTTTCATCAGAGATGAAGTCAGTCGGTACATCACTGATAAGTTCAGTGTCACTGTTTACAAGATGAAGAAGAACATTACACACCTGCAGCAGAAGATCATGAAGGCAGCACATAAATCTACTGTTCAAGTGAACAAAGGAGATGCTGGTTTGTGGTTGCAGAGTTTCACACAGCAGCTCTCAAATGAGCTGATCTTCTCTGAAAAAGATCTCAGTGGAGTGAAACATGATGATGTTGATGATTTCAAACTCCTCGAAGATGTGATAAGAAAAGAGCTTCCTGCTATAATTTCTGACATCATCAGTAGATTCAACACAAAGACATTTCCAGTAAATCTGGACAGTAAGTTCAGGCCAGATGAGCTTCTGATTGAACACTTCTCTCAGTGCTGTTGGGCTCAGTGTCCGTTCTGTGGAGTCACCTGTACCCACACCACAAAAAACCATGATGGAGATCACAGTGCTCCTTTCCATCGTAGTATTGGTCTGAATGAAATATATTACCATAATACATCTAACTTGTCTATTCATACCTGCACATCAGTAGTAGCAAACAGCACTCTATATTTTCATCCCAATGATTCAGATGACACAGTCCTGTATAGAGATTACAGAAGAGCAGGAGATTGTGCAGACTGGTGCATCACCCCTGATCTCTCTGAACTGCCCTACTGGAAGTGGTTTGTGTGCAGATTCCAGAAAGATCTGGAAAAACACTACAATAAAACATTTGAGGGGGAAGGAGAGATTCCAAATGAATGGAGAAAATACTCAAAACAAGAAGTTATTGAGAGTTTGGATATGTAAATTGAACAAGTAAAATAAGTTTCTTATGGTTTTTTGACTCACAGAACACTTTGAAAAGAGTATCTGTTCGTCGCTTCAGTGAGTCTGAAATCATATAAACCTCAGTTCACAGAATACCTACAGTATAAAAGTATATTCCTCACATCAGTAAACGAAGCGATCTCTACTTAAATGCTCTGTTTTTTCAGTATCCTCTTATTTTTGTTAGATTTCATGTTATTTTAGATTTAGGTTAGTATTTTATGTACCAAAGTTAATTGTTAATACGTTTTTTTTTTTTTTTTAATTAGGAGGAACACTACAGTCAATGAAGTCAAGGGTACTTCGGGCTCGTCTCAAAGATTATGTGAACTTGTGATTTAAGTTTATTTAAAGATGTTTAACACTAGGGCACTTTTTAATGCAGCTATCACAATATAGTGGCAATGGAGGGGTGTGTGAAGGTTTCAAACTAAATATACAATATAATGTGTATCTTTAACTAAAATATGTCGTATATATCAATATGTCGTCATTTATATTTTAGATAGATTTGGAGTGATTAAAATGGTTTACTAATTGCTTAAAAGTTAATTTGTTAAACCAGCTTAACATGTATAAAAACACAAATATGATATCCAATACTTTCAGTGCTACCCAATAAACTCCTCCAAATGTGTAACTTTGTGTTTGCTAACTTTCTATGGGATTAAAATTTGTGCAAATTTTAAATCTGTATGCATGCATGAGTTTGTGATTAAGTACAAGAAGAAAACAAAAATAAACTTAATGTAATCATTTGAATTTAGTTATCTCTTTGTGCGTGTGGCTTTTTTTTGGAGGGGGGAGGGGGGAGGGGGGGGGGAGGGGGGAGGGGGGGGGTAATAAATCTCAAAACGAAATTGGACCAATAAGTTGGGAGTATTAAGTGAGTATTGTCTGATACAATAAAGTCACTCGTCCAAATTATCTTGCTTCAAATTAAGGGTCACATCACAGGGAGGGATTCATTTATAGATTAACAGTTGTATAATACACTCCCGACGAGCTGAGTGGCGCCTTGCATGGCTGACACCGCCGTCGGTGTATGAATGTATGAATGAATGGGTGAATGAGAGGCAAATTGTAAAGCGCTTTGGTGGCCATGGGTCTATGAAAGCGCTATATAAATGCAGTCCATTTACCATTTACCATTTACATCTGTGATGAAACCATACACCCATTTCGAATGGATGAAGTCTTGGCCTGGGAGAGAGGTCATCAGGTGGTCCTCAAACTTCACTGGGTGTTTCGACCCTTAACCACAACACCCTCCATTTGGCCCGTGGATCCAACTTCTCCCGTCATCAGCCACGCCGTCCACCCCTTGTCCTGGCAGTCTTGGACAAGTTGCTGGTATTTGGCTTTTTTCCTCTCTGCAGCTTCCTCACAGCCCTCCTCCCATGGCACCTTGAACTCCAGCAGAATGATCTTCCCTCCCTTTGGAGACCACATGATGATGTCAGGCCTTAGAGTTGTGGACAATACCGCCTCGGGGAAGTGAAGTTTCATCCCAAGATCAACCTCCATTTCCCATCCCTGGGCTGACTGCAGGAGATTCTGCCTGGCTTGGCTGTGGATGACAGGTCTTTGGCCCTCTTTCACAAAGGCGATGGTGCTCAGCAGTGGTCTTGCTTTGGCTGGTTGTTTCTTCCTCCTTTCTTGGTCAAGGATGTCTGCGAGCACTGCCAACACCTTGTCATGGCACCATCTGTATCTCCCCTGTGTAAATGCGGTCTTACACCCTGACAGAATGTGCGCCATTGTTCCTTTCCCACCACACAACCTGTACAGTGGGGGATCCCTCATCCCCCACCTGTGCAAATTGACTGGGGTTGGTATGGTGTTGTACACTGTTTGGAGTAGAAAGGATCAAGCCCTGCCCGCTCGAGGTGCGCCGCTTCCCGCTCGCGCTGTTCTGTACCCAGTCAACACGGTGATCTCACAGTGATCTCATCATGTGGTCACAACGTGAGCAATGTGAGTTCACAGTGAGCTAAAAGTGTAACCTCACAGCGCACTCACTGTGTGCTCATGGCCGCAATATGAGCTCATCCCAGCTAGAAATGTTATTGTTCTATGAATGTTTTGAGAGCATTATATTATGTTATGGTTTCTGTAGCTAATTTTATTTTTGTTACCAGAATGTTCTCCTAAAAAGTAGGATAACAGTCTCTAAAAACATTTTAAAAATGTTTAGTGATTACATTGATAGAACATTATCCCCTAACATTATTATAAGGGTTTAGCGGGAAGTTTCCCAGCAGACACAGGACTGATCCTCTTAAAAGAGGTTTAGATGTCGAAGTTGGTTTGAAAGTAGTTGTTTGGTTTGGTCACCATTATGGAGGTCAGTGTTTGCTTTAGTTGGGCTCTTTGGCCTTGACTATTTGATGTTAGATTTTCTCTGGCTGTTGTGTTTGTTATAGAAAGAGAAAATTTGAAGTATATACACAGCAAAAGCTCCGGTGTTCACAGCAAACACTCCAGTGTTAAATTAACACTCCTGGGAGTTTAAATGAGTCCACACTCAAGAGTGTAAAGTGTTAAAATATGAGTGTTAAATGAACACTCAAGAGTGTTAAAGTTAATGAGATAATTAAGTTAATAATTGAGTGATGATTGAGCATTATTGAAGACACCTGATGTTAACAAGCAGAATCACTGAAGGAGAAAATCACAAATTGTAAGCCACCATTATGGAGATCAGTGTTTGCTTTAGTTGGGCTCTTGACCCTTATATTATTAACTTTAGATTTCGTGTGCCTGCTGTTATTATAACAGATGAACAAAGAAAAAAGTGATCTATTGGTTATGTTATGACAATCATAATTTGACCTTGATCACTGAACTCTTATTTCTGATTTAGATTTAAGTTGTTTATTACAGTATAACTGTGATTCTACAAAAATATCCAGAATTTTTGATAAATAAATACGGAATAATTTATTTTAAAGTTGTTTTGAAAAAAAAAATCTTCCTTTTAGGCACACACAGACATGAAGATTCAGTCTATGCATCTCAACAATGGTGATGAGCAAAATATTCAATTAGGAAAAGGAAATTACTTCGACAAATCAGATCATAATTTGTTAATTCCGCAATGCATGATGGGAGCATTAATGAGTTGATTGGTGGCAGCCACTGCAACATGCTTTATTATTGTCACCATTGTTGAGATTCACAGGCTGATTATTGATGTCTGTGTTTCTAAATAAAGTATTTAAAAGTCTCTTGATCAGAACAATGTTTAATAAATATTTTGGATTATATTAAAATACTGAAAATCATATGCTTTAGAATCAGAGAGCTGCTGTTTTAACAAGTCAAGCCAAACTATCTAAATAGGTTTCGTTTATTTCAGATCACAATATGATTATGCCAAAACATAACCGACACCATCAGATCACAATTTCTCTTTGTCCGTCTGACTGTTAATAATCAGTGACAGCAGACAAGCAAAATCTAAAGTTAATAATATAAGGGTCAAGAGCCCAACTAAAGCAAACACTGATCTCCATAATGGTGACTTACAATTTGAGATTTTCTCAAATTTTCTTTTCTTTTTTTTTGTAATAAGTGAAGCTAGTAATGCTATTTGTGGAGTTGTTTAATAAAGTTGGATCCTGACATCAGAAACATGTTTAGACGTCAACCCAATTTTAATTTTCAACCAAAATTTGACATCTGAGTGATGTTGGAGTCCACGTCCAATAACATTTTTAGCTGGGATGAGCTCATATTGTGACCATAATATGAGCACACAGTGAGTGCACAGTGCGGTTACACTTTTAACTCACTGTGACCTCACATTGTGATCATATGGAGAGATCACTGTGAGATCAAAGTGTTGACTGGGTAGTGTACTAAAAGTTTATTAATTCTGAACGTGTCTGAATTCTGAATTAATTCTGAATGTTGCGTCTCGCGTGTCCATTTATATTGCTCCAAATGCGACACTGCACTCCCTTGTGAAGTCGATTGGATGAACGGTTCTCAAAACCTTTTTTTTTTTTTTTTGGAAACCAAAAAACCTCCAAACAACAGCCCCTCTTTTTGGCACAAGTTCTTCTGTGTCATGTTCTACTAGTTCTACAGTATCCATCTTCCCTGTAACGTAACACCAGAGCACTGCTGTGCTTACCCTCACCACGACTCGCAACATTGTAAAGGGTCCGTCTGAAACAGTGCCGCGCAGCGTAACGTTCGTTCCGAACGTTGTGTAATTAAATACATCGGTATGGCGGTATATTAAAAATGTATATCGTAACGAAAATATACACCGGTTTTCGGTATGAACTGGTATACCGCCCACCACTACCCATGGCCTTATTTGTCCAAGTTCATATTTGTTGCAATTTTTCACTTTTAACAAACAGTCTGAGATATTTGATAGTGTTGTGTGTAATAAAACAATACTCTTTGAAATCATAATTGTATTGCATTGTTTTAAACACTAAATATTTTACTTGAAACATTCCTCAGACACTTATTCAGTTATTTATAATATATGTTGTTCAAAAAAATCAAAAGTAGTTTCAATGTAGCTAGCTACTTTTTGATAGTAATTTGTAGTGTAGCTAACTACTTTTCCAAAAGGGTAGCTTGACTGTAGTTTAACTACTTTAACTTACAAGTAGCTTGTAGCTTGTCAAACTACAGTTTCAGAGTAGCTTCCCCAACACTGCTTAAAAGTTCAGATATATAAATAGGGGCTAATCCGTGAAGAGCTTTGAATACGTAAGTTAAGACCTTAAGTGCCTCCACTTACTTAAAGATTATATTAATGGTGCATTTGTCTGAAATTTACATGACCCTGATAGCGCTGAAACACAATCATTTTTCTCTCTGCATGTTTTCTCATTTCTCTTTAAATGTTTTTTTCTCTTCAAAAACTTTTCTCTCTTAGATTTGTTACCTCTTTTTATTATTTTTTTAAAAAAATAAAAATTTCTCTAAAAAAATAAAAAAAGACAGACATTATCCTATTTGGCTCTAAACCTCAAACGGACAAATACAGTGCTTTCTTGGGCAATTTTCATTTAAAAAATCACTCTTCCCAGCAGGCACAGGATATAGACTCCAACATCGGTCAGACGTTGGATTTTGGTTGAAAATGAAAGTTGGGTTTATGTCTAAATCCAATGTTTGTTTGACGTCAAGCTCCAACGTTGGACAGTTGTTGAATTTTGGTTGGAATAAACCAAACCAAAAGGTGAAATGCATGGCCGTACACTTATTACCAGCTTCACTTAAAAGTAACCAGATTTACTTTATTTAATTTCCGTTTTAATGAAATCATTATTTTGTATTTTAAAGTCACCATGATGGTGGTTTGTGTTTGCTTTGGTTGTGGTCTTGACCCTTGATTATGATATAAAACATTTTGTGCTATAACTGTGTATCTATAAAGCATAATTGTTGTAGCTGAAGAAGCCATGAGATCAGGTGATATTGGCTGTTTCTTGATGATGATGGCGACGATGATGTTGATATCATCATGTAATTGCCTGAATCCCTGATCTTTTTAAGTGTCTGATGCTTTGATTATATAGGACTTGTGGTTTTAATTTTGGTTTATTCATAATATAATTTATTTGATTCAACAGCATATCTAGCAGTGTTGTTTATCAAATAATACACTTGCTTTTTAAAAACTTTTTCGTGCACAAAAACTTTAAAAACTATGGCATTACATAGACATCAAGAAACAGTGTATGAATCTCAACAATGGTGAAAATCAAACAAAATATCCTGATAATCAGATCAACTCTGAGCATAAAACAAGCTACAAAAAAATCCAGCTGCATAATTTATCAATGCCGCAATGCATGCTGGGAGATATGGATGAGTTTTGATTGGTGGTACTCAGTATGCACTGCAGCATGAAGCATTTCATTGATTGTCACCATTGTCGAGAGTCATACACTGAATATTGATGGCTAAGTAATAATGTAAAGGAAAAAGATTAATGTACTAAATGTTTTAAAAATCCTTTATATTATTTGATCAACAATATTGTTCTCATGCTGCAAATTCAGATGGCTTCTATAGTAAAAAAAAAAAACAGTAATAGCACAAGTCCAATTAAATTAAACATTTTACACAAATTCAGTGATTCAGACAATTACAAGTTGATGACTTCATCATTATCAATTAACATCACTTGATTTTATTTCCTCTAAGCTTTTTTGCCACAACAAATGTACTGTATAAACACAATTTGAGCAGCCCAAGAAAGTTTAATATAAAAAAGTCAAGGATCAAGAGTCCAACTAAAGCAAACGCTAACCACCATCATGGTGACTTTAAAATACAACTATTGATTTCATTAAAACGGGAATTAAATAAAGTAAATCTGGTTAGTAATAAGTGAAGCTGGTAATGCTGTTTGAGTTGTTGACTCCTCCTCTGCTGAGATCTTCAGAGATTTAATGTGGTGCCATGCATGTCACATTTTTTTGCGGTGCTTATTTCAACCACAATTCAACATCTGTCTGACGTTGGAGCTTGACGTCAAACAAACGTTGGGTTTAGACGTCAACCCGACTTTCATTTTCAACCAAAATATGACGTCTGACTGACGTTGGATTAGTTGGAGTCCAACGTCTTCCTGACGTCACATTGACGTCCTGGGTTTGCTGGGCGAGGAGTGTTTTATGAATAACAAAGATAAAATATTGGAGGGAAATTAATGATTCTGTATATGGTGATGATAGGAAGATGAGTGGGATTCAGAGATACAGTAGAATAGCAGTTCTAAGAAATAAAAATAAATGAGCAGTTACAGATGGGGAAAAGCAGAAGTATTAGCAGAAACTATATGTTAGAGAAAACCCTAAAATCTTAAGAGGGGATGTGAATAGAGGCAGAGTTTACAATGTATGAAATGAAGAGAGCACTATCGAGGGTGAGAAAGACTTCTTCAGGAAAAGTGTTAGTTGTGTTAGGATGATAAAAAAATTATCATCATTAAAGATAATAATAAGATTAGGGAAAGATAAAACCCATTCAAGCAGGTATAGGCTGTTGTGGCCGAGTGGGATGTCGAAGAAAGGTCATGTTTTAAAGTTTTACTGAAGTAACCCTGATAGCAATAGACTCCGGGGCGGATCCGCAAAACGGGTCCGGAACGGAGTCCACTTGCACACCGCAACGGATCCGGAACAGATAAGGATTGTGGATCCAGACCAGATCCGCGGCAGACCCTACCCGTATCCGCTCTGGACCCGTTAATGAAGCACCGCGGATCCGTTCTGGACCCGTTTGATGAAGCAGCGGATGCACCGCGGATCCGATCTGGACCCGTTTATTTAGCGGGTCATTTGGTCTGGTGTCAGTCTAGAGATGGTGATAAGAAAGGCTCAAATTAATAAACATGTAGTAGTCTGGGTGTTTTTCAATATAGAGAAGGCTTATGATATGTTGTGGCTTATGATATTGTACACAGATTACCTTTACGGAAAAGGGGAAGAAATTAAATATGATGTAGTGAAAAGCCTGCAGGGGGCAGTAAATAAGGTCAAAAACTGTAAATGAGTGGGGGTTTCGGTTCTCAATTGCAAAAAGGCAGGTACTTTGTTTCACAAAATGGAGGAAAAAAAACAAAGAATGAGTATAAAAATGGCAGATAATCTGACCTTTTTTTGTTTTTGTTTTAAATGAGTTTAAAAGAGCTTTTAAGTGATAAACAATATTTGCTTCTATAATAATTTATCTGCTATACTTCTACTAGTGTTACTCAGTAAAACCTTAAAACTGTTATAACTCAGTAGCAGCAGCTGACTGAACGAATGCAGGCCAGAGGCTGTAGGTTTTACATATTCAGATATTTTTTTATTTCTTTAAAATTCATATTTTACCTGAATCATGCCCGACTCTCCCACTGTCTTATTTGTTTTTCAAATGATGCATGTGTCATAATTGAGTACATCCTCCACCACTGTGGAATTACAGCAGGTTCAAAGAGAACTGGTGAAAACGGTGCGACGGTATGAAGACCATCGAAGGACAAGTAGAAGAGAGAGGCAACTGGGGCAGTAAAGCAGAGTTTATTTTAACTGTGGCAGGAAATGTGGTCGGACTGGGGAACGTGTGGAGGTTTCCTTACCTCTGCTACAAGTACGGAGGAGGTATGAGGCAGCAATAGTGTATTTCATTCAATTATTTTGAATGTATTGAACAGCACACTGTCTTAGCACTCTGTTTGTGATATTTTAATAATGTTTTATTGTACTGGTGTGTTCTCAGGTGCGTTCCTGATACCCTACCTGGTGTTTGTGGCTGCTTGTGGGCTTCCTCTGTTCCTGCTAGACACAGCAATGGGACAGTTCACACAGGAGGGAGGCATTACGTGTTGGCGTCGTCTGTGTCCTCTGGCTGAGGGTGAGAGTCATAATGCAGCAAAACTGCTTCCTGAAGAGACCGTACAACTTTTAACAACATATGATTTTACTTTATGTCAGGCATCGGCTACGCGGGACAGCTCATTCAGGTGTACAGCTGCATGCATTACATCATCATTCTGGCCTGGGCGCTTTTCTACCTCATCTTCTCTTTCAGATCCCAACTTCCATGGGCCAGTTGTGACAACAAGTGGAACACAGGTGATAATAAATTAAGCAAACAAAACTCATCTGAATAATATGCTGTAATAAGAAGGGTTTTTTTCTCTCTGTCGTAGATGAATGTGTAAATCTTGCTGCAAAGAATCTGACCCTCAAATGGAAAACACAGATTAATTCAACCTCTGCAGCGACTGAGTTCTGGGAGTATAAACACATTATATGACAGTTTTTACTAATAACTACATACAAGTGTTCTTATGTGCACAGAAAACAGTTTTATAGAAATAAGCTAAATAAATTAAATAAATAAAGTAATTTATTACGATAAAAAAGCATATTTATCTTTCTGGCTCCATGTGTCGTGTCACATCATGCAGACGCAGAGTGCTTGCTCTCTCTGGGGGTATTGAGGAGGTCGGTAAGATCAACTGGGAGCTTCTTCTGTGTCTCATTGCAATGTGGATCGTTTCTTATTTCTGCATCTGGAAAGGAGTCAAATCGACAGGCAAGGGAAGTATGGGACTTATGGTGTCTGTTATTGCCCGGAGGTCAAGAAATTAGTTTCAGTTGTGTGCCTGAACGAAAAAAAAAACTCTCATTGGTAATAAAAATGTTTGGGGTTTTTTTTGGCCTCAAATTAATACGAGCTTTTCTGTGTATTGTGTCTGCAGGTGGTGTATTTTACCGCCACGTTTCCTTACGTGATGTTGCTGGTCTTGCTGATTCGTGGTTTGACTCTTCCCGGAGCTCTGCAGGGGGTCGTGTTTTACCTGTACCCTCAACCGGCCCTTCTTGCGGACTCACAGGTTACCCCTTTTCATATTAACACAAACTTATTTTTATTTTTAAAAATAAAAAGTATGATTATTTGCCGTAACTAGTAACACATACTGTAATAAAATTTTCAAAAAATGAAACAATTATTATTTTGAAATTGGAGTGTGTGTGTGTAGGTTTGGATGGAGGCCGGAGCTCAGATTGTTTTCTCCTACAGTTTGTCTGTTGGCACTCTCACTGTATTGGGCAGTTACAATAAATACAACAATAACTGCTACAGGTGAGTGTTGCTGCTTTTAATAAAAAGACAGTACCATAGAGCAGACAAATAAATGAGTGAACAATTAGGAATGAACTACGAATAAAAAATGGGTTATTAGTTGTGTTGTGTACTATGATGGATGTTCTTGTTGCTTGTGATGCTCAGCCAGCAGATGCCAGACAATACATGAGTTTTATATTATCTGTCTATCAGGGACTCCTTTTGGCTTTGCCTTCTGAACAGTGGCACCAGTTTGGTCGCTGGTTTTGCTGTGTTCTCAGTCCTGGGCTTCATGGCCCACAAACAGGGCGTCCCCATTGATGAGGTGGCAGAATCAGGTACTGAAAAAAATCAGTTGAAACTAAGGTGAAAGATTATAAAGTGATGAATTAGTTATGATTGAGCATTATTGAAGACACCTGATGATAACAAGCAGAATCACTGAAGGAGAAAATTAATGTAAAATGGTCACCATTATGTAGATCAGTGTTTAGTTTAGTTGGGCTCTTGACCACTACTTTAATATTTTTAGATTTTATTTGGCTGCTGTAATTCAGTTATAACAGCCAGATGAACAAAGAGAAAATGTGATCTGATGGTGTCGGTTATGTATTAACATAATCAATAGTTGGCCTGAAGCACGGAACTCACTGAGAGCATCATTTCTGAGTTCAGTTTATCTTATGGATTATAGCAGCACTATCCTTGTCAAGTATTCTTTTTTAAACTTTTCAATTAAATCCAAATGATCAAATTAATAAAAAATCTTTTATTAAGGGTATAATGAAAATATTTCAGGTAGGCACACACAGAGATCAAGAATTAGTGTATGACTCTCAACAATGGTGACAAACAGATCACCTCTGAACATAAGCTCATTATTTATTCATGCAGCAATGCATGATGGGAGCCATGAATGAGATTTGATTGGTGGCACCCAGAATGCACTGCAAAATGCTTTATAATTGTCACCATTGTTGAGATTCACAGGCTGATTCTTGTTGTCTATGTAAAAAAAAAAAAAAAAAAAAAAAAAAGGTTTTGATGTGATTAAGTTTTAAGAAATTGTTTGGATTACACTGTAAAAGTAAAAAATATTATGAGTTCCAATGACAGTGCAGTGCTATAATCAATAAAGTAAAAGTAACTCAGTAAATGGGCTCTATATGAGTTCAGTGATTCAGGTCAAATGATTGCGAAATATTGATAATGTTAAAAAACAACCATCATCCTCTTTGTTCATCTGGCTGTTATAACTCACGTACAGCAGACAAACAAAATATAAAGTTAATGATTCAGGGGTCAAGAGCACAACTAAAACACACACTGATCTCCATAATGGTGACATACCAATCACGATTTTCTCCTTCAGTGATTCTGCTTGTTAACATCAGGGGCCTGTTTCAATAAGGAGGTTCAACCAACTCTGAGTTAAAACTTGAACTCTGAGTTGACTTACCCTGAGATGGGAAACTCTGAGTTTTCGGTTACAGATCAGCTGAAATTAGTTAGTTCAATCAGCTCTAAGTTGACTGACTCAGAGTTAAGCGCGTGCACCACAGCTATAGAAAGCCATTATCAATGGAGCGCAGATACTATGAGTAACCATGGCAACAGCGCCAGACAAAGAGAGGAATTACTGTTATATTACTGTTATACAGTGTTGGGTGTAATTAATTACCAAGTAATCTAAATATTGTAATTTAATTAAAGGGATTACTCTTAATTCTACTGTAATTTAAAATAAAATATGATGTAATTACATTAAATGCTGCATAGACTATTGCATATACACAATTCTGTGTAAAACTATAGTGGATTTAACATACAGTTTTAAAAGGTATATTTTTAATGTAACCTTCTCCCTCTACACACTTTGGTCAATTCAAGAATAATTCGTGCAATTGTATTGTTAATTTGAAAGCATTAAAAGTGCAATTTCTTGTCTCTCCTTGTGTTTTTCAAGTGGTTGAGGTTGATATGGGATTTAGTAATTAATAATAAGTAGATCAATACTTTCTAAAGATAGTAATTACATTAATCTAATTACACTGTTGAAGATGTCATTTGCAGCTAGTAATTAATTACTATTTTAGAGTAACTGTTATAATATCAGGTGAAACTGGAAGAACAGTTATTCAACCTAATTTTAATTTTCATATAGGCTATGTGCAATCCTGCAGGCATTAAAAGAATGTGGCAGCAGTTGAAAATAAAAAATATAAAAACATAATTAAATCAGGTAAGGCTTGAGAATATCATGGGTGTAGGCTACCTGACTTTATAAACATTTGACATATTAAATAACTAAATAGCATCCAGTGTCTAGCAGTGCAGCAGCATTTTTGGCTGAGGGAATTCCTTCATCAGAATCAGTCACTCCCGGAGATCCAAGGGCCTTCATAAAATGTAAGACGTCTACATATGTGTTATTTTTTATATAGGGTATTTTAAATATTTCCATTTATTTGACTTTGGGTTGGGTTTTTGCAACGCATTCTCATCCTAGGGCGTCATATACTGACACTTTTGACAAATCGTCTACATCCAACGCACATGGCACCCTTTAGCGTCAATATGACACGCACAGAGATTTGTTCGGTTATGGTTGGGTTTAGGTCTGGGGTAGGGTTAGGGTTAGACCGCTAGGAGGCGCCTTCTGGACCATTTCTATCTGCGTCTCATATTGACGCTAAAGGGTGCCATGTGCGTTGGATGTAGACGATTTTCAAAAGCGTCAGTATATGTCGTTGGTCCCAAAAGATTCTGATGGTAATATCTGTCTTTTGGAGCCTCCTGTCCCAACACAACCCCAGGCAGTTGTAAGTGCCTACTCAATACACCAGAAATTATGACAAATAGTAGGCCTATTATAAAGTGCACTCGACCAAATGCTCATCTTCACCGGACGATGGGGATGAAACAGTTTCTGCTGCCATAGAGAGGCCTACAGAGGTAATGTTAATATTATGTGTCTAGAGATCAGACAATCTACACATTCACATTTGTATGTGGAGTAGCCTATAGAATCTAAGTTTATATCTAAGTATATAGACTTCATCTTATTAATAAAAAATTTAAAAACAGCAGTAAAAACAGCAATAAATAAATGTACAGAATGAATAAATTAAGTGTTAAAACACTGCTTCCTCTTTAAAAAAGAGGAGGAGGCCGCAAGAAACTCTGGGTTTACCGAAGAAAACCTGCTCCCGACCAGGTTAGGTTCACAGAGTAAGTTACCATGGTAACTGACTCTGAGTATAAGTTACCTCTCTTTCAGAAACGGGCTTGACTTACTCTGCTTTCTCAGGTTTGATTTACCTCCCATTCTGAAACGGAAAACCCAGAGTTTCCCTCATTTCAGGGTTAACATACTCCGAGTTTTCGCTTAACCTCCTTTCTGAAACAGGTCCCAGGTGTCTTCAATAATGCTCAATCATAACTCAATTAATCACTTAATTATCTCATTAACTTTAACACTGCTTCAGTGTTCATTTAACACTCTCTGAGTGTGGACTCATATAAACACTGAGCAGTGTTAAGTTAACACTGGGGATTTTGCTGTGTATATTAAAGGTCCTGTTCTTCGTGATCCCAGTTTTTTTTACTTTAGCTAGTGTGTAATGTTGCTGTTAGGGCATAAATAATACCTGTAAAATTATAAAGCTCAAAGTTCAATGCCAAGCGAGATATTTATTTAAAGGAACACTCTGACTTTTTGGGACATTAGCCTCCTTATCCCCCAGAGTTAGATAAGTCCATATAAACCTTTTTCATCTCCGTGCATGCTATAAGTCTGTTTGACGCACCCACCGCTAGCCTAGCTTAGCACAAAGACTGGATGTAAATGGTTGCAGCTAGCATACTAATTTAGAGTTTGGGTAACAGAGTCAGCAATTTATAAATAGTAAAAGCGTTGTCTTTAACAGAAGTCCCCTTTCAAAGCCTACAGCTGTCACATTGTTAATGTGTTTTGTTCTGTGTTGTGATCTTGTTTCCCCCTGTCTTTGTGATTTTTGGTTTAGTCCTGTTAGTTTTTCCCTGTCTGTTTAATTAGAAATTCCCGACACCTGTGTCTTGTTAATTTTCCCATTAACCCCAGTTCTTTTAAGCCCTGTGTTTTCCCTCAGTGTTTGTTGGTCGTCGTCGTTGTAAGGTAGTGTGTTTTGAAGTCCTTGAGTGTTTTCCGTTGTTCCTGAGAGTTCATTTAATTAATAAACTAACTGCATTCAAGTACCCGTGTCCTCGTCTTCGGCATCCTGCACCAAACCTGACAGAACGACCAACCTCAATAAATAACCGAAGATGAGCCAGAGGAGATGTCACCGGAAGAAAACTGTGATACCAGTTAACACACCTATCCTTTTTCAAGGTGAGCTCTCACTCGAGGATTATGCGGGGCGGTATATGGATCTCTACAGTGACATGACGTTGGAAGAGGAAGAGTTGAGGTAGAGTTTCTGGGGTGGATTGAAGGACCCGCTTGCCCAGCTGATTCTGGTGGGAGATCTCAATCTGTCATTTCTGGAGTTCGTTGATCACACGCTATGGGTGTGTGGATCGAACTACGTGGTAGAGGATCTTCCCCTTCAACCTATTTCAAGTCCGGTATGTCCTGAGCCCATTGTCAACCTGACAGAGCCAGAGCCCATCGTCAATCTGTCCGAACCCATAGTCTGCCCATCCGAAGCTGAGCCCGTCACCTGTCCGACAGTGACTGAACACACAGCACGCGAGTACATCCAAGACGACACTGCGCTGATGGTGATGTCTGCAGCGATTCTGTGTGTGTGGGCTACACACGCATCAGTTCTGGTCAATGAGTCCAGCCCCATGTTACCAGAAACGCTGATCCCGTCCAGTTCCGAGTCCCATAATGTGCTGATCTTAACCCGCCCAGAGCCCGCTGATCCTGCGCCAGAGCCCGCTGATCCTGCGGCAGAGCCCGCTGATCCTGCACCAGAGCCCGTCAAGCCGGTCCCGTCCACGTCTGCCGATCCAGAGATGGTTCACGTCGCGGCCGCCCCTGAGCCGATGTCTGTTCCCGTTCCTGAGCCGGTGTACTGTTCCCGTTCCTGGGCCGGTGTCTGTTCCCGTTCCTGAGCCGGTGTCTGTTCCCGTTCCTGAGCCGGTGTCTGTTCCCGTTCCTGAGCCGGTGTCTGTTCCCGTTCCTGAGCCGGTGTCTGTTCCCGTTCCTGAGCCGGTGTCTGTTCCCGTTCCTGAGCCCGTTCCTGAGCCGGTGTCTGTTCCCGTTCCTGAGCCGGTGTCTGTTCCTGAGCACCAAGAACCAATCTTTGTGCCTGTCAAGTTTCCCATTTAAAAATTTTTTTGGGGGGGAGAGGGGGGGGGGGGGGGGGAGGATTGCAGTATACTTGCTAGGGGGACCGCGGTTTGGTTCTGTCACATTGTTAATGTGTTTTGTTCTCTGTTGTGATCTTGTTTCCCCCTGTCTTTGTGATTTTTGGTTTAGTCCTGTTAGTTTTTCCCTGTCTGTTTAATTAGAAATTCCCGAAACCTGTGTCTTGTTAATTTTCCCATTAACCCCAGTTCTTTTAAGCCCTGTGTTTTCCCTCAGTGTTTGTTGGTCGTCGTCGTTGTAAGGTAGTGTGTTTTGAAGTCCTTGAGTGTTTTCCGTTGTTCCTGAGAGTTCATTTAATTAATAAACTAACTGCATTCAAGTACCCGTGTCCTCGTCTTCGGCATCCTGCACCAAACCTGACAGAACGACCAACCTCAATAAATAACCGAAGATGAGCCAGAGGAGATGTCACCGGAAGAAAACTGTGATACCAGTTAACACACCTATCCTTTTTCAAGGTGAGCTCTCACTCGAGGATTATGCGGGGCGGTATATGGATCTCTACAGTGACATGACGTTGGAAGAGGAAGAGTTGAGGTAGAGTTTCTGGGGTGGATTGAAGGACCCGCTTGCCCAGCTGATTCTGGTGGGAGATCTCAATCTGTCATTTCTGGAGTTCGTTGATCACACGCTATGGGTGTGTGGATCGAACTACGTGGTAGAGGATCTTCCCCTTCAACCTATTTCAAGTCCGGTATGTCCTGAGCCCATTGTCAACCTGACAGAGCCAGAGCCCATCGTCAATCTGTCCGAACCCATAGTCTGCCCATCCGAAGCTGAGCCCGTCACCTGTCCGACAGTGACTGAACACACAGCACGCGAGTACATCCAAGACGACACTGCGCTGATGGTGATGTCTGCAGCGATTCTGTGTGTGTGGGCTACACACGCATCAGTTCTGGTCAATGAGTCCAGCCCCATGTTACCAGAAACGCTGATCCCGTCCAGTTCCGAGTCCCATAATGTGCTGATCTTAACCCGCCCAGAGCCCGCTGATCCTGCGCCAGAGCCCGCTGATCCTGCGCCAGAGCCCGCTGATCCTGCACCAGAGCCCGTCAAGCCGGTCCCGTCCACGTCTGCCGATCCAGAGATGGTTCACGTCGCGGCCGCCCCTGAGCCGATGTCTGTTCCCGTTCCTGAGCCGGTGTACTGTTCCCGTTCCTGGGCCGGTGTCTGTTCCCGTTCCTGAGCCGGTGTCTGTTCCCGTTCCTGAGCCGGTGTCTGTTCCCGTTCCTGAGCCGGTGTCTGTTCCCGTTCCTGAGCCCGTTCCTGAGCCGGTGTCTGTTCCCGTTCCTGAGCCGGTGTCTGTTCCTGAGCACCAAGAACCAATCTTTGTGCCTGTCAAGTTTCCCATTTAAAAATTTTTTTGGGGGGGAGAGGGGGGGGGGGAGGATTGCAGTATACTTGCTAGGGGGACCGCGGTTTGGTTCTCTCACATTGTTAATGTGTTTTGTTCTCTGTTGTGATCTTGTTTCCCCCTGTCTTTGTGATTTTTGGTTTAGTCCTGTTAGTTTTTCCCTGTCTGTTTAATTAGAAATTCCCGAAACCTGTGTCTTGTTAATTTTCCCATTAACCCCAGTTCTTTTAAGCCCTGTGTTTTCCCTCAGTGTTTGTTGGTCGTCGTCGTTGTAAGGTAGTGTGTTTTGAAGTCCTTGAGTGTTTTCCTTTGTTCCTGAGAGGTCATTTAATTAATAAACTAACTGCATTCAAGTACCCATGTCCTCGTCTTCGGCATCCTGCACCAAACCTGACAGCAGCGAACGGCCGGTTTGGACTACATCCCTCTAGTTCCTGCTTTAATGACGTCACTAGAACAGTTTTTTGACTAACCTCCGCACACAGGAATACACAAAAAAGGGCGCGTGGTCTTGTTGCGCTCCTACAGAGAAGAGGAAGAATTGCGTTTGTAGAGTGTTTGTCGCCATGTCGTCGAGACGCTGTTATTTTCATCCCGGAGTCAAATCACCTTTGTTTGGCCATTTTTACAATAACACTGAGCGCATGCATCTCTCTGTTATGGTAAGAGGCGTGACCTTTCCGTGCAACGTGCGCTAAGCTGCTGTCGAATCACAACACAGGAACCGCTGACACAATCAGAACTCGTTACGTATTTCTGAAGGAGGGACTTCATAGAACAAGGAAGTCATCAGCTTGTTTTTAGGACAGTGAAAACAGCGGTATACAGATAAGTACATTTTGAGAAAAATACTGTGTTTTTTTACACGCGAAAACATGAACACATGTTATATTGCACACTGTAAACACAATCAAAGCTTCAAAAACACAGAAAAAACGGGACCTTTAAAGCAATGCTCAACATCAGATCTGTCTCTCTTTCAGGTCCAGGACTAGCGTTCATCGCTTTTCCACAGGCAGTAGCCATGATGCCTTTCCCTCAGCTGTGGGCTGTTTGTTTCTTCATCATGATTATATTGCTGGGGCTGGATACACAAGTGAGCATAAACTCACATATACACATACGTCGCAATACTTTCAACTGAAGAAACTGGAAACGAACAAATCCATTTAAAACACATCTAAATAATATACATGTCTAAATGTAGGCAAATTTCTCAGAATTTTAATGCTAACAAATCGCAGGGTTAGCCTTAAGAGTGTAAAGTGTTAAAATATGAGTGTTAAATTAACACTCAAGAGTGTTAAAGTTAATTAGATAATTATCTGATTAATTGAGTTATGATTGTACATTATTGAAGACACCTGATGTTAACAAGCAGAATCACTGAAGGAGAAAATCTAATTTTTGGTTTCACTTTATTTGGATGGTCCCTTTAACACATTCTGTTGTCTATAAGTATCATTGCCCCTTCATGTCTACTAACTATCATTAGAGTGTTAGTAGAGCATTAGTAGACTGGTAGGGTTAGGGTTAGAATAAGTTGGCATGTAGTTGCAAAGTTACTTATAGTCAGTAGAGTGTCTGTTGGAGGAGCATCACAATAAAGAGTTTGCTCTTTATTATAATACTCTAATGAGAGTTAGTTGGCATGTAGTTGCACAGTTAACAGAATGTTCAAAAGGGACCATCAAAATAAAGTGTTACCTATTTTTTTAAGTCACCATTATGGAGATTAGTGTTTGTTTTGGTTGGCCAGTTGACCCTTACATATTTAACATTAGACTTTGTTTTAATGTTGTAACTGAGTTATAATAGACAGATGAACAAAAAGAAAAGGTGATCAGGTGTTGGTGGTCATGTCTTAAAATAATCACCTGAATCACTGAATTTATTTAGAGCCTAATCCCTGATTTAAATTAATATTATTGATTATAGCATCACAGTGAATTTACATCATAAAATTCAGTGATGATATACATTAATCTAAAGGATTTCTTATAAATGGTTCTGATAAATAAGTTAAAAAAAATTATTTTAGGCATACACAGACATCAAGAATCAGTGTATGAATCTCAACAATGGTGACAAAAAGAATATTCAATTAGGAAAAGGAAATTACTAAGACAATTCAGATCATAATTTATTCATACAGCAATGCATGATGGGAGCCATGAATGAGTTTTGATTGGTTGTACCCAGAATGCACATGCTTTATTATTGTCACCATTGTTGAGATGCACAAGCTGATTATTGATGTCAAGTGTGCTTAAATAAATAATAAGGGTCAGTCTTTTTTTTTAATCAAAACAACTATTTGTTAGAATATTTTTGATTATATAGAACACGCTGAAAACCATATGCTATAGAATCAGAGAGCTGCTGTAATCAGCAATGTTAACACAAGTTTAGTGACTCAGATCAAATTATGATTATTTTTAATCCAACATCACCTGATCACGTTATCTCTTTGTTTATCTAGCTGTCATAACTCACACAGTAGCCAAACAAAATCTAAAGTTAATAGATTAAGGGTCAAGAGCCCAACTAAAGCAAACACTGACCTCCATAATGGCGACTTAAAAATGAGATTTTCTCCTTTGGTGATTCTGCTTGTTAACATCAGGTGTCTTCAATAATGCTCATGTATCACTTAATTATCTCATTAACTGTAACACTCTTCAGTATTAATTTAACACTCATATTTTAACACTTTACACTCTTGAGGCTGGAACCAAATACACTCACAGGAGAGTGAATTTAACTCTGGAGTTTTTGCTGTGTACCTTTTAAAACAAAGTTCATCAAGAACACTGGACATTTTCACATTCCCGGAACCAACACTGAACATTTGGAGAACGTTCTTATATCAAAAGTCTGTTAGCTGGGATGCATTTCTTTCTTCTGAAAGTGTTCACAGTGTGTGTGCTTTTGTTGTGTTTCCCTTTGAAGTTTGTTGCAGTGGAAGCTGTCGTTACATCAGTAATCGATCTGTTCCCGGCGGTGCTGCGCAGAGTGGGACGCAGAGAAATCTTCCTCCTGCTCTTCTGTCTCGTTTGCTTCGTCGGGCAGCTCTTCATGGTCACGGAGGTCAGAAAAAAGTGTATTTGTGTGTGTGAGAGAGTAAACATATAAAGGTCAAAGATAACAGTTGTGACTCAACTTTCCAAGTGAAAGATTTTATGAATATGGTTCTTATATGAATATGGATTTGCAAATGACAAATTTAGTTTGTTTGAAATCATGGCAGATCCTATGCATACTATACGACAGGTGTTTTTGTGTAGGGCACACCTGTGTTTTCCTCAGTCCTATTTAACTGCGTTGGGTCTTGCGTCTGCAGGGGGGGATGTATGTATTCCAGTTGTTTGACTACTATGCCTGCAATGGAGCCAATCTTCTGTTTCTGTCTGCGTTTGAGTCTCTGGCCATGGGTTGGATCTTTGGTGAGTCACACACACACACACACACACACACACATACACTACAAAAATTTACCTTAACATAAAAAGCCAACAGAATACAATGGCAGTATTGGAAAGCTTATAATTTTTCTCTCTAACCACAGGAGCTGAGAGAATGTTTGACATCATTGAAGACATGACAAACTCACGACCCAACTACATATTCATGCTGTGCTGGAAATACTTGACTCCTCTCGCGTCCCTGGTTAGTGTCTCTGCACTTCTTCATCTGTTTGGGCTTCACTGATGATTTATTGTTCAGAACAGTCAATCTGTTTTTTTTTTATTCAGACCTGAGGCATTTCATTTCCATAACCACTTAAATTAACCTCAGTTCTTACTGTCTTTTTTTCTTTCCAATCATTTTCCCTAAACTTCTCTTCCTCTTCTGTTTATTCTCAGGCGACTTTTGTGTGTTCTGTGGTGGAGTACCGGCCCCTGACGTTTAACCGTTGGTATGTGTACCCAGACTGGGCATATGCACTTGGTTGGCTCCTAGCTCTGTCCTCCATTCTGCTAGTGCCTGGATGGGCGATGGGACGAATGTTTGCTGGGAAAGGAAGCTTGAAACAGGTGAGGATGAAAGTGCCACTGAGATGTCATCAAAACAGGGATGAAAATGTTTAGCACATCTACACAACTAACCAATTCGATCTATAAACTAAACACTTACCAAAGTGTTGTTTCTCTGTGTTTGTGTGTCTTGACAGCGTTGGCTTCACCTGTGTAATCCAGACACAAACCTTCCTCTCAGCAGTAAGCGACGAGCTGAAATGAAGGAAACTGCTTTCACCACAGAGATGAAAGACTTAGTCAGGATGAATATAGAGGATTGTGAAAATGAACACTGAAAGAAAAAAAAACATTAAAAAAATATATTTTGTGGTCAATCTTTTCATAACTACAGCCATGAATCTCCATAAAAACTGTTTAAACAGGACCCCATTTGTTCATGTCTAGCAACAGGGAGTATCTGTTCAATACCCCGGGCTGAGCGAGATGACTTGATTTTCCTCTTATGACAAATTGCTTGTGATATTCCTCATTTGTAAATTGCTTTAGGATAAAACTGCAAATGAATAAATGTAAATGTTTATCATTCACCGTGGGAATCCTTTTATTATCCCCATGGCAAGCATAAGGTTTACCTTATTCTATGTTTCTAGATCATTATTATATCATAGCACAACTGCCATCATTGCAAACATCTCAGACCTTGTCAGACCATCCACTCCCGAATCAGTGACCTGATTATTTTCTATTTAGTCTCTAAATAATTTAAAAATGTCTAATTAATCAGAACCTTTAAAAGCCAGTAGATGGTGATATAATTTGGAGCTTGTTTCCAATTAAAAAAATTGTCCTGTAAAATACAGGCAAAAAAAGTCTTGTTAATTGTACAGTTCTTTACCGTAATCTACTTTACAGTATGTTACAGTAAAAGTTACAGTATGTTGCAGTTGTTGCCATGCACTAAATTTAATCACAAGTTAACTAAATTAATTTGAGCAGATTGAACAGAAGGTGTCTTGCAGTTTCAGCAGAAGGGTTTGTGCTCGCTCACAAAAACGTCTTCCTATCAAAAGACCAAAAATCTATGTCAGTGTCTCTGCCTTCTGCAACTAGTCAGGTAAAGTCGTCATCCATCCACCCGAGAATGAGAGAGAGAATGTTTACTGTCATGTGTTTAATGTTCAAAGTCAGACATGTTATAGCTGGTTGTCCCTTAAGCGAAAGCAGATGCCATCACAAGTTTCACATTAGAAAAAAAAGTGTGGCCTTGATTAAGAAAGTCCCTTTGTCTCCCAAAAGGAACTGTTCCTGGCTATGAAATAATTCCTGATTCTGTATAGGGTCCATTTATTTTTAAGGGACTAGTATCTGCAACAGGAAGGCCTAAGGATCAGAGGCTGATTTGCATTCTGATGGATACTGGGGCAACCCAGTCGCTTTTGCTTGCAGATGTGTTACCTTTACAGTAATAGATCGAACCTCTTGTGGGGTTAGTGTTTTATATTGATATGGGATTTTTTGTACAACCAATGAATTGTTTCACAACTTGTCTTTCCCAGTTGTGCCATTACGCACAGGCACAGAAATTAGAACGTTGACCTGTCTGATTCTTTTTTTTAGGCCCAATGTTGATGAAGGATCTGGCCCATGACAATTCAAAAGTGTCCTCCTCTTCTGTCTCCGGTTTGAAGAGTTAGCCCGTTTCCTAAAAATTGTCACCAAAGCTTGACCCTCTTCAATTTTGGGTTTCCCATGATCAGTTGATTGCAGCTCAACAATACTACCTTCTATTACCTTGAGAATAAGGTACTAATGAGCAGGTGGACCCATCCTGGTGCCGCAGATTTAGACTGCCCCCTATCAAGTGGTATTTCCTTCAGTTTTACAAAAACAAGTGTTGTGTTTGGCTCATGTCAGTTTATGGTCTGGACATCTAAGTTTCACAAAAACCTATAACAGCATTTTGAAACACTTTTTTGACCAGGTTTGAAATCCGATGTGGCATGGTATTGTAAAACCTGTCATACATGCCAATAGGCTGGTAATCATATAACACCGATCGTATCATCACTACATTGATTACCTATAAAGTTCTGTATTAATTATAAAGTATTGTTACTGACTTATAAAGCCCTAAACGGCTTAGCTCCAGTCTATTTAACGGATCTTCTATCGCCCTATAATCCATCGCGCTCTTTAAGATCACTAAATTCGAGGCTTTTGGTTATACCTAGGATATCTAAGTCCACCAAAGGAGGGAGAGCATTTTCACATTTAGCTCCAAAACTCTGGAATAGCCTTCCTGATACTGTTCGTTGCTCAGACTCGCTCTCCCAGTTCAAAACTAGACTAAAGACGCATCTCTTTAACCAGGCATTCATAAAAAATGTTTTAATCTTACAGTTAAATCCGGCCTCTAGTTCATAACCTCCAGAGGAGAAGTGGCCCCCGACTGAGCCTGGGTTCTCCCAAGTTTTTTTTTTCTCCATTAGGTCACCTGATGGGGTTTTAGGTCACCATTAAGTCACCTGATGGAGTTTTAGGTCACCATTAGGTCACCTGATGGAGTTATAGGTCACCATTAGGTCACCTGATAGAGTTTTTTCGTTTCCTTGCCACTGTTGCCTTTGGCTTGCTCAGTTGGGGATATTCAATTGAATTAATCAATGAATAATTCTATTGATTAGCATTCAAACATGGACGTTTTATTATTATTTTAATTTAATACTGTGAAGCTGCTTTGATACAATCTGTATTGTGAAAAGCGCTATACCAGGGGTGCCCAATCCTGCTCCTGGCGATCGACTGTCCTGCACAGTTCATCTCCAACCCTAATCAAACACACCTGAAGCAACCAATTAAGGTCTTCAGAGCACGTCAGGATCACTTGAAAATTAAAGGCAAGTGTGTTTGATTAGGGTTGGAGATGAACTGTGCAGGACAGTCGATCGCCAGGAGCAGGATTGGGCACCCCTGCGCTATACAAATATTCTTGACTTGACTTGACTCCAGCTCCCCTCTATCCAATCCCTGTTGTGGGAGAGCCCTTTTATGGTTGATTGTGTCAGCCCTTTGCCTTGGACTAAATCAGATAAACAGTTTCTACAAAGAGTGATGCGGAGATGAACTGTGCAGGACAGTCGATCGGCAGGAGCAGGATTGGGCACCACTGATGTACAGGGTGTAGTTTCAGGTGTGACATGCTTAATGTATTTTACTAACAAACTTTGCAAATTTATGTCTGCAGACATTCTTTACAACTTAAAAGTACTTAGTCTGCTCAGTTATACAGTAACTTTAAGCACAAGTCAACCTGCCATACCAAACAAGACCACAGAGAGACACCAAAGTATTGCATATAGCTACTATACGGATCCATTCAGAATTATTAAACACCAAAATACAAATGACAAATAAAAACATTCTGAATGTGTGGAAACGCAGTGATCCGCAGGCGGATCGATGTCATCAGTGAACATTTCCTCTGTCAGAACAAGCAATCATGTCTACGTTTGGAGCATCTGATGCCCATAAACACCACTGATCCTCACAAACGTCTCCAAAACAAGCTTTTCTCTGAGCATCCGTTATAAAACACACACACACTGGTTTTCTTTATCCAACTGAGAGATGTAGTTTGCGTATCTCATGTTCATGAAGCGTTTGGGGTGTTTTGAGCCGCCGTTCAGTATGTATTTCACACAGCGCAATGATAAATGCTTGGGCTGCTCCAAAACATCACAATACGTACGAGAGGTGGTGCTTTGTTAATTATTTTATTTAACGTATTAATAATAAAATGTATGAATTATATTAATACCATTGTTCCGAATATAAGATGCTGAATATAAGACGACCCACTTGCCTGTCAGTGTCTTTGAAGTGGACGCTTTTAGGAATGTGGTAAGCTTTTCTTTGACTGGTTGCACCTTTCCGACTGTCTTTTAGGGCTAGCCATTTTCTAACATTACACTCTGACAGACCCTATTTCTTAATGAGAGTTGTTTGATGACTCCTATGTGTTTATCAGTCCTGAGGGAAACACTCGTTTTACACGTATTTGGCGCTCCTATTGTTGCAGGTGTATATTCAGTGAAGTATGTCACTAAACTGGATTTACTAAGGGGATATTGTAAGGTTTCTTTAACACCTAGAGCCTCCGGTATCTCAGCATTTGTAACACCTGATTCATTTTTACAGTACTCTATAATGACGTTTGGGATGCAAAATGCTCCTGCTATGTTCCAGCGGCTAGTAAATGTGGTCCCAGCCGATTTGCTAAATTGTAATGCCTATCTTTATGATTTGGCAATTTACTCTCCTGATTAGTTACATCATGTTAATACTCTTAGGTAAGTATTTACTTGTATTACAGGAGCTACTCTGACTAATGTGGCCTTAACAATATTCTGTGTAGTTATTTAGTACCTATATACATTTATTTTAGATTGGCAAGTTAACCCTCTGAGCCCGAAGATCGCACTGATGTGCTCTCTTGGATTTTTTCCTCACAACCCCGTGAACAACATAAAATACTCGGTAACACTTTACAATAAGGTTCATTTATTAAACATCAATTAATGTATTAACTAACATGAACTAACAATGAGCAATACATTTGTTACAGTATTTATTAATATGTGTTAATGTTAGTTAATATGAATAAAGCTGTTCATTGTTTGTTCATGTTAGTTCACAGTGCATTAACTCATGTTAACAAGATTTTAATAAAGTATTAGTAAATGTTGAAATGAACATTAACAAAGATGAATAAATGCTGTATAAGTGCAGTTCATTATTAGTTAATGTTATCTAATGAAGTTAACTAATGTTAACTAATGAACCTTATTGTAAAGTGTTACCAAATACTCTGTAATTTCAGGCCAAACATACAAGTCATTATACATATTTATAAACTGTAAAGGGTCTACTTTTATTTGTGCACACTCACAATAACAACAAATCTTTGTGTTTTTGTAAAATAAAGAAAATGAACAGGGTGTGCGTTCAGCTGTTGCGGTCTCCACGAGAATCTTTCTGAAAGATGTCTAAATAATGAACAGAAACTCAGTCAAACACTTATCACACAAACATGAAACGTATGTCTGAAAAAGCTTGAAATGTCTACTTTTAAATAAAATAAAATCACATTTAAAACAAATATTCTCCTGCAATGTAATATGTATGAAACTAAAGAGCTGTACAGTTTCTCCTGGCTCAGCTAATTATCGTTAATGTGACACACCCACGCACAGAGCGCGCTATTCATAAGATAATGTGTTGAGGTGATTATGCGAAATGGTAAACAGATACCATAAAAAGCTTTATCATCATGTTGAGGTGAGGAAGCTCTTCAGCTCGTCCTGGATAGTGACAAAGAGATCACATTTTCCTCAGAAGAAGAGCGGGGCGTTTGCATTTTGAATAGCGATTTGATCCAGCTGTGGATACAATTTTGGATGAGTACGTTTTTATTTATATTCGTTGGACTATTTCCAGACTTCTATTTGGATATATTTTTAAAAAGCAATTTATTCCTGTGATGTACATCATAGCTCCAGTCTTCAGCTTCACATGATCCTTCAGAAATAATTGTAATATGCTCATTTGATGTTAAAGAAACATTTCTTATTATTATGAATGTTGAAAACCGATTCTTTGATGAATATAAAGTTCAAAAGAACAGCATTTATCTGAAAAATAAATCTATTGTAACATTATTCACTACCGTTCAAAAGTTTGGGCTCAGTAAGAGTTTAGTTTTATGTTGTTGTTTTAAAAAAAAAGGTCTCGTAGCTCTCACGGAGGAGCGGAAGTATAAAAGGAGGAGCGACGACAGTGGAGATCGAGAGAGGAACAGGCCTGGACTTATGTTGTGTTTTGTTTATTTTTGGTATTAAAGTGTTAACTTACGCCGGTTCCCGCCTCATTCTTCCCAAAACATTTAACCTCGTTACAGTGACATTAAAGAAGACATTTATAATGTTACAAAATCTTTCTATTTCAGATAGAATTTTTTTAACAACTGTTTTCAACATTGATAATAATCAGAAATGTTTATTGAGCAGCAAATCATATTAGAATGATTTCTGAAGGATCATGTGACACAGTAGACTAAAAGTAGCTAAAAAAAAAAAAAAAGTTAGAACGGTAGTGTAGGTCTAAAGTTTTTAAGTAAAGTCTTTGTGTAAAGAAAATGTTTAGTCAGATTACTTCTTTTAACTTAAACTTGATTTTGTGTACAAGCTAAAACAATACATTCAATTATTAAGTCTCCTCACATTCATTCTCTATAGTTTCCTCGGTCACATTCCTCATTCAGGGGAGGGTCTCTTCAGGTGTGAATCACAGCATTATTCATGATGCCCTCCCCGCATACAGCCATTCTGACATTTAGTGTCTTAGAAAAGTTAAATGACTATATTGTTTTTTTTAAGGAGTGATCAGGATGGTTTTCACATTGTTTTGAAGAAAGAATTATAGGCAACAAGATCCGGTTTTGAAAAGCCTTTATAAGTACCGGTATTTATTTTCAAAACCACGCTTAAACATTGTTTTCTCAAAACTACAAACGTTTATGTACATGTGTTGCTCACATATTACTGTAGCCCTGTTTGTGCTGAATACAGTGTAATCAGACTTTAGCCATTAATATGTTTTTAAGCAACTGAAAAAAGCACAAATGTCAGAGCATGTCAAAACTTCTTCAGGACCCCAAAATACCCATATGGGCCAAGACTGAGAGAGCTAAATGGAGCTACATGGAAAAATATCCAAACAAGCCATTTTGAAATTTTGCTGTTTTCATGAATACAAAGGTTGGGTGACCCTCCCCCTAGACTAAAAAAAGCTGAATGACCCTCCCCTCAACAAAGAATAAAAAGATATGACCCCCCTATTTTCCTCTTGTGGTCCATTCCATACATACCGAACTAAGTGTGAAGGATACATACAGACTTTTCCAGTGTGATCCAGGTAGATAAGAAATGATATCAAAGAGCAAATTGGAATATAAGGAAAAACATATTTTAATAAACAAAAGTAAATTTAGTACAACAATTACAAGTCTGGTAAGAATAACAATGTAAAAACAAGATTAAAAATGTATGAATAAAAGGTTCAGAAACTTGAAAATGAAGTAAACACATGAATCCAAGTACTAATTTTAAAATATGACTAAGTCCAACTAAATATACTATGTATTGTATCTAAGTGATGAAATGTTTAGTACAGTAAAATAAGTAAGGTAAGGACGTGAGGTATGCAGAATGCATATACCATTTTGCCTACGTGACTATAAGATTCTGGGAAGTACCTTCCACAGTTGCAAAATGTTTAAGATATTTTAAGACTTATTTACAACTCTTTTGAGGCCAAAAAGCTTTCTTGTAGACATTCGAGAGCAAAGTGCACCCTCAGGTCAGGTCACATTCTTGCTAATCACACAGGAACCCCCAGTGAGCTATTGTGGTTTCAACACCACTTGAGATGTTCATTTAACAGATACTTGTATATGGAATTGAATATTGTCTTTAATCCTTTTCTAGCGTTTTTGATGAAGATGTAGATGAGCTCAAGAGTCTCCCTGATGAATGTAATAGAAGCCCACTAACTGTGATCTGAGGAGAATCTTAAAGGAGATGTAAGAGTCTCAATCTTTATCTGAGCCATTAGATGTATTTAAACTCTCAATGGCGTCCTGTTTAGAGTATTTTCTCCATTCATCTGGTATCTCACCACTCTCCTCAAATGTTTTATTGTAGCATTTTTCCAGATCTTTCTGGAATCTGCACACATACCACTTCCAGTAGGGCAGATCAGAGAGGTCAGGGGTGATGCTCCACTTTGCATAAACTCCTCCTGCTGTCCTGTAATCTCTACAAGGGAACCTTCCATCTGGTGTATAAAAATACTGATCACTTGCTACTAAATTTGTACAAATATCAGCACAGAGAGTCTTTGTTGAAATGCAATATGTGCCATTAATTCCTCTCAATCTGTGGAAAGCAACACTGTGATCTCCATGATGGTTTTCTATGATGTTGGTGCAGACGGCTTTACAGAACGGACACTGGACCCAACAGCACTGACAGAAGTGATCAATCAGAAGCTCATCTGGTCTAAACTTATAGTCCAGATTTGCTGGAAAAGTCTTTCTGTTCAATCTCCTGCTTATGTCAGACATTATTGCAGGAAGTTCTTTTCTTAACACATTTTCTAGGAGTTTAAAATCATCAACATCATGTTTGACTCCACTGAGGTCTTTTTCAGAGAAGATCAGGTCATCTGAGAGATGCTGTGTGAAACTCTTCACCCATAAACCAACATCTCCTCTGTTCACTTGAACATGTTCAGTAGATTCATGTGCTGCTTTTATTATCTTCTGCTGCAGGAGTTTAATGTTCTCCTTCATATTGGGAAAAACACTGACATTGAATTTATCAGTGATGTACCGACTGACTTCATCTCTGATGAAACTCTTGAAGTGATCTCTGGGTTTAAAAATGTAGTGCATGTATTTGTCAAAATCCTCCTCTTCTGCCAGTGTCTTCAGGATGTGTTTCTCCAGTTTTGATCTGTTTCCATTCAGTGATTCACAGTTTTTCATGATCTCATCTGTCAGATCTCTGGCAGTCTTCTTGTAGACACTCTGCTCAATGGGCTCTTTAAGTTTCTGACAGATGATCTCTCCAAAAATTGCAGCTGATGTTGCTCCATGACAGTATTTCTGGAAAATACTGTAGTATTGTTCTCTCTTCTTAACACATATTGTTTCCCTGAACAGTGTGTGTTGGTCAATGATCATCTTAATTGCTCTCTTACAGATGGTATAAACCAAATCCATGAAGAATTCATTCTTGAACTCATATTTCTCTGATCCTTCCTGATGTTCTGTTACTCTCTTATTGATGTAATCTGTAAGTAGTTGAATGCAGCTGATGTTGTAGCCCATCTTTGAAATGTTAAAGGACTCAATCATTCTGTCTGTCTGCTGAGCAACATCTGTGATTAAGGATCTTACATGGGTTTCATCCTCTTTAGAGAGACTGTGACTAAATGTCTCTTTAGTTGACCTGTCGGCATTTGTGAAAGATCCTGTAGATCCACTGGTTTTCTTTAACTGTATATAATCTGCATAACTGGTCACACAGAAAATATCCTTCCTCTTCCCTACAGGAGCACTTCCATAGAAATCACTGAGGATCTCTCTTACATCTGTCTTTATGTCAATATCTTTGATATGTCTGATTATCTTCTTCACAGACTGTTTCCAGAACAAATCAAACTTTTTCTTCAGTGTTTGTTCATCATTTGTTTTGTCTTTGAGTTTTAAGGCAAGTTCTTTGCTCTTTTCATAAAGAGTGTGTTCATGATATGTCCTCTGAGCATCAATCTTTTTCTTCAGGTCTCGCTGCTGAAGAATCTCATTTAATTTTCTTGTTGTTTCTCTAACAATGTTTTCCTGAACATCTTTGATTTTGATTTCAAATGATGGTTTCCACTGAATCAGTATATTAGCATCTGTGTCTTTCTCAAAGAATTCTGACATTGATTTCTCCACTTCCTCACTTGTCTTCTTCAGTTCCTCATAAATTGCTTCGTTTTCTATTTTGTTGTGAAGTTTGTTCTCAATTTCCATCATGGCACTGCGAAGCCTCCAGGACCACTTGCTGTATTTGGTCTCCAGTTTTCTATAGGCTGAAATCTCCAGAGAATTTCTGAAGCTGAAGACAAATCGTTCATTCAGTAAAGCATCCCAGAGATCTTTAATACGATCTTTTAGGTCTATCAGCATCATTCCATGTGACTTTGAGGCATGACACATAATAGTTTTCTTTAGTTCTTGAATATTCTCACAGTAGTTTGGGTTTGGTGGTGCCATCGGTGGGCTGCCCTCCCAGAGCTGAGCAAAATACTTCACATCATTCTGAACATCAAAGTCAATGACATCACTGAAACTTTCTGCATCACAGACTTCCTCTTCTGCAGCAAGTTTTGTCATCTCATCTAGTTTCTCCTGCAGTCGTCTCCTTCCCTGCATGTTTTTCTCTTCAGCTGTGACGTCTGAGACGTTCTGATGCACAAACACACAACTGGGATTCAGTTTGACCTTCTTCATCCTCAGGAAGGCCTGAACAACAATCTGAAGAATGTCCTGCATCTCAGATGAGTATTCTCCAAAGATGTTGATCAAGGTCAGGTTTGCAAGACCAGCAACAAATGTGGCCAATTCATTGTCTTGATCTCTTGTTGATCTTCCAGCCAGTTCTAGAGCATGAAGACCCTCAGTATCAACAACCAGAATATAGTCAAAGTTCATCTGTGTTTTCATCTCGTCTGAGACTTTGACCAGCTGCATGAAAGCTCCTCTGGTGCACCTGCCAGCACTGACGGCAAACTGGAGTCCAAACATGGCATTCAGCATGGTGGATTTCCCAGAGCTCTGAAGCCCTAAAACTGACAGAACAAAGACTCTCTGGTCTTCTAGTTTCTGGATGAGTTTATCTAGAACAGCAGAGATCCAGATCACAGGAACATGAGCAGCATCTCCATCCATCAGCTCCAGTGGAAATCCAGAGACCATCATCTCTGCTGCAAGACTTGGGAGAGAAGAGAAGTGAACCTGCAGATCTTTCTTGTTCTTCTTCACAGATGAACATGATTCATAGATCTGACCGATCTCCCTCATGATGTGCTCCAAACCAAAGGCTGTGGCTTGAAGTTTCTCAGATATTCTCTCAAGGTCAGTTTGTTCAGCTTTGATCTGCTCAGAAAGATCAGCTGATGTATGTTCATCCAGCATGATTCCAAGCCATTTGATGAAAAATATATTCTCATGTTGAGTATGTGAGTTCATTTGTTTTATAAAGATTTTTATAAACTCACTAATGTCAGATTCATGCTGCTGTTGACGGATTTCCTTCATTTCTGTTTTTTTACTACTTATTTCCATTTTTGCCTCCTCTCCTTGAGGTCGATGTAGTTCTTTGTTCTTCTGACTCCACTGATGCCACAGTTTCCCCTGATGAGGCAGAAATGAGTCTTTGATTTCGGTCAGATCTTTCTTCTCCAGTAAACTCATCATCTGCTGTGCTGCTTCTCTTCCTCTCCTGCATTCCTCATCATCTTCCTCATCTACTCTGACGTCTGAGTGTTTGGACAAATCTTCAAGTCTGAAAGTGGAAGATGATTCTGAGAGACAATCATTTATAGTTCTTCTGAGTTCTTCAGATACTTCTGACTGATTTCTGTCTATCAAAATGATTTTGAAATTCCCTTTCTTCATCTCAATTACAGTAGAATCATCCTCAGTAACAAGACAAATGATTGGCTTTCTGTTCCTGTACAGGTTTTGGATTATTGTTACATTTTTGTCATTGTTTTGAAGTTGTGGTAGAAGAACAACATTGACTGAGGCCATTTCAGTGAGGATCTGCAGCTGTTTCTCATGATCTCCTGCATCACCGTGTAGATTACAGAACGCAACACAGTCCGTGAATTTATCCGTGTTTTTCCCAGAGGGGCAGAACCAGGCGATCTCCACCACTCCGTCCATCAGGACTCTGGTCCTGCTGCTGCCTGGGCAGTTCCTGTGGAAGAACGTGTTGTGTTTCTCATTGATCAGACTGTTCATCAGCTGAGACTTGGATGAAGACACAGAGCCAAACCTGAAGAAAGACACCATTGGAGTTTGTGCCTTGTAGACCGGATGGGTTTGACTGATGATTTCGTTGTTGGTGTTTCTCATCTTCCAGCTCTTGTTGATTTGTCTAAATGTCCAGAGAGGAAACTCAATCTGTTGTGTGTCTGGATCAAGAACAAGCAGAGGCAGAGCGTACTGACACTGGGAGAGTTTAGTGACCATCAGCTGCCTCAGGAAAGCATCAGCACAATGAAACACGGCCATCTGAACATCCATCGGGTGAATGTGCTCAGACTGGCTTGTTCCTTTGTTAGACAAAGATATGTTATGAAAAACATGACTCTTGTCTTCAGATGAGTTATTGTTTATTTGTTGAGTGTGATCTTCCTCATTGGTCTCATTAGTGTTTATGTATCTTGCTCTGTAGTTCATCATCAGTAGTTTTTGTATGAATGTCTGAATCAGCTCCTCTTCAGCACAAGACTCTTGCGACTGTAATGAATGTGCAGATGTTAACTGAAGAACATCTGCAGCTCTCAGCTTATTGTGACACTTGCCTTCAAGAAGAAGTTTGTGAATCCATTTTCCATCCAGAGTATACATTTTTTGTGTGTCTTCCTGTTGTAGGTGTTGATCTGCTCTTACTTCTGCTGTTCCAACGTTCTTCCTTTCTCCCTTATTAATAGAGAATAATACAATCATTTAAAACCATGATCAATTATTATTATTAATATTATTATTATTACTAGGGGTGTGCCAGAAGCCGATATACCTTATTCGGAAAGGCACGGATAATGACTTCAAAGCGAATAGCGGATAAAGAATAATTCTGCTGAATGATTTTAGTCTGACAGAGTCACTCCTCGTGTTTACAGTATAACAGGCGAGCCAGGGGAAATCACGATATTATATATAAACCTCTAAAATCACTAGTGAATGAGTAAACGCTATGAATGAAATGAGCGCAGATCAAACCCGCATTGCTGTTGCCTCTCTGTCCGCCTGTCTCTCAGAAATCAGAGCTTGGAAAGAGTAAATCAACTACGTCAACTAAAAAAATACTACATTATACACATGTTCTACTATTTATATGTATATTTAAATTAGTTAAACCTTGTACGATATGATATTCTTTCAACTTCCATGTTCTCTAATCAGCAATTTATAGAGTCAGACTCCTCTTATTTGCAGTTCTCTTTTTTAACATTTATTATTACTGTTTTAATTAGAACTTTTTAATCACAAAAGGGGATTGACCTCTGGGGCCTATACCATCCCACATAGCAACATTTTGTCGGCCCAGATCCGGCCCACATCTGGCACTTGTGGAATGCGGATCTGGCCCACATGCAGCGTGGAATGACGGCCCGTGGGTGGCCCACTCCTGTTTGCCAGATCTGGGCCACAAGCAGGCCATAGCAATGCCACATGTCAGCCAAGAGCAAAGAAATAAACCAGAACTGGACCTTATCTGAGCCACAAAATCTGTGTATATTAAATATAAAGTAATTTCAGCCTTAGTAAAGCCTGTTAACAAGCAGAATCACTGAAGGAAAGAAGAGAACAGAAAAAGAGACGAGCAGAAACACAAGAACTAAAACTGACTTCAGTCACAGCCTTAGATGAAATCCACTGAAGAGAAAAGAAGACATTAAATCTGTGAAGATCTCAGAAGAGGAGGATTAAACAACTCCACAAACAGCATTACCAGCTTCACTTATTACTAACCAGACTGACTTTATTTCTGTCAGACGTCTACAGAAGTTTTTATTGTGAATTAACAGAGGTTTAACTCTGTTTCATTTAAAGTCACCATAACAGTGATTAGTGTTTCCATTAGTTGGGCTCTTAACTCTTATTATGTCTCTATAGCTGCTATGACAGTGTGTCAAACACATTTTCAGCAGCAAAGAAAGCCAATGTGAATCAGGTCAGGTGATGATGGTGATCTGTTGATGGTTTTATAATCATCATGAAATAGACTGATTCACAGATCTCTTTTGAATATACCAGTTGTGTTGTTCCATTAGTGTTTGCACATCACAAACCCTGTGTTACTGCAGCATGAGGTCTGGCAATATTACAACAATCAGTTAGAAGATTTTAACAAACACGATCACAAAAAACTAGCCTGCAATGACACACACAGACATCAACAATCAGTGTATGAATCTCATCAATGGTGACAATCAACAATATGTAGATAAACAGATCATTTCAGAACAGCACTGAAAATCTACTAAGTCACAACAAAAACAACAGCAACAAAATAAAAGCAAATATTTAGAATTAAACAAAATAATAGGACAATTCAGCTGCATAATTTATTCATGTTGCAATGCATGCTGGGAGTTTTGTTCAATGCTAGTACCCAGCATGCATTGCAGCAAGGTACTTTTGATTGTCACCATTGTTGATATTCATACGCTGATTATTGATGTCTGTGTGTGTTATGATCGATCAGATTTTTGTCCTCGTGTTTGTTAAAATCTTCAAACTGATTGTTGTAATATTCCCAGATTTCATGCGGCAGAAACACAGGGTTTGAGTATATGATTGGTATATAACCATCAACAGATCACCATCATCATCTGATCTCATTTCACTTTAGCTATCTTTACTGCTGCAAATGTGTTTAATAAACACACTGTCACAACAGCCAAAATGGTCAAGAAATATTTTAAGAGTTAAGAGCCCAACTAATGGAAACACTAATCACCGTTACGGTAACTTCAAATTAAACAGAGTTAACCCTCTTTTAATTCTCAATAAAACTTTTGTAGACGTCTGACAGAAATAAAGTCAGTCTGGTTAGTAATAAGTAAAGCTGGTAATGCTGTTTGTGGAGTTTTTTAATCCTCCTCTGCTGAGATCTTCACAGGTTTAATGTCTTCTTTTCTCTTCAGTGGATTTCTTCTAAGGCTGTGACTGAAGTCAGTTTTAGTTCTTGTGTTTCTGCTTGTCTCTTTTTCTGTTCTCTTCTTTCCTTCAGTGATTCTACTTGTTAACAGGCTTTATTAAGGCTGAAATTACTTCATATTTAATACAGGTTTTGTGGCTCAGATAAGCTCCATTTCTGGTTTATTTATTTGCTCTTGGCTGACATGTGGCATTGCTATGGCCTGCTTGTGGCCCAGATCTGGCAAACAGGAGTGGGCCACCCAAGGGCCGTCATTCCACGCCGCATGTGGGCCAGATCATCTTTCCACGTGTGCCAGATTTGGGCCGGATCTGGGCCGACACAATGTTGCTATGTGGGATGAAGCCGGTTTAGGTGGCTAGCCAGGTATGTTTCAGTTTAGTTTCCGCCAACCCTGGGTTTTAGGCACCATGAAAACGGTTTGGCTTTTAGCAATGTTCATCTTACACCATAGTAACTTACGCTCCACGGCTAACCTGGTAAAAGATAGAGTCACTCCACCTTTTTCTACTCCAAATTAAGGGTCACTATACAGCGAATGATTTTTAAAGACAAAATCGTCTGGCTTTTAGTAATGCTTATTTAGAATAATGAATTTGTATGATATAGATATTTTTAATGTAATTATTATACCCTTAATCGATCACACATGTAAAGGATTGCCTATGCGAGACTGTCGGTTAGAAGATATTTAAATAAATGTAATAATCATAATAAAAACAAAATTATTTGATCAGTTATACAATATTTGTTTAGTGATAACTATGAAGAAAACAGAGGCTGTAAATCCATTGGCATAACAGTCTTCTCAAGTAATTGTACAAACTTCCAGGTAAAGCCCAATTACGGTTTTATCCAAATACAGATACAAATAATTTTGAGATTGTTACAGATACAGTAACAATTTTACAATTTTCTGTGCATTCAATCAAAACACTTTCAGTGTAACTGTAGTTCATCAAAATATTACTTTCTGTTTCCCTTAATGGGATATTATACTAGATAAATGTAATGACAAACAATGAAGAACATGAAAGGGATCTCTCCAGGTTTCTCTGAACACTCACCTGAACTGAATCATCTGTTTCAGCACAGATTTTCTTCATCTCCTCCTCATCCTCTCTTTCATATTCCTCTCTCTCCTCTCTGTTTTCACCTGGTAATTTTAATTTTAGTGGAAAGCATAAGCTATAATGCACATATTTACAGCATTTATATTCACAGATACGTTAAGTTTATGGTAAAAAAAAAGTGCTTAAATAATAAGTCAGAAAAATATTACCCACTCTTAATTTCTTGGTCCCTTATACTTTGCTGAAAGACACATTTGATTCTTATTAACAACTGAATAAATGATTATATTGGCAATAAAGGGAAAAGTTATATATAAATTACAAGTCACTCTCATAAAGATACATTTATTTCTATTCAATCACTTAATAAAAATATGTTTTTCTTTAGCTGATATTTGATAAATGATACTCATACCTCTGTGACGACACTAATCACGGCACTGTCTATGGTGTAGTTGAGTTTCCCCACTGCTGCACATTTGATTTCATACTCAGTTCCTGGTCTCAGATCAGTCAGAGTAACTGTGTCTTGATCCTTCAGCACAGGTTCAGATGTCCAGACTGTGTCCTGCTTCGGTTTATACAGTAATCTGAGCTCCTCTGTAGCAGGACATGAAGGAGAAACCTTCAGAACCAGAGTGTCACCTTTGACCTTTTTAGTGATTGGACAGACTGGTTGAGATGGAGGAGTAAAGCAAACAGCTTCATCATATCCATGTTTATACAGGAGAATGCAGGAACCAGGATTATTCTCCGTTTCCTTTGAGGAGACTATAAATTTAGTGGATGGACTGGCATGTGACATCATTAGCTCCTTAAACATTATTAAATGTTCTCTCATCTTCTCCCTGATGGTTCCAGTGAGCCACGTCAAAGCGTGAGGAGACGTTTCTGGATTCTTCCACACTGTTTGAGTTTTCAGATAATTTTCTTGTTCAGAAAGCTGCTTGTCTGGCTGCTCAAGAGAACTAAACATGTAGCAAACCACATTCTCCACCTTAATATCTGACAAAACTGTGTCTAAGCTCATTTTCACTTCAGCTCCACAGTCCAATAATTGTTGAAGAAACTCCCCAACTGTATTTAATTCTTTCTCTTTATATTTTATCCACTCCATAAGATCCTGTGTGTTAAATGGAGACTTCTCGTGAGCTTGTAGAAGATCGGTCAAAGCACACGTTTCTTCTTCACAGGCTTGAACTGACCGGATCAGCGAATTAATTGTCTTATCGAAAACTTGTCTGTAGATTTGGCAGTAACGTCTCATATCTTCAATCTTTTTGTGACATGCACTAAATGTAGTTATCCTAGTGTCTTGCAAAAGTTCACTGCACTTGTTTTCGGTAAAAGTCAGATTTTCAATGACAGAATCTGTTGCCATGATTAGCTTCTTCTCTATGACCCTTAGATGGATGACATCACTGTCTCTGGTGTAGTTGAGTTTCCCCACCGCTGCACACTTGATGTCATACTCAGTTTCTTCTCTCAGATCAGTCAGAGTAACTGTGTCTTGATCCTTCAGCACAGGTTCAGATCTCCAGACTGTGTCCTGCTTCGGTTTATACAGTAATCTGAGCTCCACTGTAGCAGGACATGATGGGGGAACCTTTAAAATAACAGTGTTTTCTTTGACCTCTTCAGTGACTGGACAGGCTGGTTTGGATGGAGGAATAAAGCAAATAGCTTCATTACATCCATTTTCATACAGGAGAATGCAAGAACCTGGATTATTCTCCATTTCATTTGAGGAAACAATAAACTTGGCTGGTTCACGGTCTTTTGAATCAATCAAATTCTTAAATATATTTAAGTTGCTCCTCATGACCTGTAGGATCTCAGTAGTTAGCCAAGACTTTTGCTTTGAATCAGGGCTTTTCTCATCAGTTCCTCCTTGTGTTGAAGGACTTAGATATACCTTTTGTTTAAGGAGCACATCTGAACAGTCCAGTGAGGTGAATGTGTAGCTGACCAGATTTCCAACTTCCAGATCCATCAAGATGGTATCTAGGTTGACTTCTACCTGTGCACCAGCATTCTTCAGCTGTCTGAGGACTGTGTTGATGATATTAGACTCTTTCTCTCTTACTTTCAGCCATTCTGCAAGGTCATGTCTTCTGAATGGAGATTCATTGTGTTCTTGAAGAAGATCATTCAGTGTGGTTTCCTTAATCACATTACCACGGATGTTTGGCAGCAGAGATCCAAGTGTCTTCACAAGTTTCAACTTGTACTTGTAGCAGTTGTGCTTCATGTGCAGAATTTTATCATGAAATGCAGCAAAAGTCAGAGCAGGCGAGTCTTTCAGAAGGTCACTGCATTTCATCTCTGTTGTATTTAAACTCTCAATCACTGATTCAATCTCCATTGTTAGATCCATGCTGATGTCTTTATGAAGTTTTGAAGCTCTTGAGTGAAGTTTGTCCAGAGGATAAAGCCAAACTCTCAGTGGAACCGCCAGCTCTTGGTTTTCTTTCAGCAGTTTTGGAAGATCAGCAAAAACCTTCAACGCATCTTCAAAAGAGGTCGGGTTAGACGGTAGCTGGAAGTCGCCATAAAATGTACAAGTGAATTTTTTGACTGCAGTTTTCTGATTGTGATTTACACTTAGATCAATGTTTGCATCTACTGAAACGATGCCTTGTAGTTTCTCAAGAGCCACTTTTACTTCTCCTTTTACTGTTTTTTTGTCCTCATCTGAGGAAACCTCTCTATCAAACACAAAGCAGGCATCTGCTCCATACAGTACTGCTGTCACCACATGTGTAGCTGTATCATCATCCTTAGCATTATTTCCAGAAGGCAAATGATTCATGGTCAGTTCTTCAAACCTGCTGGTTGAATGATAATGTAGCGTCAGTCTCTGCTGTTTGAAAGACATCTTGGTGTCTTTGAGATATTTTGCTGCTCCACTAACATGGATGAGATCGCCTAAAAGACTCAGTTTAAGTCCACCGTCAATATTTAGTATTTTAGATTTGTCCTGAATGGAGTCTGAAGCTGTAACATTGAACCTTGTATTAATTTGGGAATGAGCGGTAATATTCTGCTGCAGCTGCTCTTTACTCCAAAGTCTGACCCCTGCAACAGGAAAAATGTGTTTTAACTCAACAGTGAATTTATTATAAATTACATTTTGTATAAAAAATATAGAGAGACAAATTCTGAAGTTGGTTGATTCAGTTTAAGACAATGAAAGATGGGAAAATGTTTGTTTGCTTCGGTTTATGGGGTATTTGACTAGAATATACAATATAAAGAAATTTTCAGCAAAACAAACATATTCATGGTTATTTCTAGCCTTGTTGAGTTGACTTGTAAAACATTGGCATTAGAAAGAACAAATAAAGTGTCTTGAGGATCAAATATTGTAGACTCTGTATATAAAGAAGGCCCAAATGAAGAGGGATGCAACACAGGAACTTTCTTGACAGACACTTAAGACAAAAGCAGTGGGCCACCAAGTCCTGACCCTGACTCCAACCAGTGGGGATGAGAGAGAGCCAGACTTAGAAAGTATCTGGGAATCAGCTCCAAGGAGAAGACAGCCTGAAGGGACCACTGGGTGGCATAGGCAGGACCAGGTAGGAGGCAGTGACAGGGACAGACCACCCTGACAACCAGACAGAAAACAGGCCAATCACGAGTTAAGGGCTCAGGTACTGGGCAGAAGCCCAAGACAACCGGTGAGCAGAGGAACCTCAGGCGGGGCAGGACTGGAAAGAGCACTATAACACACAAGGCATACAGCACAACAGGACAGTATAAGACAAGGCACCACAAGTTGAGAACAAAGGCACAAGACAACAAGGTGAGTCAGAGCACAGTAAATGATTAAACCAATGACTAGAAAAACTGGTCAGAAGAAATAACTAAAGCAAATAACTAAAGTAGAACACTAGACCAAAAAACTCAAGTAATTAGCTAAAGCAGACGACTAAAGAAAATAATAGTAGAATAGAAAAGAGGCTAGAAAAAGTAACACTAGTTACATAGGTAACGTCTTGGTTACATATGTAACCCTTGTTCCCTAAAGGAGGGAATGGAGACGTCAAGTCGGAACATTCTGATGAATTGAGATCTCGCCTGAGAGCCCAGTCGTCTAGTGTAAACATAACAAGCCAATGCACATTGGCATGCAAGATTTGTATCACACAGCACGGGTATAAATCTGGAAGATATGGAAACAAATTTTTTTGGGGGAGCGTCACGTTCAACTTCACAACGGAACACACCGACGAATGGGGATCCCGTTTCCGCGACCTTCATGAAGACGTGAGGTCACAAGGACAGCCAGAAGGGGAGGACTTTGTACTGATATGCCCGCCCTTCGAACGCAAGGCGTAGGAACAGTCTGTGTCGAGAGAGAATCGAGAGTGCCCAACAGTGGGGCAGAGAGGTGGAATGCAGGGACCCAACTCGGATTGCAAAGCGGCCCGAAGTGGGGTCTGAATGTGTGTTGCAACACTTATCTGGTTCCACGGTTGGGCAGAGGGTGCGTGAGGAGGCTTCCTTGCGTCCTCAAAACACACGCTGCTGCTTCCTGCTGGCGTCAGAAGAGGGGGCTGAGGATGGCAAGGCATCGCGTCCTCCTGCGCGGGAAGAGCAGCTCCTTTTATATCCGGGTCGCTCGTCTAAGGGGTGGTGTTCCACCGACCATTTGAAAGATTAGCGGGGGCTCGACGTCACGGCTGAGCTGGCCGCTTCCGGAATTCACAGAACCACAGTTACCTACGTAATTTGCATTCTGTTTCATTCCTCCTGGCCACCAGAGGTAGTGCTGAAGCATTAGTGAATGACTCCTACCAACACAGTCATGAACAATGCCACTGACTTGCTAAATAGTCAAGGTTGCTCCGGAAGAACTGGTGAACTGACAGCATAAGGGGTAGCAACAATGACCTTGTAGAAGCATGCAACAACACATGTATTACTCCTTAACAGACAACGCATGTAATTCGCTAAAAAGCTTAGCAGAAGTGATGGCCAACAAAAAAAGCAGTTTTCAAAGATACCTACTTAAAGTCAGCTGTCTTGCAAACAATCAACAAAACATAGTCACATACAAAGGCCTTAACTGTCTCACACCCTTTTAAAAACTACCAACAAGTGTATGAGAACCAAGAGAAGAACCATTAATTGATACATGATACACAGAAATGGCCACAACATATGGTACAGAAGTCATTCCGATGTAAGTAATTGATTGCACTGGAATCAGGCAATTATTTGCCTCATTTTCCACGAGACCCAGTTTCCGCACATGCTCCAAAAGCAGCCTGGTGTTGTGGACATCTTGCTGTCTCTTGGGGGCAGACAGCAGCTAGTCATCCAAACAAGGCAGGATTCGCATCCCTCTGGACCATAGCAGATAAAGAGCTACAGTCAATGCACCTTGTGAAGAAAACCAGAGACAGTGGGACCAGAGACAGACTGAATGGTAGGACCTTGAATTGGTAGCGCTCTTCCTTGAAACTGAATCTAAGAAACTGAGAAACCATCTGAGGATGACCATCTTAGAAACCATCCGAAAAGGACAGAGTTAGTCCTGACTAAACCAAATCAATAATACACTCAAAAAAATAAATTGTTGAATGAACATGATTTAATCGTATCACCCATTATGCATCTAAGCAAGATTTGAATAATTTATTTGAACACAATATTGGTTTGTAAATTGAACATGATTGTAATATGTCAATGTAACTTCTTTGCAACTAATTGAATCAACATGTTTGCATTGTGTTAGACTAATCAAATGTATTCTCATTCACTCAAAGCACAGGAAAGCAGAATCACCAAAGGAGAAAATCAAATATTTAAGTCACCATTATGGAGATCAGTGTGTGTTTTAGTTGGGCTCTTCACCCTTAAATTATTAACTTTAAGTATTGTTTGGCTGCTGTACATGAGTTATAACAGCCAGATGAACAAATAGGAACGGTGATCTGATGGTGTTGGTTGTGTATTAACATAACCATTATTTCACAATTATTTAACCTGAATCACTGAACTCATATAGAGTCCAATTTATGAGTTAGGTTTATTTTATTAATTTTAGCTGCATAATATGTTTAGCCTTTTCAATGAAATTAAACGATCAAATCAATTAAAATAAAAAATATATACACACATTTCTTTTTTAGGCACACACAGACATCAAGGTTTAACATATGAATCTCAGCAATGGTGAGAAACAGATCACCTCTGATCATAAGCTCATTATTTATTCATGCAGCAATGCATGATGGGAGCTATGAATGAGTTTTGATTGGTGCAACACAGGATGCACTGCAATATGCTTTATAAATGTCACCATTGTTGAGATTCATACACTGATTCTTGATGTCTGTGTGTGCCTAAAAAGAAATGTGTACATATATATATATATATTTTTATTGATTGTTTTAATTTCATTGAAAAGGCTAAACCTATTATGCAGCTAAAATTTATAAATTAAACCTAACTCATAAATTGGACTCTATATGAATTCAGTGATTCAGGTTAAATGATTGTGAAATAATGGTTATGTTAATACACATTCAACACCATCAGATCACCGTTCCTATTTGTTCATCTGGCTGTTATAACTTATGTACAGTAGCCAAACAAAACTTAGTTAATAATTTAAGGGTGAAGAGCCCAACTAAAACACACACTGATCTCCATAATGGTGACTTAAAAATTTGATTTTCTCCTTTGGTGATTCTGCTTTCCTGTGCTTTGAGTGAATGAGAATACATTTGATTAGTCTAACACAATACAAACATGTTGATTCAATTAGTTGCAAAGAAGTTGCATTGACATATTACAATCATGTTCATTTTACAAACCAATATTGTGTTCAAATAAAATATTCAAATCTTGCTTAGATGCATAATGGGTGATACGATTAAATCATGTTCATTCAACAATTTATTTTTTTGAGTGTAGAACCTCCAGCTGCTGAAAAAAATAGTATGAGCCTCCTGGGGGAACATCCACATCATCAAAATTATCTTGAATAAAAGAATCAGAAGCACTTGTAGAGAGCACATCAAATTCAGCATGATGTACACTGTAAAAAAGAAAACATAGATTATATTTATATTTAATTAATTAAAATGAAGCAACAGATTACAAGCAATATTATTAATTAAATTTAACAAATTAAAATTGAGTAATAATTAAATTAATTCCTTAAATGTTAACCATTTAAAATGAGTAAAATTTACAAAATATATGTTATTGCCAACATTGAAGACACCTGATGTTAACAAGCAGAATCACTGAAGGAGAAAACCATAATTAAAGTCACCATTATGGAGATGAGTGTGTGTTTTAGTTGGGCTCTTCACCCTTAAATTATTAACTTTAAGTTTTTGTTTGGCTGCTGTACATGAGTTATAACAGCCAGATGAACAAACAGTGAACTTATGGTGTTGGTTGTGTTTTAACATAATCATTATTACACAATCATTTGACCTGAATCATTGAACTCAAATGGAGTCCAGTTTATGAGTTACGTTAACTTTATTAACTATAGAAGTACTGGTCTTGTACACCATAATATTTTTAACTTTTACAATGTAATCCGAATAATTTCTAAAAATATTCTCTTATACAAAAACAAAACAAACAAACAGACATCATGAATCAGCCTGTGCATCTCAACAATGGTGACATTTATAAAGCATGTTGCAGTGCATTCTAGGTTGCACCAATCAAAACTCATTCATGGCTCCCATCATGCATTGCTGCATGAATAAATAATGAGCTTATGATCAGAGGTTGTCACCATTGCTGAGATTCATACGCTAAATCATGATGTCTGTGTGTGCCTAAAAAAAAACACACATATATTTTTTATTATTATTGATTTCATCATTTGGATTTCATTGAAAAAGCTAATCATATTATGCAGCTAGAATTAATAAAATAAATCTAACTCATAAATTGGACTCTACATGAGATCAGTGATTCAAGTCAATGATTGTGAAATTGTGAAACACAACCAACACCATCAGATCAACGTTTTTATTTGTTCTTCTGGGTGTTATAACTCATGTACAGCAGCCAAACAAAACTTAAAGTTATTAATTTAAGGGTCAAGAGCCCAACTAAAACACACACTCATCTCCATAATGGTGACTTTAATTATGGTTTTCTCCTTCAGTGATTCTGCTTGTTAACATCAGGTGTCTTCAATGTTAGCAATAACATATATTTTGTAAATTTTACTCATTTTAAATGGTTAACATTTAAGGAATTAATTTGATTAATTATTACTCAATTCTAATTTGTTAAATTTAATTAATAATATTGCTTGTAATCTGTTGCCTCATTTTAATTAATTAAATATAAATAAAATCTATGTTTTATTTTTTACAGTGTATAGGTTAAAAAGAGGAACTAAAAGGCGTTTCCTCAATTATCTTACTTGAACCCTCTTTGTCATGTTATAGTTTCAGACATGGCAGGCTCCACAATCTTCACTGCAACAGCCTATCACGGCCTTACTAAAAATAAAGTTAGGCTAAGTATGTGACGTAGCCTATGTCTGTGTAGCCGCTCAACAGTTACCGCGCATTTTTGAAAGCTGGATGATTTTTCGCCGGCTTACTCGCTTCAGTACGTCATGGATATCCGTAAGTGGTTGAAAAGCCCACCAACAGTCTCCTCTGCCAAATTGGATACGACACCGACGCCTCCTGATGTTGTAGTTGGAGAAGGAGACCCTGGACGACAGTCTGAGCCTGATGCTAGTAGCTGATGAGGAAGTTCTGCTTGGAGAAACGCCGTCCCCCGCTGTACTGACAGGAGGGACTGGAGATAGCGCTGCCTCCACTCAAAGTACCGGTAGGTTGAAAGTCTCTGTGCGTGTGTGTGTGTGTGTGTGTGTCTCATGTCAATGCATATCCCTCTGTTGACTGCTTTAAAATGCAATGTTTGAGAGATGCTTCTGGTGTTACATCTAATATGTTGTATAGTCAAGTGTTTTATGGATATTCATAACATTGCTTCTATGTAATGTGGTGTAGGCTACAGGCTACCAGGTCATATTGCTGTTGGTTATGTTTAACGTGATGATTACATGCTGCGCGAATAGAGTATACAATTATTAGTGCTCAAACACTGCCTCTGGTGGTCAGGAGGAATGAAACAGAACTAGCGTACATGACTTGAGCCAAGATCACAAAGCCATGTGATCAAGCACAAAACAAACATTGAAACATGAAACAAGGACAATTCAGACAAGTGTGCTAGGGCAAAACTCTAACATAGACTATGTAGGCTACCTCTAGTGCAGGTCTGGTTTAGTCTCTTATATGTTAATATTAGTTATCAGATTGAATATATATATAGGTACCTGGTATTAATTCGTCCTTTCTGCAGTCATACAGCATACCAAGCTGGAAGGGTCTCCCAAGAGCTGCTGTTTCAATCACATTAACTCCCACTGAATCCATACTAAAGACAAAACACAGAGCAGAAACAGATCATGAGGGTACAGTTACTGTAACATCACTAATTAACTCCCACATATTAAAATATGTTGATATAAAAGGATAAAGTTAAAGTGTCTTCGATGTACAGTCTTAGAAAGTATGCCATTTAATGCAGCACTGACATTAAAAATATTCTGATTTAAATATCAGTCGCTGGAGAGAGATTGTTTTTTTTCCCTATGTATAGAAATAAAGAAAAAGATGAATGGTAATGTTATTTTATGAGCATTAATCTGAAAAAATACATATTTTTGTTTTAATCTTTGTGTTTAAACAAGCATTGGAAAATATAGAGTACTTAATAGCTGTTATTGTGAGACCTAAATCTGCTACTTCACCACTTTAATTTCTCTACCATCTTTTTCTGACTAATTTTCTTTCTGGAGTTCACAGTTCCTGCTTTACCCATTATTAAGACCTTGTCGTCATGTTTACACTACATCATCATGTTTATAATGAATTATAACCTGCAAACCAGGTAGAAACATTATCATATTAAGAGAAACAAGTTCCAGTGTGAGACATAAATGTACAGCAACCATTCTTCATTTATTTTATTGTTAGAAACCCTTTCATGTTTGTAACGGTGTAGCATTTATTTTTAGCATGATGCGTCACTCACTTTCTCTGTTCCTCAAAGCTCCTTCTTCATTTTTATCTTAAGGAGTTGGAATTGTGTGTTTTTTCTTCATAGGACTCATAAAAGTAAGACCATGTTTAAATGTTTCTTAAACACTTTGAAATTAATTTGAAGAGATTTCCTTCCGTGCCGAGATGCGATTGTCTTTCAAAAGCTGGTCAGATTCACACTTTCAGTTTCAGTTAAGCTCCTCCCACTCAAGAGGAAACTTACAGACCACAAACCGTAACATCTACTATAAAGGATGAGGAGTGACATTACAAAATGAAAGAATCTATGTAGTCATTCAATTGTTTTAAAAATGTATTCATGTGTAAAAATTATTAAAATTAAATAAAAAATGTAAATGCTCCCTCGCCCAATTTCTTAATCTAATTGCCAAGTCATTGAACACTTGACGCCAAAGCAACCACTGAACACAAATCAAATAAACAATGACCAGTTCATTAGTAGCTTTGAAAAAAGTGATCTATTAGTGTTTATTGCTGATATGGCACTGCTATTGTTCAAAAATCATCAGGTTAGCAGGACTGAAGCAGTGTGTATTTATTCTGGGTACATTTAAAACCACAAAAAAACATTTCCAAAGAAAAAAAATCTCATCAAAATGACAAAATAAACCCTTTACAACCTGAAACCATATGAGCCTGTTACAATACAAAAAAAGCATAGAATATATTTTCTGTCTGGAAGCAAATAGAACATTCATTGCTGATGCCACAGTTTATAACCGAAACAACTGCATTCTCTGCAATAGCTCCATTAAGAATTCTTGATTGTAAGTCTTCCACTTTCTTTGGAAAAAGTGACTTGTATAATGCTCTCCATTGTGGTTTAACATTCTCCCCTAGATGGAGGACAGGACGCCAAGGAGTATCAACTCCTTTATGCCACCGGCCCTTATTGCCTCAGATTGTGAAGCACAGCGCAGCAAGCAACAACCTCAGGCACAAGTCATGGCTCACCTCTTGCCATGAAGAAAATAGAGCACCAGCTTGTTTTCAGCATGTTAAAGGCTCGCTCTACTACGCTTCTCTCACGGGAGTGTTTGCTGTTGAGACGAGTCTCACAGGTTCTGTACAGACTGTGTGAGATGATGAGAGAGACAGTGCACTCGGGCAAAGATGGCCTCATGTCCCTTACCCATCCATGATCGGATACCAGTCTGACTGCAGCACTGAGGGACATGATGGACGGCAGAGACAGGAGAAGGTGGGAACGCTGGTCAGCTGATTCATCAGAATAAAGCTGAAGAATGAGAGCCGCTGTCTTGAGATGGCAGTAGTGTGGGGTTCACCTGTAAATATGTGATTGTTAGAACAATAAGTATGAATAAAGCTTTGTTTCATGTGTTGTTGACTTGTATACATTTATTTATTGTGATGGTTACTTTTTTTAATCTTTTACTAATTTATTAATGTTTCTTATGTCAGTAAATAAAATGTAATTAATTTAATTAAATAATGCATTAATTTATTGCTTGACTGAAAATCGAGATGTGTTCACTGCATTTATCTAGTGTGTATTCATGCATAGCAATGTCATATGACCAAACAAATTACATTTAGCTTGTTTTACTAAAATATATCATTTTCAGTATGAAAAAAAAAAAGTAATATTAAGTATTGGTCAGCATTTATCATTATTATTGTGCATAAGTGTTGGGGTGGGCTAGCAATGCAATTCATTTTGGGGTAATCTTAATTTTTAAGGGGTGATGCTTACATTTTTCCCAGAATAAAATCAACAGTTTTCTCCAAAGGCGAGATCTTCGTGTAGCTGTCCATCTCCTGTACTTTGTACAGACACTACAAACGATGAGTAAAACCGTTCTAGGTAGGGCTGTCGCGTTACTGATGTTATGAGGTGTTAGTGAACCTGTCACTCATATAATTTTGTTATTGCAGAACTTATAGTCAATGGCGCCACCCCACTGGCCAGTATACATTTTAGTAGCATCAGTTATGCATTTCATCCCTAATGCACAGCCAGGCAGGAAGGCAAGCCGCTCCGCACACAGTAGCCCACCCCTCCGTCCCTCCATGCCGCTGTTGCGCGCTCAGACAGCAACAGCTCAGCGCATGCCCGTCGGTCAACAATTTCAAAAGAAGTTAAGAAAGAAGACGAAGAAGACTACCGGTAAGTAAATAAGTCAAAAATATTCTTTAGTAAAAGAAGACGGGGAATTATGTGTCGTGACATGTGCTTTTTAAGTGCCAAATGGTTACAGTATACTGTTACAGCAGCTTTTTGATGCGTCTTTGACACGTTTTGACAAGAGTAACCTAGCTAACGTCGTTAGCTGGTGCATGTATATGTTATGTAAATTTTCAGACAATGAAGAGAAAGTCCACAGACATCTCTTCTTATTTTAAGAATAAAAGTACAGAAGGAGGAGTGAAAGAGATGGCAGGGGAGCAACAGAGGCTTAGTATTAGTGAGGAGGATGGAGGAGAGGAACAGACAGAGCAGCATGACAAGGATACACAGCCAGCATTAGTGACAGAACACAATGACGAGGAAAAACAGACAGCAGCAGCCCAGGGACAGTCAGCACCATTGGTCACAGAAGTGTGGCAGGACACGGCAAAAGCAGGTGTTAGACGTGTTCCTGGACCAACAGGTGAAGTTATAATCACGTGGCTCTAATAATGAAATTGATGGCTAGCCTAGATAGTAACATTATCTGGAGAAATGTATGTTTTGTTTAGTGTGTTTCCATTAAATTACAAATCATGACAATCACTTAAAGCTTTTTGATTCATGTTTATTAGTACACTGTTAGACCTTACCGGGTTTTTTTTACAGTAAAATACTGGCAACACTGTTGCCAGTAATTTACTGTTAATTGTACAGTTCTTTACTGTAATCTACAGTATTTTACTGTAATATACAGTTTGTTACTGTAAAATGCACTAAATTAAAACTCGAGTTAAAACTAATTTCACTTGCAGAAACCGACTGCCTTAAATTGACCAACTGTCATTTAAATGTATTAACTAAAACGTGTAATGCATTAATAATGTCAGAAAAGAGTTAAGAACTTTCATTAAAAACCACTAAAAAACTTAAGTACAAAAGAAGATTTCCACTTGACCAGCAATGACACAGTCACCGCCTGTTAAATAAAGCAACATGCAGCGTATCATCAATGTTTATAGATCTTCTGCTGGACTGAACCACAGGCTCTACTCTTCAGCACAATGGTGACCCAAAAAACTACATTTTACAGTAAACTACTGGCAACAGTGTTGCCAGTATAAACCTGTTTTATAACTTACAGTTTATTACTGTTTAAATACTCTTCGTGGGTGTGTCTTTTTATCTTACACTGTTAACCCTTTCAACCCCACAGGAAAATCCACACTACAAAGAGTAAAAAGTAACATTGACGCAGTGTTGTGTGAGATAATTAATGGAATATGTAAGTGATTGTTGAGCATTCGTGATGTACACAAGCAGGATCACTGAAGGAAAGAAGAACACAAGAACAGAAAATAGAGAAACACAAGAACTACAACTGACTTCCAGCCATAACACATTATTACACGTATTATTAACCAGTTTGACTTTATTTCTGTCAAACATCTACAGAAGTATTTATTGAGATGTTTAATTGAAAATGTTTGATTTGAAGTTACCATTATAGAGATCAGTGTTTGCTTTAGTTAGGTTGCTGATGCCAACACATTAGTTATTCTCTTGCTGTTTGAGCTGAGTTTTTGCAAGTCACACTTGTGCACACGCAGTTTGTGAATGATTGCGGTTATATTCACTATCATGACATAATCAAGATATAGCCATTCACTAAGGAGTTAATTCTCACTCATTGAGAGTTTAACTAAAAAAGTGTTAGGTTACCACCACTGTAAAACAAAAGCAACAATGACTAATTTATTTTTAACACATGCATAACCAAAAAGAAAACAGCTACGCAGTCTTGTAGAAACACAGAGATATCACAAATTAGAACATGCATCTCAACAATGGTGGGAATATATATATTTTTTTAAGTATTATGCATGCAGCAGAGCATGCTGGGAGTTTTATACTATCCTGGTACCCAGCATGCATTGTGATATTAAACTTTTGATCGTCACCATTGTTGAGATTCATACGCTGATTGTTGATGTTTGTATGTGCCATAGTCAAGCAGGAGTTAATACAATTTTAATGCACTATATGATTTCAAAATTCTTCAGTTGACCTGATTAAAGAAATATTACTGGATTTAATGTTGTAGATGAGCAGATATATGATATTATCCATCCATCTTCTTCCGCTTATCCGGGGCCGGGTCGCGGGGGCAGCAGTCTAAGCAGAGATGCCCAGACTTCCCTCTCCCTAGCCACTTCCTCCAGCTCTTCCGGGGGGACACCGAGGCGTTCCCAGGCCAGCCGGGAGACATAGTCTCTCCAGCGTGTCCTAGGTCTTCCCCGGGGTCTCCTCCCGGTGGGACGCGCCCGGAACACCTTCCCGGGAAGGCGTCCAGGAGGCATCCGGAACAGATGCCCGAGCCACCTCAGCTGACCCCTCTCGATGTGGAGGAGCAGCGGCTCTACTCTGAGCTCCTCCCGAGTGGCCGAGCTCCTCACCCTATCTCTAAGGGATCGCCCAGCCACCCTGCGGAGAAAGCTCATTTCGGCCGCCTGTATCCGGGATCTTGTCCTTTCGGTCATGACCCAAAGCTCATGACCATAGGTGAGAGTAGGAACGTAGATTGACCGGTAAATCGAGAGCTTCGCCTTGCGGCTCAGCTCTTTCTTCACCACGACAGACCGGTACATCGACCGCATTACTGCAGAAGCTGCACCGATCCGTCTGTCAATCTCCCGTTCCATCCTTCCCTCACTCGTGAACAAAACCCCAAGATACTTGAACTCCTCCACTTGAGGCAGGAACTCTCCACCAACCTGAAGTAGGCAAGCCACCTTTTTCCGACTGAGGACCATGGCCTCGGATTTGGAGGTGCTGATTCTCATCCCAGCCGCTTCACACTCGGCTGCAAACCCTCCCAGTGCATGCTGAAGTTCCTGGTCTGAAGGGGCCAACACGACAACATCATCTGCAAAGAGCAGAGACGAAATCGTGTTGTTCCCAAAGCAGACACCCTCCGGCCCCTGGCTGCGCCTAGAAATTCTGTCCATAAAAATTATGAACAGAACCGGCGACAAAGGGCAGCCCTGCCGGAGTCCAACATGCACCGGGAAGAAGTCTGACTTACTGCCGGCAATGCGAACCAAGCTCCTGCTTCGGTCGTATAGAGACCGGACAGCCCTTAGCAAAGGACCCCGGACCCCATACTCCCGGAGCACCCTCCACAGGCCGCCACGAGGGACACAGTCGAATGCCTTCTCCAAATCCACAAAGCACATGTGGATTGGTTGGGCAAACTCCCATGAACCCTCCAGCACCCTGTAGAGGGTATAGAGCTGGTCCAGTGTTCCACGGCCCGGACGAAAACCGCACTGTTCCTCCTTAATCCGAGGTTCTACTATCGGCCTTATTCTCCTCTCCAGTACCCTGGCATAGACTTTCCCAGGGAGGCTGAGAAGTGTGATCCCCCTGTAGTTGGAACACACCCTCCGGTCCCCTTTCTTAAAAAGAGGGACCACCACCCCAGTCTGCCATCCCAGAGGCACTGTTCCCGACTGCCACGCGATGCTGCAGAGGCGTGTCAGCCAAGACAGCCCCGCAACATCCAGAGACTTGAGGTACTCAGGGCGGATCTCATCCACCCCCGGTGCCTTGCCACCGAGGAGTTTTTTGACTACCTCGGTGACTTCAGCTATATGATATTAAATCCATAAATTCAAAGCTTACATAAAAAAAGAGCAAAAATTCATGAATGTTTATGACATCATCACAAATCCAATAACACCTGATCAACTTCCTCTTGACTTTTTCTTGCTGTAGTAAATGAGCTTTATAAACTCACTGTTACAACAGCCAGAGAGAGATGAATGGACAAAGTTTTTTAATCAAGGTACAAGAGACCAAATAAAGCAAATACTGATCTCCATCATGGTGACAACTAATTTTATTATTAACTAAATCCCTGTTCATTCTCAACAATAACTTGAAATAAATCATGTTAAACTGGTTTCACACTCAGTGTGGCTGGAAGTCAGTTGTAGTTCTTGTGTTTCTCTTTCTGTTCTTGTTTCTCTGTCCTTCATTGATTCTGCTTATCAGGTGTTCATCAGTGTCTCAATTCACTCACTTCTTTTCATTCAAGTGGACTATATTAGTGAACTAATGTAGGGAATAGTGAATGAGGGTATAGGGTGTGATTGGGAACACAGCCTCTGAGTATCGACTTTGAGTGCTGTTAATTCACAGTATATTCCTGTAGGTATATTCCTGTATATAACTGTTTTAATGGAAAATTGTATACCGTAAAACTTCAAATAATAGACGAGTCCCAAATAGACGCCTGTCTCTTTTACACGCCTGGTGTGGCTACAGGTTTGGATAAATAAAGGCCGGTCTCAAATAGAGGCCGGGTCTTTTTTTAGTTTCGGGTTGTTTAATCTTCTAAAACCCGTCAGATCGTCTGTTTAAGCCAGTTATATGGTGTAGATTGGGCACGCAAGAGAGCCCTGCGCATTTGGGCGGGAGCTGTTAGCGCAAGCAAGGCAGGAGGTATCGCTCACCGGACGAGATGCGCCGCGTCTATATATCGCACACCGGACGAGAAGCGCCGCGCGCGTCTATGACAACTCGAGTTATCACACACCGGACGAGAAGCACCGTGCCGCGTCTGTGACGACTCGAGTTATCGCACACCGGACGAGAATCACCACGCCGCGTCTGTGACAACTCAAGTTATCACACACCGGACGAGAAGCACCGGCCGCGTTTGTGACAACTCGCGTTATCGCACACCGGACGAGAAGCGCGCTCGTGCGGCGTTTATGACAACTCGAGTTATCGGACGCGCACTTTGTCAGTTTATGGCCAGCAATATTGTTATGTTTAAGGACATTATGGAATTAAGATCATGTCTATGTTATGATTGTACTGTACAATTAAATACAGTACAATCTGTATTTACAATCGTTGCTTAGTCTGCAATGCAGTCTGAATTCACTTTATCTCTGAGCGTCCGTAAACTGAATTAGGGCTGCAACAAACGATTATTTTGATAATCGATTAATCTAACGATTATTAGAACGATTAATCGACTAATCACCGATTATTCCGCCGACTAATCAGTACGCTTGGAACGATTATTCAGCTTTTTCAATTACTTAAAAAAACTGAGTTATACATATTCTAACTAAAATATTAAAAAAGAAATCACTTCAGCTTTTGAAATGTTTGTTTTAATGAACTTAATGAGCCAACTAAACAGGTCATTCCTCTTACATTTTTCAGATTTTTGTCCAACTTAAACCACACACAAATGCTCTCTAAGCATTTTTTTTAATATTCTGTTCTCTTTCAATAGAAAAACAAAGAAACATAAATGAACCAGCTGCATTACAGAAAAAAAAATATTTGAATGTAAACATCTCTTGGCAGTAAGTAACAATGAAAGGACTGCACTGGCCTTTTTTTGGATCTTTAAATAAGTGCTGAATTAAAATGAAGAAAGGTCAGCATATCCACATGCTCACGTGACAAACTTGCTCTTTTTTGTGAGCAAATGTTTCCTGCTGCAGAGAAGATCCGTTCTGAGGGAGTGGATGTGGCAGGAATGCAAAGAAAAGATCTTGCCAGCTTTGATAGGTTAGGGTAGCGTCCCTCATTTTCCTTCCACCAACCTAAAGGATCTTCTTGTTTGGCTATTTGCGATTCTGAGAAGTACATTTGTACTTCCTTTCTCACCATCTGAATCTTTTGTTCCTCATGCGACTCCTCCTCTTCACTGAGGCTGTCGGTGTCAGACTGGAGGAGGTTTTCTAGCACTGACTCTTCATCTCTCCTAGGAACAGTGACACTGTGACACTGAAGCTGCCCTTCTTCTGTAGATTTCCAGAACTCTTTTCCTGCTTTAATAGCAAGGACTTCAACAGTGCTTTTAACCTCTACCCTCTGTTCAGCAGGCATAAACTTGAGTTTTCTAAATCTTGGATCTAGGGCTGCTGACAGAAGAACGGTGTTATCTTTCTCCTTGGAGAAAGTGCTGATATCCCCCCACCTCTCTGTTAACTCTTTAGAAGCTTTGGCTAAAAAAGCTTTTCCAGGAGTAGTTTCAAAGATCAGGGATTGTTGCACAGACCTCTGTAGGCCTTTTGCAAGCTGAGGAAGGCATGACAATGTTGTGTACTCTTGGCCACTAAGAAATTCAGTGGCACATTGAAAAGGCTGTAGGCCCTGGGTCAGCTCCTCAAGCAATGACCACTGATCAGGCTTCAAATCAAAGTAATGTTTGCCCCTTGGTGTCACTTCAGGATCCGAAAGCGTGGCAGTAACGGGCCAGCGCTGCTCCAGCAGTCGCTCCACCATAAAGTAGGTGCTATTCCACCGGGTTGTGACATCTTGTATCAGCTTATGCTCTGGTGTGTTCATCTGTTGCTGCTTTTCTTTCAGTTTAGTATTGGCCAGTTCACTTCTCCTAAAATGTTCCACCAAGGATCTTGCAGCTCCCAAAGCTTTGCTGATGCTGGTCTCTTTAAGGGAATTGTTCACAACAAGCTGAAGTGTGTGTCCAGTACAGCGGACGGAGACCCACTTATGTTTCTCTGCCAGCAATTTCAGTGCAGCCACAACATTTGATCCATTGTCATGAACAACTGCTTTAATGTTGTCTACGGAAATGTTGAATTTTGTGACAACCTCTTCAAGCCATGTGGCTATGTTGACACCAGTATGTCGTTCCTCAAGAGGCATGGTTGCAAGAGTGAGACTCGTCATTTTCCAGTCTTCAGTTATAAAGTGGCATGTGACACCTAGGTATGCTTCTGTTGCGAGGCTAGTCCAGATGTCAGTGGTCAGTGCAATGAAGCTTCTTCCTTCCTGAATAGTTTCCTTAACCTTTAAAAAAAAACATCAGATTATTTTAGTTGAACATTTTACTTTTTAATTTTAACTCAGCATCATTAACTGTTTAGTCATCATCATCTTTACTTGGTGTTTAGTTTCAGAGGACTAAGGTAACGGTTTCATCTGTAAACATTAATGTATAACTAATATGAACAGTACATTTGAATTTATTCATTTTTGTTAACGTAAATGAAAATACAGCTGTTCATTTTTTTTTTATGTTCAGTGTATTTATGTTAATAAATGTTTTAGTAAATGAAGTTAACATTAGATGCCTAAATGATGTAGAAGTACAGTTCATTATTAGTTCATGTTCATTAACCAACATTAACTATTGAACCTTATTTTGTGTTATCATAGATTGTTCCTGAAACATGTATTTGCAATTTTGCATTAGGTGTATATTTACTTTTTGACAGGTTTTTTCATATTTTTGCTCCATTAATCTTGTAAAGTAGGTTCTTGATGGAATGATATATCCAGGATTGAATGTAGAAACCATTTCACGAAAGCCTTCTCCATCCACCAGGGAAAGAGGTCTCATGTCTTTAACAATCATGTTTAGAATGGACTCTGTAAGAGCAGTGGCTTGCTGAGGAGTACAAGAATTCCTCCTCAGAAAAAAGTCATCAATTGGCCCACTGCTTTTCTTAGAACTAAAACAGAAAAAGGACATTTAGTTCAGGACACAATTCACAAAGAATGGTAAAATATGAATCTGCAAACAATTATTATAAGTATAGAATAATTAAATTTGAGCTGACATACATTTTCATTCACCATTTAATTAACAGTATGAAAAAGTAGCTGACATGATATTCTTCCTATCATCTCCTTTTCTAAGTCTTCATAAATATAGAACAAAATACAGGCAAGTGATAAGACTATAAAAACTACCGGTAATAGTGTTACAATAATAAAAACAGCCCTGACTCCTAAGCTCGATCAAGCTTTATTCTATGCTAAATAAATCATCACATTACTGTAATTATATTATTATTGTTGATATTATTACTAGTAGTATTGCATTCTCTAATAAAGAGATGTACAATTAAGTTAGTTAACGTTAGTTAGCTCCAGCTGGAAAACACTCACCTCTCACCAGCTTCTCTTGTGCCGGGGTGTTTCCTCTTTAAATGCTCCAACATGCAGGTTGTGCTCCCGTGAAAGGCAAGTTCTGCCTTGCATATATTGCACACAACCGCATTTTTGGTTGGAAGTTTTATGAAACTTTCCCAAACCTTGCTAACTCGGATTCTTTTGCACTCCGTCATATGTAGCTACGGTCTATGCATATTTCGCGCTGTTTTCTTCTACCGCAATAGTATAAAAGGGCTGCTTTACACTCTAGCGCTAGAGCGTCGTAGCGGTCAAATCGCGATATTGCAGGCCCTTACATTAGGTCACGTGAGATCAAACGACTACTCGACAACAAAGATATTTGTCGACATTTTTTTTTTGTCGACGTTGTCGACAACGTCGACTAATCGTTTCAGCCCTAAACTGAATTGAGAATATCATCTGAAAATCCGATAGGAGCAGCAATTTTCATTCAACCAGCTGATTTCTGTAAATGAATGTAAAGCTAAATGTATATTGCAGCGCAGGGTGAAGTCTCAACACTAAATTAAAGGCCTGTCTCATATAGACGCCTGTCTCCAATACAAGCCGGTGCAGTTCGGCGATTTGGGAAGATAAAAGCCCGGGCTATTATTTGAAGTTTTACGGTAATATTGTAAGAATTTGGGCTTTTTCTACAGTAAGGGCTAACAGTGTAGTTGAGTTTTATTAGTCTGAATAGAAATGCCTATAGGCCATTATTACAGCTATGATTGATAATTACGAGAGGCGCTTATTATTATTATTTTAATATCAGAATAACTGATTTTGCCTCTTGTTTCATTATAGATATCTCCCAGTCAAGAGCAGAGCAGCCACATCTGAAAATCTTCCCTCGTACCTATCAAGGGGACAGAAGACGATGCTTCTCTAAAGACTGGTACAACACACATAAATAGGGCTGTAAACGATTAATCGCGATTAATCGAATCCAAAATAAAGGTTTGTTTACATAATATATGTGTGTGTACTTTATATAATTATTTTGTATATATAAATACACACACATGCATGTATATATTTAAGAAATTTTTTTTATTTATAGGCTATATAAAATAGTTCTATTTATATATAATATAAATCATATAAAAATATATATGCAGTATATAAATGCAAATATTTCTCAAATATATACATGCATGTGTATTTATACAAAATAATTATATATAATACACACACATATATTATGCAAACACAAACTTTTATTTTGGATTCTTTTACAGCCCTAAACATAAATGGCTGGAATACTCTCAGAGTAAAGACTCTGCCAACTGTTATGCCTGCCGGCACTTCAGTCTCCCCTCCTCAGGTGATTCAGTATTTACATCTTCCACTTCCAGCATCCACTTCCTCCGCTGCTCCTCTTCCTGAATATCAACTCACTCCGCTCACACACCACAGCTTTTCCTCCTCCTCTCCTCTGTCTCCCTCTGACACCTCCAAACTCCTCTCAAACATGAAATTCTCAAACTGCCAGCTTGACCCGATCCCTTCTCCTCTCTTCAAAACCTGTCAAGAAACCCTCATTCCTCTCATCACCATCATCATCAACACTTCCCTTACGCCTGGATCTGTTCCATCCCCGCTAAAACTTGCATCCATCACACCCCTCCTGAAAAAACCTGGCCTCAACCCTGACAATCTAGATAACTTCAGACCCATCTCCAATCTCCCGTTACTTTCAAAAATTCTGGAACGCGCCGTCAACACACAACTCCATCAATATCTCCACTCTTCTCAACTCTTCGAAACATTTCAGTCCGGATTCCGTCCACACCACAGTACAGAAACAGCCCTTCTTAAAGTCACAAATGATCTCCTCATTGCTGCTGACTCTGGTTTCATATCCATCCTCCTCCTCCTCGACCTCTCCGCTGCATTTGACACTATAGACCATACTGTCCTCCTCCATCGTCTTAAATCTTTTGGCATCTCTGGTACAGCACTTCTCTGGCTCAAATCTTACCCCTCTGACCGTCACCATTTTGTCTCTGTTAACAACTGCAACTCCCACACCTCCCCTGTCACCCATGGCGTCCCCCAAGGTTCCGTGCTCGGCCCCCTCCTCTTCACCATCTACATGCTTCCCCTCGGTCAGATCATCCGCAACCATGGACTCCATTTTCACTGCTACACCGATGATACCCAAATCTACTTGTCCACCAAATCCATCTCCCCGGCTATTCTCTCCACCATCACCGATTGCATTTCCGACATTAAAACCTGGATGGACAATAACCTTGGACAGATGCACACCTTTACCTGTGTGTACCAGACGCGATGCGATAAGATCCAGCGACAAATAATTAGTCTGTCCACTCTAGCCGCGACGCGACTTTGAGATGCGTACAAATCAATCAAAACCCAGATCCAATCAGAACAGCGTGTGGACGGGCTCTCGCGTCAAGTGCACAGCACCAGAGAGTAATCTTGACGGCAATCGCAAGAAAATGGACAATTTTCATGGACAAATAGCTACATAATCAAATTCACAAATATTACACCATTTAAACAGTATTCAAATACATAGGCTACTGAATTACTTAAACCATCTTTGTCAAATAATACATTTGTTTCTTCAGTTTGAACGTTCTTGTTTACATTGTTTAATTTCAAGATCTGAGGTGAATTATCCATTGTTGCTTTTACAGCTACAAAGCTGGGAGCACTAAATTAAATTAAAAGTCACATTACACGCTTTTAACATTAAATAAAGCACATAAACAGTGGCTGAGATTATCATTGCCACACGTTGTGTTTGTTATTCCAGCGCGACGTCGCAGAAAAATAGAAACAGTTTCTAAAATAGAATCGTCGCGTGTCGCCGTCACGGCTGGTTAGGACATAAACTCTGATTAACATGGAAAAGATAGGGTAAGTGTACCTATTAAGCCCATGTACCCTTTAAGCCCACTTTCAACTTTGAACTCTAATATAAAAAAGAGAAAATCATATTTTTTGCTGCTCCTTATTTTTAACCAATCCAGTGATTTGTAACTTACCTGACATTTTTTATTGCATGTTAAACACATTTGGCAATGTTAAGTTAGCCCCACTCATGTGCATGTGGTCTCAGGGGACCTCAAACAAAGACACCCAAAAACTTTGGTGTTTCTGGACCCTTCAGAAATCAACACATTTCTGCAATTTTCAGCCATTCTTTTGGTAACTACATTGATATGATGTCAAATAAGAGATAAATGTATTGTTTTTTGTGTATGAACAAATAATAATTCATAATTTTATATAATTTTCCTTTAAATGGAAAGATGAATTTTATTAGTTTGCACTCAAAGCTAATCTCAATGTCAAACCATTAGCCTTACTGGAAGATAGACTGCTGAAGAATTAAGCATGTGAACTACAAACACTACATATTTTGTGATTTATTTTACATTAATTTACAAATAAATACATCATAAATTGTTTTATTGGGAAGATTATTTTCATAAATTAACTTTTTTTAAAGATGGGCTTAAATGGTACAGCGCCAAAAAACGCATGCAAACTAGAGTCAACACAAGCTAACCGTGAATGAAAAAAACATAACATTTCTCAATGTGGGCACAATGGAAATTACTATGATGCTTTGTCCACAGTATATTTAAGCTCCTTGCATGTCTGTGTAAACATATATTATATTTTTTAAAGGAAAACTGTCTTTTTTTCACCTTTACTGACTGTGGAACCATTTAAGCCCACCTTATGTGTTTCAATGAGGAATCCCTCAAATTACAAAGTTGAATCAACTTTGTGTGAGAAATTGTTTAATGACCTATTAATTGGATACTTCATGTGGAATTTTGACTTCATGTGGAACCAAGCCGACTCAAGGCTCCATACTTAGGACATGGGAGGACCACTAGTGGACCCCCCCCTAACCCCTGAGTCTGGCTTCCTTCCCAGGATACACTCGGTTAAAGTTCCAGCTTTGACCAGGCATAACTCCAGAATCAAGCCAACTTAAGACTCCATACTCCCCGGGGGGCCCACTAGAATACCCCCTGAAAGCCAAGAGTATGGATCCGCAACTCGGCTAGGTTCCTGAGATGCTCCAGAGTCAAGCCGACTGAAGGCTCCAGACCACCGGCCTGGACCCCCAGCCACTAACACCTACCAATCACACCCAGGGCTCTAATCAAACATTAGCAAAATTATTTTTTTTAATGCTTCCCTGTCACTGAATAAATATATCAATGTTTTACTTATTTTAAAAAAATAAAAAAAATTATATTGTATAAATCAATCATGATGTGGGCTTATTTGGAACACATGCGGGCTTAAATGGTGCCAAAGTACCAATTAAGCCCATGCCAGACTTCTGACTTTATTAATAAAATATCTTAATTTTATATTCTAAAATGTACATCAACTAATAAATACATTTTCAAATGTGAGATTAATCTTGCATTTTAACAAATAATTTTTCTTATAAACCATGTCAATATCTATGAAAAAAACCTAGACTTAGATTTTGGTGGGCTTAATGGGTACGCTTACCCTACCTTTTATCGCGTGTAGTTAGGGCACGGTGTAATGACTAGTTCGCGCGCCTACAATGAAGTGCGCGCCAAACACGGGTTCAAACCTCACCCCGTCCAGCACGGGAGATATAACAAATGTTGATCGTGTGCCAGGTGCCCACTATAAAGTACGCACCACTCCACATAAAAACTGTTCCCACAGTATCAGTTATTCCTCTCGCTCTGACGAGAGACGTGATAAAGGTTGCACCCTCTGTAAAGTGCGCGCCCCTACACACGAGCGCTGTTCACAGCGCTGAAATGCGCTCGTGCAAAAACAAACATCCCCGCCCCCACACGCACGTCAAATACACAGGAATGATAATCGGCCTGTTCACATCGGCCCCATTTTGACATCGGAACGATACCGATGTGTAAAACAATGACCATATCGGCCGATATTATATCGGCGGCCGATATATCGTGCACCACTAGGATCGAGCCTTCGCTATCACCGCCCCCACCCTCTGGAACTCACTCCCTACATCCATTAGAAACTCCGACTCACTGCCAAACTTCAAATCAGTACTCAAAACCCACCTGTTCAAACTAGCTTTTCCCTAAACCCCTTGTTGTTTTGTTTTGTTTTGTTTTATTCCCCATGTGAAGCGTCTTTGAGTGTCCAAAAAAGCGCTATACAAGTTTGATGTATTATTATTATTATTATTATTATTATTACTACATCTGAAGAGGGGTTCAAACATTGGAAAAAGGCAACCTTCAAAGATGGGGGACTTTTAGGTCATGCCAAATCTGAAGCACATACTAATGCAATGTTAGCATGGGCAGAGTATGAAAAATCCACTGCAAGCACATCCTCTCTCTCAGCCTCCTTAAATGCGGAATACAATAAATTAGTGAAGGAAAATAGAGAGTACATTAAAGTTGTTGGAGAAACCCTGCTTCTCACAGCTACGCAGAACATAGCACAGAGAGCACATAAAGAATCAGAAGGTGAGAATAAAGGAAACTTTCTCGCTATTATGGAACTGCTAGCCAAACACAATCCCACAGTCAAAAGAAAAATGACAAATCAAAGAAATGCAACATATCTTGGGCATGACACACAAAATGAAATAATTCATTGTCTAGCTGAAATGGTCCGCACTTCAGTAACTAGTGAAGTTTCCCAAAGTGAGGCTTTCAGCATTTTGGTTGATGAGACTAAAGACCTAAGCAAAAAAAAGAGTAGATGTCCTTTGTAATAAGATACTATTACAATGGGTCAGTATGTGAGAGCTTCCTTGCCTTTGAGGCAGCACAGCGCCTTGATGCTGCAGCACTTCCACAGAAAATAATTAATGCAATGTGCATTGTTTAAATTTAGTATTAGTTGACAGTGTGAAATGCATCCCTGAAGCTAATCGCTTCTTTTCTCTTTTGCAGAAACTGTATGTTTTTGTGTCAGGGTCAAATCAGCACCAATGATGGCTTGAGGTACAGAGGGAGATGTTTCAGGGGGCCCCAAGAGAGTTACAAAGACTGATAGAGACACGGTGGGCATGTAGGTATAATGCTTGCAAGACAGTGAGAGACAGACTGTCAGCCCTCATACGTCTACTAAAATAAATATCAGAAGAGCAAAATGGTGACAGAGCTGTAGAGGCAAAGGTTTATTAGCCCAAATAGATCTCAAGTTTGTTAGCCTCCTTGTAACATTCACCAGTGTTCTTGGTGAGATAAAATATCTGTCAGATATTTTACAGTCCCCATAACTTGATTTGGGCACAGCTGTCACACTTGTTGACTCTCTGGTTGACACATTGGAGAGTTACAGAGAGGGCTCTCTCTTTAATGACATCTGGGACAATACTTTAACTCTTACTGAGCAATGCAACATCAGTGCCACTGTAGATTCTAAAAATTATGCTTCCCCCATAATTGTTGAATCACGGAAGCTACACCTGATATCTTGCCAAGAGATTTATTATTTGGACATGTGTCATGTGTCAGACAGAGAGAAACACAGGCATATAAGAATAAAGCTACATGAGAGAAGGTCTTCATTCTAGATTTCTCTATTCCCCATTATCTATCTTCTCACCCCATCATGCTAGATGTAAATGGTTTCTGGGTTTCTCCTCCCTTACCCCATAATCTCTATGTTTCCTCCTTCCTCTCACCCCCTCATCATACCTTAATGCTTCTCTGAAGTGGTACAGTAAGATCTAGCTTATATACATCACAGACAGACTTACAACTTCCATGTAAGGTAACAAAACGTTGCTTTGAGCCTCTTAAAATTGGAACGTATATGTCATTTGTACACGTCATCCTTGTTGTTTACTTTGGTGATATACTTGCTTCAGTGGACACATTCCTTTCCCTGCAAAGAACATGTTACATAGTACACATACCTCCAAGCAAAATATAGCCCTACCAGCTCTCTGCTCAGTACACATGTACAAACATAGTCTGACTTCACAAAATACATTAAGAAAATTAATAAAGAAAAATAATACTAAAAAATAACATTAAACAGTCAATTTTCAGTCTTCAGCCACACCTTCAGGCCGTCAGGTCAGACCAAGCTCTTTGCTTGAAGGGCATTACTTGTTCACTCCAATAGTTCAAAGACAAGAGAGCACAGAGAAAGAGTCATTTCGGACAGGTTCATTCATTCCAGTTATTGATGCGCTTCTCTCTGAGGTAAAGAGAAGATTTTCTAAAGAAAATTGTGTGATAATGAAAGAGATACAGGCCTTGAATCCGTGCAGTGCCATATTTTGTGAGAAAGATGTAGTGTTTCCAGTTGCCTCACAATACAACTGCAGTAGGATCTACAATATGAGATCCCCCAGCTTAAAGGACAAGTTCGGTATTTTACACTTAAAGCCCTGTTTACAGATCGTATCTGATGAAATAGAACGGTTAAGATTAAAATTTGGACACATGCTCCTGTCCCGAGAATTTTAGTTTTATTTAGCTAACCCCCCCCCCCACCCCCACAATGGTTGTCTATGTGCACTGGCAGATTCCTTCCTAAAACACATTAAACTTTCGTTTACAAAGACGTGAAACTCACCGAGTGGTCAGGGGTGTTCACTGATACGGTCCCAAAAAAAAACCGCGGAAAAAGATGCATTCCAACAGGTTTTATCGTAGTGTTTGTCCAACTCCATTGACTTGTATTGAAAGTGCTGTGTGAGGGACGTTATTCCTCCGCCGCTTCTTCTTCTGCTTCTTCTGTGTATTAAATGAAATGCCAGCGGTTTGCTTGCAATCGGCAAAGGTGCATTATCGCCACCAACTGGTGTCTATTATTCAAGCTCTCAACAGAAGAATCTGGGTGTGACGCGTTTGGCAAAATAGGTCCACAAACGCTAAATAAAACTAAAATTCTCGGGACAGCAGCATGTGTCCAAATTTTAATCTTAACCGTTCTATTTCATCAGATACGATCTGTAAACAGGGCTTTAAGTGTAAAATACCGAACTTGTCCTTTAAGCGCATTCTTGAGAGGAAGCAAAGTAGTGGTCAGGAAACGCCAAAGGTATTAATAGAGCTCACTGTCTTTCTGGAACCATTTAAGGAGGTCTTCCACCAAATGTTTAAACTATGCAAAATTGCAGTTTTACTACCCGTGAGCACTTCATCCTGTGAGCGCAGTTTTTCTAAGCTAAGGTTAATTAAAACTGCCTTGAGAAATACCATGACTGATGAGCATTTAAGCAATTTGGGTGTGCTGAGTGTAGAACCAAGAAGGGCTAGGGCCATAAATCTTGATGACTTTGTGGATGGGTTTGCCAAAAAAACATAGTAACAGGCGAATAAAGCTATTCTGAAGCCTGGTAATCAGAATCAGAGACTATTGATCCCTGTTGGGAAGTTCTTTTTGTAACAGTAATAATTATTTTTGTTTTACATTAAGCAAAGATATAAATGTTTCTTACACATCAGGGCTCCAGACTAACTTTTTTCACTAGGAGCACAGTGGCCCCCAACTGAAAATTTTAGGGGCACAACAAGAAAATTTAGGAGCACACAACGTAAATCAACATACTAACCAAATATTCACATTTCTACTAATTTCCAGTGTATTACTAATACATACTTTGATAATAGATGCAGAAATTACAATGCCTTTGCGCTCTGATTTAACGTTACAGCCTCTTGTCTTCTAAAAGCAACCGGCAGTTGATTTATTAACATGTCACGGCATACTCTATGCTTGAGGCTAAGATTGTGTTTAATAATAATAATAATTCATTACATTTATATAGCGCTTTTCTGGAAACTCAAAGCGCTTTACATAGAAGGGGGGAATCTCCTCAACCACCACCAATGTGCGGCATTCACCTGGATGATGCGACGGCAGCCATATTGCGCCAGAACGCCCACCACACACCAGCTTACTGGTGGAGAGGAGACAGTGATGAAGCCAATCAGTATATATAGGAGGATGATTAGGAGGCCATGATGGACAGAGGCCACTGGGCAAATTTGGCCAGGATGCCGGGGTTACACCCCTACTCTTTCGAAAGACATCCTGGGATTTTTAATGACCACAGAGAGTCAGGACCTCGGTTTAACGTCTCATCCGAAGGATGGATTGTGTTAGTATTGTGTTTAAACTGTGAAGTGCCTGCACTGTCGGCAAACTTCGTGTTCCCCGCAGTTATGGGGTAGTGACTGCAACATTCGCAGTTTATGGAATTCGTCTCCTTACAGTACTACCTCAACCATTCTTCCCGAAAATGGTAGGTTCGGCCTTTTTCGCCACTAAAACCTCTCACTCTGAATCATCATCCGACTGTGACGCGGTACTAGGGCTGCAACGTTTCAAATAGCTCACGGTTCAGTTTGTATCACGGTTTGATTCGGTATGTGTTCAGGGAAAAAAAGACTACTGTCAAAAAAATTAAGAAAATAAGAAGAAATAATCTAACCAAGCAAAAGCACAAATAAATACAATAGAGCAAAGATAGCCTACTAATAATATAAACTATGCTTTTCAGGTCTAACATTAGTTATCAGGTACAGAAATTGAATAAAATAATCAAATGTAAAATAACATTGCATATTTGAATGTATAAATTAAAGATTAATCATTAAAGTTACAAAAGCTATTCAATTCAGAGCTTAAGGCATAACAGATACTAAATCTGCTAGGATACTCATCAAGACGGCCATGTTTTGTGTGAATTTGTTTATTCAAGTGCAAATGAAAGTTTGCACTTTCGACTTGAAAGATAACTCAATATTTGCGCGCTGTCTGAGATGAGTAGCCTACGAATACACGCACACACACACGCGCGCGCACACAAACCTAGACGTGAGTTCTCTTTCACGTCTTGCTCTTGAATGTTTACATTTGGCAAAACATAAATGAGTTTAGTTTAAACACCGATGGTAACGTCTGCAGTTCAGGTCTCGCTTGCGCTCGTGCGCTATCGACAACTCCCGGGTGATGACGGCGTAAATGACAGGTCATGTTCGAGCATTTGGCACTTGCATTGAACAATGTTTACAGAGAGTAATCGTTTTGATTATCGCTGTTGTAATGTATTATTTGGTAAACCAGCAAGTGAATTTAACTGGCACAGTAGCCGCAGGTCGGAAGAACGAGTCAATAGTTCGCTTGCTCGTTGCTCAGACGCACATAGCAGGCTATGATATTTGTCTCCGTCTCCTTCCCACAGACGCGCGCTCGATTATCTCTAGGGCCCTCCCCCTCCACACATTAGCCACTTACAGTGGCCGTTCCCTATTCTTCTCGCACTCATTGGCCTGCCACACATTTCGGATTCATTGATAAGCCCCTTCCACGTTTAACGTGTAAAAAATTACTGGTCGCACATGTGCGACTGGATGTAAAATTCGGTCGCACACTCTCAAATTATGGTCGCAAAATGCGACCATTTGGTCGCAGTCTGGAGCCCTGCACATACTGTATAGCCTGGTAATCAGAATCAGACTATTGATCCCTGTTTTGGAAAGTCCTGTTACATAAAGAAAAGATGTGATTTTTTTCTGTCCTTGCTTTTATTTGTATTTGCCAGTATCTGCTTTTCCCCAGCAACTGTTTTGTTTGCAATAAATGTACACCTTATGCCAAATATAATTGCAAAATAAAACAGAATTGTTGTGCAACTCAAAATGTTAACTGTACTGTTGTACAGTTGTCAATGTGTAAGTATATCAGTAAGAGTTTCCTTAAGTCTTTCTGATAGTTTTCTACAGGCCGGTTTACTACAACAGTATAATAAAATTCTGAAATTATGGTTTATAGTTTTGGTGTGCCACCCCAAGATTTTAAGTGGCCCCATCTGGCCACCCCTATGAAAAATTTCTGGAGGCGCCACTGCTTATAGTTACATAAAGATCAGGGAAAAATACCATGGTTGTATCTTTCAACAATGAACAATCATAATGAAAAAAACCCAGAACACATAAATAGCATTGGTTGGCTTACATCACAATATAAGATTATATACACTGGAAAAAAGCACAATGACGAGGTTAAATATCTTTGAATAATTCATCATAATACATAAAGAAAATGCATTTTTTGTTTGATATTTATAAGCCTGAGGGATAAAACGAGGGTTAAATTCAACAAGAAAAAGTGGAAAACAATGGAGATTTAAGTGACTTTTGCTTGTGGGTGAACATTCTTGCTTATAAAATGAAGAAATTTAACAACATATTCAAGAGATGACGATTTGTAGGGGTGTGCATTGGCACTGCCCTCACAATTCGATTCGATTACGATTCACCAGGTAACGATTCGATTCAATTCGATTCTACGATGCATTGCGATGCATCAAAATTCTACTGCACACAACAAGGCAAATTTTTCATCAGTCATGAGGCAATACAAGCAGTCATATATTGAACAACAGATTTTATTGGCTGCTATATGTGTGTCTTATCACTACCATGATCACTGCTGTATCTTTGACATAAATGTCATTAAACAAAATAAAATTGAATGGTACAGGGTATTGTATATGGCATTTTCAAACCTGAAAAAGAAAACATAAATCACTGCTTTCTAGGGCTGTAATCTCCCAATCGATTAGTTGATTGTTGGTCGATACGTTCTGGCTTGACCAAAATTCTGATTGGTCGATTTTTTGCCGCGTTCATTTCATCAGTTTTGCCGCGTTCATTTCATTCGTTTTGCCGCGTTCATTTCATTCGTTTTGCGCGTTCACTTCATCAGTTTTGCGCGTTCATTTCATCAGTTTTGCCGCATTCATTTCATTCATTTTGCGCGTTCATTTCATCAGGTGGAAAGCACTAATTGCTAATGGGGGTGTTTTCAGAGCACCCCTGTTTCACAGGTAACAGTCTGTCTTCAGAACACCCCCCTTGTTTTCACTTCTTTTGGATTATCCCAACCCACTGGAGAAGAGAGACAGTCAGATTGAAGAAAGTAGGCTACTATAAGGTTTGCTGAATATTATTTATTTAATTGAGAGACCGTTTAATTCATAGTCAGTCCTCTTCTACCATGTCAACAAAGACATCGGCAGCATTTTTTTTTTAGAAGACGGGAACATATTATTGGAGCCCAATGCGCGCACTCGCGCAGTGCCACTGTTTGTATTAGTTTTGAGCCTATGCTTTATTTTTCAGTTATTCACTTTATTTCGTTTTTGCTCTTGATCTGGTTTGTTTAATAAATATCATTTTTTTATTAAAATGGACGTGCCTTTTGTGTTTAAGAGTAAAGCTTTAAGTTAATAAGTCTATTCGTGTCTCAGCCGCGAAGCTGCGCTCCTGTGTTCAGCCTCGTCTTGTTAAGTTTCCCATTAACTTCGTAGAATCGAAATGTGCCCAGATGTCCGCTTTTCCAAGCTTTGGGTGCGTTTTTAATTACCCGTCTATCGCGGTCATCTCCCTCCGCCTCAGCCGTCTTGATTGTTGTTGTTATGCCCACGGAAGTAATTAAACTTCACAACTTTATTGTCCAACTCAAGGCCAGAAAATAAACAGTGACATAATCGATTATGGCACTTTGCCGCATCGATGCTGAATCGTGCATATCCCGCATTGCGATGCATCGCCGAATCGATTATTGTTGACACCACTAACGATTTGGGGGTTTTGCAAGAAATTTGCGACATTTGCAAGAATGTTTCAGGAAATTCATACTTTAAATGACATCCTATAAACATGGAATGGAAACAGGAAATGTGAAACAGGAAATGTTTGCGTTCTTTGAATGTTACAAATCAAGGGGAATGTTGAAATTTAAGTTGAAAGAATGTTTCAGGAACATACCATCCTTAAAAAAAAACAAAAAAACATTCGACTAACATTAAGAAAATTGGACATTTTCACATTCCCATAACTAGGGCTGGGCGATATGGCCTAAAAAAAAAAATCCCCGATTTTTTTCATAAAAAATCAGATTTAAATCGATTTTTTCCCCCCCTATTTAAAATCAATCTGCAGGGCCCGGTTTTTCAAAAGTAATCCACTAGGATTTTGGATAACGGATTGGATCAAATCTTGAAAATGGGTTTTTCAAAAGAAAAAACGGATTACATAATCGGATTAGATCACGTAATCCAATCTTGGTTTTGATCCGGATCAAACCTTTAGTTTGGGTTTTTCAGAACTTTTTTGTATGATTTGGATCACTTTGATCCAAAAAATCTGGATTAAACTGATCCCATCAGAAGGGTGGATTCAGCGTGGATTTCATGCCCAAAATGTAATGAAAACTTAAAAAATGTATCAAATAATACTATATTTGGATCATGCAGTATCTTACAAGATATCCTATTTATTCATAAGGTTTTAATTTTATTTGTTCATCCGTCAGGCTACAGTGATTAGGTAGGCTTTAACGTATTCAGCCTTTCAGTATAGGCCTACAGCAAAGTAGAAAGAGTTTGGCCTCATAAAATAATCCCCCAAACAGCTGTCAAAATTGACCAAAAACAATACATTTTATTGTCACTAATTGATATATATATTCATCACAATCGAAAATATTTTTGTTTTTAGAATATTTGTTAGTGATGCATGCAATGATTACAGAATAACCCAAAAAAATGCAAAGAATGGCAATCACTGATTTTTGAAATCCAAAACAAATCCAAATCAGAAATAGTGTCTAACTATTGCATCCCTTGTTGCACGTCCTGTTTGCTGGTTGGTTAGGGTCTCCAAGGGGCTCAGGTGCATCATTGTCAGCACAGAGAGGGGCATTGCGCTTAGTAGCGATGTTGTGCAGGACAATACAGGCAAGGGTTATGTTGCATGCTTTCTGTGGTTCCGCTCTCAGGTAGTTAACTTAAGAACTCCATTAAGTCTTTTTTTTTTATTCAATACATCTATATTTGAAACTTGTTATAAATATCCTCAATGTACAGTGTTTGTGTTGTAGGTCTCAGATGAGCGGACTGCTGGAAGAGGATGGAGTGGGGTTTTCTTTTTTTCTTTCTTTTTTTTTGTGTGTTTTCATTTCAATTAAAAATAAACTTATATTGACCCCACATTCTACTTGTTGCTCTTTACATATCTATAGTTCTACATTGTGATTTCCTATCCTGTTTGAGCACTGGTTATCCAGATTTGGTGATCCTGAAAAGTTCCTATCCGTATCAGATTGATCCAATCCGATGTTGCTTTAAAAAACTGGCTCAAAAGTAAACTGGATTACGTGATCACGGATCGCAAAAAAAAGGATTACTTAATCCGGATAAATTTTATCCGGATTCAACCTTTTGAAAAACCGGGCCCAGATGACAAATAAATTGTTCAAAACAAGTTTTAGCTTTATTTAATTATATAAAGTGCAATCAGAAACAAACAACAAGCCAAGATGGCAGGCCCTTTGTAAACGGTAAAAATGTAACATAACATAACCTAACCTAACATAACATAAAATGGGTGTAAATGTAAAAAAATAATAATAATTGGCATCAGTTGGTGACTAAACAGAATTTTATTAAGTTTAGTGACAACACAATATTTACATGGTACACTGACTGTATGCTACTGTTTTTATTAGGCTATTGCTTGACACAAATTTCACAATTTCAATTCTTGTGATTTGATTCTGATCTTGATTCAATATCGATTCCTTTGGATAAATATTATACTAGGTACAGTAGATACATTAATGTGTTGTTAATTTTTCTCTCCCAAAAAAAAGGCACCTACTGTAAACATACAGAGCCCTGTCAGCTGGTATTATTATTAAAGGTTAAAAATAACATCTCAAATTTATTTTAATGCGTTTTTTATAATGACAACGTTATAATATTTTAATGATAGGCTATAGGTAAACATAATAAAAATGTAATATAGTTATCATATTTAGCAAAATACTCCTCTCTACAGACAATTGTTTAAGTCCAACTAATGTGCTATGGTCATTAAACGGCTTTCCTGAGGTAAACGTTACCCGACTGTTCTCCAGCTGTTTATGGACCTCTGTCCGCGGTTGAAAAACACTTGATCGATCGTTTTTATTACATTTCGGTAAGTTGAACTGTATCTTTCAAATTACCTATTGATCATTCGTGTTTATTTATGTTAACTAAGTTAGTAGTAACAGATGATCGGTTCACGTGCTGCTTGAACTGAGATCTGTCTGCGATCTGTCACGTCACATTTACAAGCACCAAAACGGTGTTTATTGTTTGAATTTTGTAATTAAATTGACAGAATCTGAGAGCTGAGAATTTGTTTTATATCAATAGTACCGTAAACCTTCTCTGTCTGTGTCAGTGTCCTCTTGCTTCGTGATTTTCTCTGCGTGAGAAAATGGATGTGTGGCGTGAGAGCGAGTGAAAAGTGACAAATGCGTGAGTCTCACGATGAATGTGTGAGAGTTGGCAGATCTGCAGATTCAGTTTGTAAATGTTTTTGGCGGGTGTGCTTGTGCAGCTGCGGTCTTGTTCATTTGCAATGTTGTTTGTGTAGCTCTCTGGCAAACGCGCTGAGCCCGTTCGGAACTACGGAAGCCCAGAGGGGAGCGTCGGCGGATATTATAGAGAAAAACGATTTTCATTCAAACACATCGATGTACACTACACATTCGAGTTAATCGATAAAATCGATTTATCGCCCAGCCCTACCCATAACCAACTTAGAACTTTTTAAGAACAATTTTTTAGCTGGGTTTCTATAAGTATATATTTTCAGCAAACTTGAGAAGTTGTCTGTCTGACTGGATGAGACAGATAAAACAGATGGTTTATTTCCCTAAAAAAGGAATAAGGAAATACTTTTCTAAAGAACTAGTTCAACATTTAACTCCAGTTAAACCAACTTTTCAAAATGTACGTATCCTCTCAATCATTCTGTTCATTTCAATAATTAAAACAATTATTACATTTAGTCTGTGATTTATGATAATAAAGACAGAAATAGCAGAAATGAAACATTCACATCTTTAGTACTACCTGTGCAACAAAAAAAATTGACCTCAGCTTAAATCAGCTCAAAGACTTCCCCACAAAAGTCAATAACCTTTAAACTCTTTCACTTTCTTACTGCCACAACAGGTGATGTTAAGAATGCAAAACATTTTCCACATAACATCGTGTGTATATAAACGCAGTTTATAGAGTAGTTTACAGATGCAGCTCATGACTGAATTGATACAGAGATGGGGGACGACAGTACTCAGGTTTGATTTGACTACTTCAAAACTAAAAATATTACTCTTACTGTATATATATATATATATATACGGTGTGTGTGTGTGTGTGTGTGTGTGTGTGTGTGTGTGTGTCTGTTCTCTTCTTTCCTTCAGTGATTCTGCTTGTTAACAGGCTTATTAATGCTGAAATAACTCCATATTTAATATACACAAACTTTGTGGCTCAGATAAGGTCCTGTTCTGGTTTATTTATTTGCTCTTGGCTGACATGTGGCATTGCTATGGTCTGCTTGTGGCCCAGATCTGGCAAACAGGAGTGGTCCGCCCAAGTGCCATCATTCTACTCTGCATGTGGGCCAGATCCGCATTCCACAAGTGCCAGATGTGGGCCGAAACAATGTTGCTATCTGGGAGGCAGCCAATGCAGTGTTGACAGAACAGGGCTAATATGGTCATACTTCCTGGTTCTGGTAAGAAGTCGAGCTGCTGCGTTTTGAACTAGCTTTAGTTTGTTTGTTAAGCGTACAGGGCAACCACCCAGTAGAGCATTACAATAATCTAGCCTTGAGGTCATGAACGCATTAACTAATTCTTACACAAAACATGTCTTACAAATTTTAATTCAATATATTGTTTTATCTGAATGAGTATGCAGGATGATTTTCACATAGTTTTGATGAAAATATTCTAGGCTACGTGATACAATTTTCAAAAGTCTTGTGAAGAAATAATCAGTATGGGTTTCATGACCTTATTTCAGTGACAATTTATTTATTTATTTCACAAACCACGCATAAACGTTATTAATCTCAAAAATACAAACTTTTACATACATGCTGCTATATTATTGTAACAGAGTTTGTTCTGAATACAGTGTAATAAGACTTTATCAATGAAAATGTCACAAGTAACAGAAATAAGCACAAATGTCTAAACATGTCAGAACACCTCCAGGACCCAGAAAACACCTCATACCCCAGGGTTAAAACCACATTTGGAAGTGGTCAGATCGTATGCGAAAAAATATCGCATCTCATGCGAAATTCCGATCTGTGTCAGTGAGTAAAAGATTGGATTTGTTGTGCCAGTGTAAACCAGCCTAGGAGACTCAGGAGTGAAGCTGCTCTCTGTTGGACTGGAGAAACTGGAGAATTTGAGGTTACATATGATTTTAACATACAGTTAATGTGTTTGATATCTGAAGCTAAAGCTGATTTCATTCATCTTCACACTTATCACATTACAGCAGTGGCAAGGCTACATAAGGTCTGGGTGGCACTGACCCACTCAGATTGACGGCTGCTCCACCCAGTCAATTGAGACACAAAATAAGCTATTTGTCGGAAAAGAAAAAAAAAAGAAAAAAAAACCACATGAATTACAATAATAATTGCTCAAATGCATGAATTTAGCGGATGTCGATGTTTAGAGGTGATGAGGGCGTTTACAGGTCTGAGTGGACGATTTGCATGCCAAATGCTGGAGCACGCGTGGGTGTGGTCACATTTAGGGCTGCAACTAACGATTATTTTAATAATCGATTAATCTGTCGATTATTTTTTCGATTAATCGGATAATTTTTTTTACAAAAAAGCATTCATTCCCAACCCTTTATTCAAAAAGAGAACTGACAGTGCAAATTCACAGTGCAAAAAAATCTTCAGAAAGTGCACAAACAGGTCGCTCCTTATAGGATGCACCGATACCATTTTTTCAGAACCGATCCGATACCAAAAATCCTGAGTATCGACCGATACCGATACCAGGGCAGTTTTTTTTTTAAATCAAGTAGAATTTCTAGAACTATGTTTGTTGAACTGATAATCACTATTTTGTGTGTTAAACACAATCTACTTAATACAGACAACTTCATTAAAAAAAAAAAGACCATAAATGCTATTATAAACTAGAATAGTGGATAATTAAGCATACAATTTAGTCTAGAAAAATCACAAGTGCACAATAATTGTATTAAATCTGAACATGAAAAAACATTTAGTGAGGAACAAATATTAGAATAAGTGTAACACTAAATTTGGTAAAACGTTACACATTGCTCTTTGTATTGTTGTAAAATACATTCATGAAAAACAAGATAACAAAAATCAAAAAGATAAATTATTTTATAGCCTACTATAAAATTGAGACATGTTTTAAATGTATAGCACATCGGTTTAATGAGGCAGCAACATGATGGATAGTACAGAACTAGAAAGGCTATTAATAATAGTTCATTGCGTCGCTGTATTATGATATGAAAGGCTCCAATACACTGCGGCACACAGCGCTTATGCGCATCGCGAGCGCAGAATGATGCGCTTGAAGCAACACGAGTCACAGCGCGCAGCGCTTCGAGTCCGCATTGAAAAGTTCAAATCACAAAGGAAAGGCATATTGATGCGTAGTGTATTATACACAGTATCTATCTATCTATGCAATAGTTTATTGAGCATTTTCTTTTAACAGTTTTAAATGTCAGTTACTGTGCGCGTGAAGAACAGTTAGTGCTCTGACTCTACCAGTGTTGAGAGAAACCCGGTAGAAAGTAACATGATGCAGCAATAAAGTCCAGCAAGATAAAGTTGTTTAATGCAAAACCATAGACCTTTATCTACAGATCAAGTATAATTATAGTAACATTGAATCATCTTGGAGAGAGTTTTTCATCGTGTTGACTCGTAACCGAGCGCGACGCGCTGTTTGATGCTGGATGGAGAATGACTGACAGCCGCAGCGGAGGGAAAAGTGATCTTGATTTAATGACTTAAATATTAATTTCTATCTCACATTATACTATATAATGGCTTCCGAACACTTATGATATAGTGCAGGACAACTTTATGATGCTTTATAATGTTTTTGTCCCTTTTGTGGGGCTTAACAATAGCACAGAATATACGCACCATTTTTTTTTACATCTCCGTGTCGCGCGACACAACGAATCGATAATGAAATTCGTTGCCAACTATTTTAATAATCGATTTTTATCGATTTTATCGATTAGTTGTTGCAGCCCTAGTCACATTAGAGATAATTAGCACTCGTTTGAGAAACTGTACCTCTCGTTGCTTTCATACAGATTACTTAAACAGAGAATATTTTTTTTCAATATGAATTACATCATTTAATAACAAAGACTCCAAGCTTTGTAAAGACATCACTCTCACGTGTGTGTAGCAAGTATTCACTGAGTTACAGTTCATGTTTTTCCCCTTTCCTTCAGTGATTTGTTCTTGTTCATTTTTATGTTATTGGAATGTTACAAATAAAAGTTCCTAGAATGTTGAGTTTTTTAAAATAATTAAGTTGAAAGAATGTTTCAGGAACATTATACTGACCTTAAAATAAATGTTCCACTAACATCAAGAAAACTGGACAGTTTAACATTTCCATAACAAAAACAGAATGTTTGGAAAACATTCTTGGAACAAAAAAAGTGTTAGTTGGGAAGGCAGATAACACACAAACAGTTGAACACTTCAACCATAAATGAATCCACAAGCACTACTCGTAGAACAAAATCATGGTGTGATGGACAGATTCAAGAGAAATACACTAAATGCCTATCGACTGTAAAATGTAAAGTTCAGACTTAAGTGATTTTATTATTTTTTGTTTAAGACAAAAACAATGATAAAAATAAATTAAATGTTTATTTCTTCAACAGGGAGAAAACAACCACTGTGGAACATCAGAAGTCACTACAGATGAACACCTACAACAGGAAGGCAGACATCACAATAAACTGAGAGCTGCAGATGTTCTTCGGTTAACATCTGTACATTCATTAAAGTCCCAAGAGTCTTGTACTGAAGAGAAGCTGAATCAGACTTTCATTCAAAGACTACTGATGATGAACTACAGAGCAAGATACATTAAAACTAAAGAAATCAATGACGAAAGTCACAATGAACAAGGCAGCTATGATTTATTTAGACAAGAGGCAGATTCTGATGACTTTTTTTTAAATTTAGGGTCAGTGCCTAATGAAGGTATAAGTAAATCTGAGCGAATCCACCCGATGATAAGTTTCCTGAAGCAGCTGATGGTCACTAAACTCTCCCAGTGTCAGTACGCTCTGCCTCCGCTTGTTACTGATCCAGACACACAACAGATTGAGTTTCCTCTCTGGACATTTAGACAAATCAACAACAGCTGGAAGATGAGAAACACCAACAATAAGATCATCAGTCAAACCCAGCCGGTCTACAAGGCAGAAACTCCAATGGTGTCTTTCTTCAGGTTTGACTCTGTGTCTTCTTCCAAGTCTCCGCTGATAAACAGTCTGATCAATGAGAAACACAACACGTTCTTCCACAGGAACTGCCCAGGCAGCAGCAGAACCAGAGTCCTGATGGATGGAGTTGTGGAGATTTTTCTGGATCAGATGATGATAAATTCACGGAGTGTGTTGCATTCTGTAATCTACATGGTGATGAAGGATATCATGAGAAACAGCTGCAGATCCTCACTGAAATGGCCTCAGTCAATGTTGTTCTTCTACCACGCCTTCAGAAGAATGACAAAAACATGATACAACTTTACCAACTCTACAATGACTCAAAGCCACTCATTTGTCTTTTTACAGAGGATGATTCTGCTGTAACTGTAATGAAGAAAAAATATAGGATTGGTCTGAAAGTCAACGTCTGACAGTCAGACTTATCTGAAGAACTCAGAAGAGCTATGAATGATTGTCTCTCAGAATCATCTTCCACTTTCAGACTTGAAGATTTTTCCAAACACTCAGTAGTGATGCACCGAAATGAAAATTCTGGGCCGAAACCGATACCGGAAAATTAGGATATACTGGGCCGAAAACCGATACCGAAAATTTAGGATGCACTTGGCCGAAAACCGAAACTGAAGCCGAAAATGGCTTCTTTTAAAAACTTTAATATATATTTATTTATATTGCTTAATTTTTTAAGGATCTGAAAAAAAAATAGCACAAACCAATAGAAAAATCATAATCATTAACAGCAATTTGGCTATAAAATTACATTGTTTTGGTATTTGTTGAGCTTGTGTGTAAGAGAAGTTCAAGCATTTTAAATGTAATGCTTGAACTTTTACACACAAGCTCAACCAATACCAAAACAATGTAATTTTACAGCCAAATTTACAAATGCTTTCACACTGTATGTCAGAACACAACAGATAACATCATGTTCTAAACATAACTTATATAGGCTAAAGTCAAAGTGAACAGCTGTTCATATTGTGAATTGAAACAAATATATTCCCTGTATTTTATTCCATTGCTAATGAGAAACAGCTTATGGAAGTTATGCAAATATATAAATCACAGCTGATTCCCATCTAGGAAGCACACTCAGGTGTTGAGTTTCTTTCAATCGTATGACCATATGTTAATAAAGAGGACTCTTTGGGCTGATCTTGTGTGCTCCTACTGTAGCCACATTCAAATCCAGACTCAAAACATGTTTAGCTTTGCATTTACTGAATGAGCCACTGTGCGTCCAACTGTTTGCACTGAATTTTATTTTATTTTTTATTCTAAACTGTTTTAATTATTCTTATTTCTTTTGATTATTTTAATTTCTTCTATGTAAAGCACTTTGAATTACCACTGTGTATGAAATGTGCTATATAAATAAACCTGCCTTGCCTAGGCCTACAGTAAATTGACAGAATTTTTATTTGTGGCCTTTAATAACATTAAATTACCTTTTGCATAGATCAAAATCAGTGCTTTACAGTCAGATTTGGATTTATATACATTTATTCAATAGTAGGCTATATCCAATGCAGTATACTCAATAATATCTAGTAATATTATTATACATTTTTTGTCCTGTTTTATTATTAATTTAATTACTCTAGTTTAAGGCCCGGATGGGCTTGAATTTTAGCCCCAGTCCAGCCTTGAGGTCAGGTGTGTTTTATCTTTAAACTGTATGCGTTACATTTGTTGCAAGAGAACAAACTGAACACTTCACGTCAACATATTTCTATTCATAGTTTTCACATGACTGGCGCAGAGACCTGGAGGGCAAAACAGTCACATGACTGCAGCACAGGCCTGTCAATCGGTTTCAAGCCACACAGATCACCTCTCAAGAGAAGAAAAAATATATATTTTAACAGACTTTGTTTTGCCCTCCAGGTTGGAAATATATGAATGCTTCTTTTTTTATTACTTCTTTCTATATTCTTTCTTTATTGCCAACAGGAAAGCAGAACATTTTTCAAATAGAGTCACTTTCACATTACATAAAACTGGTTTCTGCCTGTCTTGTCTGACAACAGCAGGCAAAAATGTAAGCTAGTTTCTAATAACTGACAAAGAAAACAGCAGCTGACCATAAAAATAACAACAACGTATTTATACAGATGGAGTAAAATCATTCTTAATTAGTAATTACTTTACATTAAACCTGAAAACAGCATGGAAAGTATCATAAAGGGAAACCTTTATATTTTTTGTATGAGACACTTGATCTAAATCCCATATTAAAAGCTTTAGTATCCTCTACAAATTAATTTTTAATCCAAGTAAAAAGCAAAAGTCAATTTTCTAAATGTGTTTTAAGTTGTAAATGATCACAGAGTAACTATAGAGTCGATTCTCATGTCAATATCAGCACACTGTCCTCTGGCGGTGAGACTTTAAAACTGCAGCTGCAGATTTTACAGTAGTTCTTATTTTATTCAAATCTGGGAAGTTTATGTTGGTCAGACATAGCTTGCTCAGCTAACTCGTGCTTTCTTTTGAGAGCTGTGCTGCCACTCCCCTATCTGTGGTCCTAAATCTGAAGCGGGACATCCTGCGACAGGAATAGCACAAACATAAAGTCCACACACAGACTACACAACATAGCCTAACAAACACACACACACACACACACAGCCTCTGCATGTGCATTTTATTGTCTATGATTGAACTCTATTACTGCATAAAGAAGACATATAAAGGGTGCACCATCAACTGTACCCATTTTACCACCTTGCATATAGCACAAAAAATGCCATGTTATCCTCATAATAATTAAGTTTAATTCCTTTCCGTAGTATGTGCTTAAATGTGACTTTATACTGTTATCATTCATAATAACACTGTACAACTAAACCGCATGTGACGTAATAGTACACAACCCAATCTCTTTGTATTTTTATTGTGTAAAGTGCCTTGAGAAGCTGCTTTAAAGCGCTATATAAATTAAAGTTTATTATTATTATTAACCCAGGTACAGTTGATATTGTGTCTAAACCGTCCCCCGCTGACCTACTAGCACATTTACCGGTATCTAGAAGATTGTCTTCTTAAGGACGCAGAAAGTGGATGATGGGTGAGCCTCTAAAAGTGTGTGTGGGCCAGAATAATTTGCATCACTCCATGTTTTTCAACTGGCTTAATTTGGAAGAAAGAAATTGACGGACTGGTCCCTGCAAAGCACCTTTTTTTGTCCACAAAGCTTATTTTATTTAATTTTGATCATATTTTTTCTATTTTTTAATGCAATTATGAATTTTTTTTCACCTTTAAATTACTAGATTTGATCAATAAATAATAAATAGTTATTTAAGCTAATATTTCAATATTTCAGCTCAAAATATCTTATATTGGGTGTCTTGTCTGACCTCTTGTGAAAAAAATAATAATATAACATGATATTTCATGACTCTTGCCACTAGATGGCCTTATATCTCTATATGGACCAGATGTGCTGTTCCTCAATCTACGGTAAAAATACATTCGTTGTTGGGCTTTAGCACAAACAGCATCAGTGTGTGAATCAAAACATAGCTTACTGTCAATATTTGTGCCAATGTACTTGTATTCTTGTACTATCTCAATGGGTTGGCCATCAATGATAGTAAGGGGAAAAAGTGGGCTCTGTTTCCTAAAATCAATAATTAGTTCTTTCGTTTTGGACACATTCATTTCTAAGAAGATTAGAACATTTCTACATTTTCTCCTCCAATGTAGGAGAAAGGTTATGCTCAAACAGCGGGAAACTCAACACTGTCTATTCTTGCAGTGTGTGTGTGCATGGCAAAAAAAATATTCAGATTTGAAGCTTGTGACATATAAACGCCCACATCAACCCGATCACGTGTTTACCGTTCATTTAAACTAAAATAGGCCATTTATCAATCAGAATGGTTAGATACACACTGGGCTAATGTAGAAAAAAAAATAACTTAAGGTCATTAAATATATTCCGGGAATCCTGCATTTTTGTCATTAAGAGAAATCATCTTGTCTCAGTTACAAATTTGACTGGTAAGAATTTTTTTTTCCGTCCTTTTGTATTGAATTGCATATTGTATGTTCAGTGATGACAGATTGATAAACTATTGGTAAACAATGTATTTATGACTGGATGTAACTTTCTACTTTGCGGTAAAATTGTCTCTTTTTCTGACACTGATATAGAGATACAAGGCCATCTAGTGGCAAGAGTCATGAAATATCATGTTATATTATTTTTCCACGCAAGAGGTCGGCAGAGACACCCAATCTAAGATATTTGATCTGAATTAAATGGGGTTATGCATAAAATTGTGAGTTATTTTGAATTTAAGTTGAAAGAATGTGAGGAATGTGCTTAAATTGCTATATAGTTATTTATTGATCAAATCTATTTGTTTAAAAGTAAATAAAAAATAAAAATAAAATCTCCCCCCAAAAAATGCATTAAAAAAATAGAAAAAGGATAAACAAAGGTTGCTTTACTTTTTTAAACTCCGCTAGGTGTCCCTAGTGTCGCAGAAACTACATACTTCACCTTTAAACACTAAAGCCACAGCTCTAATTGCACGTGACCGGCCGCCATGTTAAAAAATGAAAACAAAAACAAAGCAAGAGATCCAACCCGAGTCCTGTGGCCCGTACCATGACAGCAGTTGAACAAACTCAGGGTTGAGTTGACAAAACCAAACCAATCAGGCTTTGTTGGTACCACAACACTGATTATCAACTTTCTCTCTCAACTCAGGCTTTGATCCTGAGTTTAGGTATGACATCAGCAGTGACCAGCCAATCACATGCTGAGAAACAGTGAAACTGCAATTCACTTCTCTCTTCTGCAGAATATTAGGAGATTTACAAATATTAAGAATTTAAACAAATGTACACAGCAAGAAGAAAAAAGCGGTCTACGAAAAGAATAGAAAAGAAAAATTATTGCTATATCAGTGCATGTAAAAGTTGTGAAGTTAGTTTATAGTTGATATAGAGAGAATTGAACATTTAAGCTCACATGTAGTCATTTTTATAACTTTGTCTATTGATTCTAAACCTTATTTATTTATGTAGCTGTTTGATTAGCACGAAAACAGCATCTAGGCTACGGTATGTCATATTTCGGCACAACAGGCCATGATAATAACCTTATCGCGAAGAGAAATCACAATGTCTCAGTCCAGTATCGACAACCTGTCACATATGCATGTGGCTTAAGCACATTTAAAAAAAATCGCTCACAAATATTAAATGTATCTTGCATAGCCACGGCGGGCCTGACTGAAACCCCATATCTTACCTTGGGTGTCTGCTCTAAACATGTCGGAGTCGGCTGGGTTTTGACTTTAAGATGTTGAAAATATTGTCATAATAATCCTATCTGTTAGTTCTCTTTTCTTTCTTAAATGAGTCATTGATTAGCTTGATTAGCCATGCGCCGCTGAAAGACGGATATTGGCGCGAGGAAGAACGTTACTGGAGTGACGTAGCCTACCTGAAGAGACGAATTAGCATATTCTTATTAATATTAGGAAAGTTCTAATGCATGACAAAACAAATCACATTTAAATTGATTACACATTTACACATTCCATTTGTTTACGGAATTGTTAAAAGCTAAAAATGTGTATTATAAATAAATAAATAAATATGTAGGCCTACTTCCATATAGGCCCGCAAGTTAAGATGTTCAACTGCACACCTAAAGTGTCCCAAATGTTCTCAGTCTTCCCTTCCTATGCTATTTCTGCACCAATTCTCCATTCTGAACTGAAAATATCACGTGATTGATGTGAATCGAAATCATGGCTATTTTTTTCCTTCTGAACTATCACTTAATGCTATAATATCAATAGTCATGTTATTTTCATAACATTTAAAAGTAGAATTTGTAAAAAGTTTTTTTTTTTTATGTAGGCCTATTCTTATGTTAGGCTACTACATACTTGCATTGCAAATGGACAGTTCAATGCTCAGTGGTTTAACCTTATTTGTTTGTTGAGCGAACTAGATCAATGTCACATGATTAATTTGCATACACGGGGATGGGGCGTGTCTGACGCACGCAGGTCGTCACGTTTGTTTTTTACAAATGCGACACAAAGTTTGCTGTTATCAGCCGACATTCTGCTTTCTTGTCTGACTTTATTCAGTGTTGGACCTCAAAATGTCTCTTATGAGTGACTTTACTCCGAATGAGATCCAACAGGTTTTCAAAACTTACCTGGAGAATCCCCTCTTGTCCATCTATAATGACAGTGGTAAGAATTCACTTCTTTTCTGATACTTAACTTATGCATTTTCTACTTTTCACCTGTTGAATATGTTGTACAGTATCTTATAGAATTGTGTGAATATCATGCAGGCATAAACGCAAAGAGATCAATCGTGTTAAAAAGTATGAAAGTGCATCACAAGATTAATCAGAGTTCGAGGTGAGTTTTATTAATGACACATGTAACGTTACAGTCATTATATGAAACAAAAAAACCTGAGTACCAGAATCCCTATAGGATCAAATTAAAATACATCTCTGATTACAGGTACAAATAAATGTGGATTACAAATCTATCTATATAAAAAAAAATGGATTTGAAAAGCTGTATCATGAGAATAAAGATGTGAAGGTGAACTAACATTGTTCATGGGTTAGTGTTTATTATCTGGTGAGGTTTCTCAGGAACCCTTCAAATAAAAAGTCTTGTTTTCTTCTTTATTCAATCCTCTGTGTGGGAACAAGAAGCTGAATTCCTCCAAAATGGTAGATTTGTGAAATTATTTGAGTAAAAATACTTCCGGTACTGTTGTATAAAGTATACGTGCCCTTATCAATCCTCAGCAATTTACACATGAAGTAAGAGTCATGTGCACCACGTTCATGTCAGTGGAAACCGGTTGATCTAGCTGTGAGGTAATTTGTATTAAAGACATGCAATGTTCTCTCTGAAATCGAGCAGATTCACGCAGCAGGATGGATGTTTGATCATAATTGTCATTGATGCATGGATCTGACATTCATTGTGTTTGGTGTGAAAGCTTGTGCTCTTTCTAATCTGTCATTACACGTCCTCTCGTTCCAGTGCGGTTCAGGAGCAACAGAACACAATGTTCCCTTCTAACCCCGTGTGTACTTCACATGCATGCTCTGCTATTCTCTGCACAGATTACCTTGTTTAAACTCAATATGTAATTTTAACTAATGTTAATACCAGTTGGATCAAATATAGTGTTAAATACTGAGGTGACCTTGAGTATACCAACCAAAACACCACAGCACTTTTTAGTAATGGTTCACTCAAAAATTTAAATGTTGTAATTATTTACATCACATCTGTGTGTCTATCTAAACACATATGACTATTTCTTCTGTGAAACACAAAAGGGTAATATTCTGAGAATATCTTATGAAGTTAGTGGGGGACTGGAGCTCCAAAAGGGCATCATAAAAATAGTACATATGACTCGTGCAAATATGTTCCCAGTGATGTGGGCTAAAGTTGATTTGTGGAATGCAAGGGCCAGTTTTTCCCGTTCAGTCCTTGGTATTCGGAGCATAGGGTTCATAGGGAACAGCCCTGAAACCAAACGCGACGGTAAACACCTTTGTGGTGATTATAAATACACGCCATGTCTTGCAGAGCCTGTACTCCGCACGTGCGGAAGCCCCGCCCAACTCAGCGCGTGCGCGTGCTGGCATCACGTGTGGAGGCACGAGCTCACCGTGCGGAAAAATACAACTGCACGAGTACATATACACACACACACACACACACTGTAGTGAAGATGTTTTAAAGTAGCCTACCAAGAAGTTCACTCTAAAGTCGCATGGATATATAATGCTTACCGTTCACTTGTGAAAACATAAGTAAGTAGTTTAATAGGCTAGAATGTGCCTTTTTGATGCATGTTGCTGGGTCATGATGATCTTGAGTCTATTTTGCCGGTGTCTCGTGTTCAGGGTCGTTATAAGGACATTCTTCGTTTGTTTTCGGAACAAAGAGACGAGCGTTCACATTGTTTCGCTTATTGTTGTGGAGCTGCTTGCGGATGAACAGGTGACCAATCAGAGAGCTTATCTGTTTAAATATTAATTTTTCGTTGGCCAGACAACCAATCAACGCTTCGAGCGGGGCGTTCCTCATGAATATGTAATTGCTTAGCCCAATACGCTACGATCGAGTGGATCTCTACGGTGTTGTTTTGGCAGTTTCTCAAACAGGAACAGGAGGTTTAACGAATATAAGCGACATCGCCGAAGCTTGTTTATTTTTCCACGAAAAGATTGAACTAATCATGCCCGGACAGGCGTCGGTAACGGTGGCCCCCGGTTCTCAGAAATCGTTTGTTTTAAAGAAGATCATGAATATTCCGCCTCCAAATATACTGGCGGATCAAGACGACGGTAAGAACCATAAAACATGGCAATATGTAAATAAAACAGGCTACAGATCGTTGTGTTCATCGTGTGTGTTTGTAGTCGTGCACTTGGCTTCACCTCCACAGCTGCCGCGTTCATTGGTTCCTCAAAAGAACAGAAAGTTCCCTCAGAAAAAGTGCTGGTTTATTGACGGTATAAGATGGAAATACCGCGGTTTTTACTATAATAATATCACATTCATGTTTATACTTGATCGTTTTTACAAGTTGCTTCAAATATAAAGGTGTACATGTCAATAAAACCATATAATTTTATATGACGCCCAATTGAATAAACTGCATGATACTTTTTGTTAGTGTTAAGACATTGGGAATAACTGAGGTGCTAAAAACCATTCAAACTCAATCATTATTATAATTTGCCACAGTATTACAATGTTGCTGCCATGGCAATACTGTAGTTGTTTTGACATGTTCTGTGTAATAATACCATGGTATTTATTTGAGGAATCTTAGTGTAATATCAAAACACCATGGTACAAGAATTTTAGCATAATTACTGTATATATGTATATCAAGTTGCCATGGTATTGTCATCTGATACCATCAAAGTAACATGATATTTACCATCAGTGTTCCCACGGTCATGGAAACCCTGGACATCAAATGTTCAAAAGGTGTGGGAACAATGTACTCGACAGGGAACGATTGCCAGATTAATTTGTGTTCAAAGAATATTAGTGTCGGGTAAATTAATAAATGTACATGTAAAGAAATGGAAAAAAAAGGCACATATGCGCCCATAAAACTTAAATAAATTGCAACGTTTTGACCAATGAAGGTCTTTGTCAGGTCTTCATTTTTAAATCAAGATGTAAACCATTATATTAGCAATGGTAATTTTACTAAAAAGTACTTGTGTTTTCACTCAGGGTCTGTAGATTTGTCGGTTATATTCCTAAATGCTGGCGTCAAAGAATATTTTAGTTATTGATCATGTTTTTGTTAACATAATTTACGTATTATCATATTGTGGTTTTACATTCATTTGTCCTTTATGGACATTATTGATAATATTCTTATCGCACATGATAATAACCCGCATCAGATGTGAGTCTGTTTAACTCGTAACTCCCATCTCGATTTAGTGTCAAATGGTTTGTGTTGTTGATTTGACTCAAATCCTTATGTCATTTTAATCTAGTGTATCTTTCTTTTATTTATTTTTTATTAATGGAAGAAAACCTACAGTGTAATCTCATTGAAATTTCTACAACATTGACTTTCTCCTTTAATAGGCTACTTGCCTAGACTTTAGTTTCTCTCTCCCAGATATCGAGCAAAACAATAGGGTTAATATAGTGCTTGTTTAATAAATGTTACGTCCTTCCAGAAATCATTTTAGAATTTTTAATCATATGTGAACTTAAAACATCTTATGTCATTTTAATCTAGTGTATTTTTGTAAGCTCATTGAAGCTGGCATTGAAATGTCTACAACATACGACTTCTCTTCTGCGATATTTGCCTAAACTGTGGTTCCTCTCTCGCAGACATCGAGAAGGAGAAGCAGGGTTCGGCTGGCGATGGGACGTCGGGGGGCAGTGATGTTTTGGAAGGCGTCTCCGCCTCGCTCACGCCCACCATCTGGGACAAGACCATCCCGTACGACGGCGAGACCTTCCACCTGGAGTACATGGACCTGGACGAGTTCCTGCTGGAGAACGGGATCCCCGTCACGCTGGAGGAGGAGCTGAGCAGGAGCCTGGAGGCCGAGCGGCGCGCCAGCGGAGACGCGCAGGAGGACGCCCCGCAGACGTCGCCAAACACACAGATACCTGAGGAGGAGCGGGACGGGGGAGACGAGGAGCCCGAGGAGGATTCGCTCTCTGCGAGTGATGTGGAGGAACAAGAAGTGAGCGATGATGAGACAACAACAGGTGAGGTGACAAAACAAACGCGTTTTATTGGTTTTGTACTGGTTGCACAATATTATGATAAAATAGCTAGTTATTTCTTTAGAAACATGCTAACTCCTCTTAGGCCGTGTGTCCACCAAAGCGTTTTTAGCCAGCTGAAAACGCCGAGCTATGTGCGCTTGAGAGCGTTTGGGAAGCGCAGTTTTTTTTTTTTTTTTTTTTTTTTGAGACGCTTCGTTGCTATGATACAGAATATCCGTTGGTCGGTGTGGTATTAGTCCCGCCCCTCCTCCACTGTGATTGGACGGTTGGGTAAAAAGTGACAGTGATGAGCGCTTTGGTGGACACACGGCCTTAAACCGCTTTAGTTATGTCCCATCAACAGCTTTAATGTGGCTACCTTTTATTAGCTTAGCTTAAAGTGCAGTTAACTAGTGTTTCAGAAGAGGATCTTCATCAGGGTCATTGAGCTTGAGATGTCGTTAGCGTGAACATGCTGTCGGCTCACAGGTGTTTTCTCAGACGCCCTGACAGAATCGCTCTGCTTCCCCCCGCCAGACTCCAGAGCCGAGCCGGAGCGCGTGACGCCGACCCCGATGGACCCCGAGGAGATCGAGGTGAACATCTCCTTCCAGCCGGACCCCACAGACCTGGTCCTGTCCAGCGTTCCCGGAGGAGAGCTCTTCAACCCGCGCAAACACCGCTTCTCCGAGGACGAGCTCAAGCCGCAGCCCATGATCAAGAAGGCCAAGAAAGTGTTCGTTGCCGAGGATGCCAAGGTGAGGCTGGAAACTCTCTGAGAACGAGAAACTCAGTCAGTCTGAACGTGTTTATGAACACCTGGATCTATGAAAAATAATTACAAATCTGATGCTTAGAAGTTAAAATGCTGGTATTTAGCAATCATGCTAGCGTGCTATTTGGTTCTCTTCGCTGCTGATTTCATTATATAAATGGAAAATTCATACTAACTGTTCAGTGGATTAACTTGAAATGCCTGTCGATAACTTCTGATTGATCCATCATCGACTTACACCGTATCCTTACTACACGCGACGCGCGATAAAAGGTTTTTGTCCTAACCAGCCGCGACACGCGATGACTCTATTTTAGAAACGGTTTCTATTTTTCTGCGACGTCGCGCTGGAACAACAAACACAAAATGTGGGAATGATAATCTCAGGTGCTGTTTATGTGCTTTCTTTTATGTTAAAAGCGTGTCATGTGACTTTGAATATCATTTAGTGCTCCAGCTTTGTAGCTGTAAAAGCAACAATGGATAATTCACCTCAGATCTTGAAATTAAACAAATGGAAACAAGAACGTTCAAACTGAAGAAACAAATGTAGTATTTGACAAAGATTGTTTAAGTAATTCAGTAGCCTATGTATTTGAATACTGTTTAAATGGTGTAATATTTGTGAATTTAATTATATACTTCTACATTTTCTTGCGTGTGCCGTCAGGATTAATCTCTGGTGTCGTGCACTCGCCGCGAGACTCCGCCCATGCGCTGTTCTGATTTGTTTTGATAGATTTTGACGCGTCTGGTTAGGACACAGTGTAATATGAAGTATTTAGAGATATCTGTTCAATACATTTCAATTTAAACAACATAGGCTAATAAATAAAAAAGATAAAGATGCCAAAGATAAATATCAAAGATATTTCACTTTTACAAAATAAGAAATATCACTTTTACAAAGATCTTTTATCTTTGGCGCCAAAGACGCCAAAGATAAAAGATGCCCAAGATAAATGTCAACAGAGATAAAGGTGAATTACTCTTCGCAATCCGTTTCGCTTCTGTTATCTACTTTTATATTTGTAACACTGTTATTTTAGAATTATCAATATACCATTCTAGTTTTTTATTAATATTTTTTATTCGGTTTTTATTTTATTTTCAATTTAATTTTAATATCTGACATTTCCAGGTAAAACTGGACATAAACTGTAGGGCTGGACTTGATCTCGATCCGTCATGTATTGACTGGATGAAGTAAAATGGGTGTTTGGTACCAGAGCTTGCTAAAAGTGAATTATTCCCAAAAAGACCATGAACTTGAATCACTAGACTTAATTTTGTGGTTATGTTGTCTTTATTTATCACAATAATGAGCTGCTTTTTCAAATTCTACTTGAGTTTACTTCAAAAGACTCACAATTACTTTTATTAATATAGATGTATATAAGATCAGACTAAAACAAAAATATAAATAATATATATCATTAATGAATATTCATACATTTTAAATATATTTTAGTGAAGAACTACACCATCCATGATCCTGCAGAGAAATATCTCTACTTTTATATTTGTATCACTGTTATTTTAGAATTATTAATATACCATTCTAGTTTTTTATTAATATTTTGAATTTGGTTTTATTTTTTATTTTCCACTTCATTTTAATTAGTCTTTTTTTGTGTGTGTTTTTAAATATGCTTATATTGTAAATATAGTATATATGTCAATGTTATTAATTGTATATATTATAATATATATTTTATAAATATATTTTGAATATATTTTGGTGAAGAACTACACTATCCATGATCATGCAGAGGATCAATAGTATCATTAATATAGTCCTATAATTTTTGTTAATATATTGAATTTTATATATATATATATTGTCCCCTGTCATTTTACTTTTAATTAAATATTTAGTAATTTTGTTGTTTTTAAATGTCTATATATTTTTTTTATAACAGATTTTTTAGTTAGTTTGTTATTTTAGTACTTTAAGTTAAACTAAACAGAAAATTATTTTTATATATATATTTTTGAGTTTAGTTCAGTAAACACTTTTTTTCCATTTTAGTTTGTAAACGGATATTATCCGTGTAATAACTCTCTTTGTTTTGCAGTGAACCTAAATTACCTTGTTTCATACTCACAGTAAACAACTTTAAATCAATATTTTTTAATTATTACATTTTTGCAATATTTAAGGGGATTACATTTCTCGTTAAGTTCACAGCAATCGTCGTTTTGACCGATTTTCAAATACTGTTTTGCTTAAAATAAAACTTTGTAATGTTGTGATTCACCTCGTAAAGTTCTGATTGATTTGGTTCATAGATTGTAACAGTTTTAACAAAGACTTAAAAAAAAAACTTTAGTAAAAATGAAATACTAAGTAGGAGGATTATTTCACATTTAAAATATTATCAGCTGATGCGTTCTTATAATACACGAGACACAGATTATGAAGAGAATCATTTACAGCATGTGTTGTTAGTATTTATAAAACGGTTAGTTACAGTCCTTGATTCTGATTGGTCAATAGCTGTGTTTTATTCACGATAAACCGCTTCACTCAACAGTTCTATGTATCACTACATAACACCCCTAGCAACCACGCTTAGCAACGTAAACACATGTTCTCATTGATATTGTTCATTGAAGCTTATAGAGTAGAGTATTGTGAGTAAGCGAGTGTACCTGCATTTACAGTGATGTAGCATCTTCTTCAGGTCAGTCATATATTCATAATAAACAATCCGTTTGAATGTCCGCTGCGATATCTTGTCCTTTTAACAGTTAACGGTTTTCCCGTGCCCTGACGCACTAATCATTGGTCAGTTGCGTCTTACTTCTCACTGTTCACAACAAGTTTGTCCTTTCAATGTAAAAGTCTTCTCTACTGACTGACTCGCTCATAAAGACAGTCTTTGCCGCCAGCTATTGGTGAAATAATGTATGTAACTTCTGCTGCTGTTCACAGTCAGGGACTATTTTTTCCAGCGGAAGGAAGGCTTTTAGTGATTTTACTTCATGAAAGTTGCATTAATACATATTTTTTCGGCTTTAATATTTGTATTGTGAGGTAACCGTTTTATAAAAGCAATAAGGTACTGGAGGCTAGCGCTGTATCGTGAATAAGTCACGACTGATTTCACTTCGCATCATACCGAACAACGCCCTTCAGCCGTGACTTATTCACCGCACAGTCTTGAGTACCTCATTGCTTACATATAGTGAGTGACATGTGAAGTTAACAGTGAAACCTGTTTCCCGCAGGACGACAAATACTGGTGTCGGAGGAAGAAGAACAACGTGGCGGCGAAGCGTTCTCGCGACGCCCGGCGCCTGAAGGAGAACCAGATCGCGGTGCGCGCCTCGTTCCTGGAGCGGGAGAACGCAGCGATGCGTCGCGAGGTGGCCGAGCTGCGGAAAGACTGCGGCCGCTGCCAGAAGATCATGTCCCTGTACGAGGACAAGTACGGTGCGCTGTGAGGGACACACTCACCCGGACACTCATCACTCACTCCGTGGCCGACGCCAGCGTTCAATAGTGTTTTAGACCAGATCTAACAGAGAAAAGGGCACCATGTAAGATACCACAGCATGACCTTTGACCCCTCATACCTCATCCACGACCCTCAGCGTGGCCCGAGTTTAGAGCTAATTCAGTGTGGAGACGAGATGAAGACGCCAACGTGGGGAAAGGTTTCCATAAGGCGTAAAAAACGAGAGTCTGAGAGCGTGTGGTCCGAGTAGCCGCGACCTCGCGCTAGTTTTGAGTGCGTTCTCTCCCCTTGTTTGCACTCGACACATTATTTATGTTGGTGTACAGGAGGTTTGTTGAAGAAAACACAATATGAAGCTTCTTTTATTCCAGAGTCGAGTGCAGATCGACGACGAAGGGAGTCTGTAAATAAATACGCTTGAGTCTGAGTGTCGTTGCTCTTCCAGGCGGATCTCGGGACGTTTTTTTTAGCTGCGTTTTTCCCAAACGCGACTCGGGACACAGTTGGGCTTTAACTGTGAGCGAGGAATCAAACTGGATCTGTTTTGTTTTCAGGGTTTAATCCAGGGCAATAATACGTGACGCATCTTTACCTCAGATTAGATGTTTCTAACAAGTGGATGTTTTTATCGGTTTTAACTTTAAATGTTGGTGTTTTGTTTTTCGTTTGCTGTCGTTGCGTCCGTTATAAAACACAAGCAATGTTTTTGGGGTCTTTTTATTCTAATTAATAATGCATTCAATATTGCATTTTTAATGCATTAATAATAATAACAATGCATTTTTAGATCAATTCTTGCATTTGTGAACCGTTGTGAAGTTATTTTGACATGTACACCGTGCAGTGAGTCGCTGATATTAGTCTCACTAGTTCTTCGCTGGTTTTTCAAAGGGACGTTTTTTGGTAAAAAATGGCAAAAAGTCATAATGTGCTTCCTGTGTTTTATGGATTTTGATAGATTATTAGTTATCTATGTGGTTTGTTTTATAATAATTAAAATGTATAATATAATAATGATCAACATAAAAAGTCATGATCACAAAGTGTGCTTTCAACTTTTTTTTGTTGAAGAGGATGAAAACATAATTTTTATTTTCATATATATATATATATACACATGTAAATGCATTTTAAAAGCTGATGTAATCAGGATTGTGTTTCTGTAAAACGGGTTACAAGCACTTACAGGCAAAAATATCGTATAATAACGAGTCGTTGGTGCATGCTGATGTCATAGTGATGTCACAGTGGGCGTGTCCTTCTCTTCCATATAAACTTGCATATTTTGGTGTTTTTGTTGTTTTAAATGCTCTTTTTTTTTTACTCCTGTTTGATTTCATTTCATTCTTCAAACCAAACAATACAAAACTTTCTCCTGTCAGTCACTGTGTTTTTAATGAAGTTTGAATTTCTAGGCCGATTATTTTATTGATTTAAACTGAAATTGTAACGTTTGTTTTCATTTAAATCTGTTACATAAACTCCAGACTGTGTCAGACTCTGAAGCTCAAATGTAGCAAACTCGTTTTTGTCGGTAATAAAACCATTTAACTTGCATTTTTTTAAAATATATGTGTGTTTTTTTAAACAGTGATGTGTTGTTTTTATAAAAAAAAAAGACACTTTCCTCGTGTTATGCAGTATGTTTTATGACTGTATCTTGTATCATGCATATTAATAAAGGAAGATATAAATGATCTAACCTTGTTGATGTCATGATGGATGTGCGCTGTGATTGGCTGTTGCTGGTGACGTCACGTGCGCTAGACATTGCAGTGGCGACAGTGATGAATGAATGACCTTGCGCGTGCACGCGAGCATCTGTGCACAGTAATGTTTTCATTTAGCGCGATTTTCAATGCTGCGATGCTTTTCCATTATTATTCAATGTAAACACGCGCTAGACGGACACGTTGAATCGTTGCGCTCACGCGCGCATGGCGTGGCGTTCTAAAGAACGCGGAGCTCAAGTTTTAAGAAGTTCGGCTTTTAAAAAACGCGTTTTTCGTTCAATTTACCCGCGTTTGCGGTTATTAATAGAGCGCGTGAACCGGTCCTAATTCTAGACAAATATACCTGGTTTTGTTTGTAGATGGTTTGCACGTCTATCCTCTGGAAGTGGTGCGTGTGTGTGTGTGTGTGTGTGTGTGTGTGTTTTCCTCCTCCATGCGTCGGATTCATTCATTATTATTCTCAGCGTGATTGCGTAACAATCAGCCGAACACCGGAGCGTCGTTACATAACATCTGCTTCAGAGACACAATGATCTGAATGTGTCTAACTCTGAAGAGAGAATGAAGTCACCTCTATCTTCGAGGCGAGCACATGTATTCTCTTATTTAAACATGAAGATAAAGTCTCAGGATTTTATTACATTTAGCTACATTTATTCATTTAGCAGACGCTTTTATCCAAAGCGACTTACAAATGAGAAACAATAGAAGCAATTAAAGTTTAAAGTTTAAATTGTATTTGACTAATCGCAGTGTTTTTATGGTCAGACATTCTCAGGTTAGTTATGGTTTAGTTCATGTGCTGCTGAGAGACACTAAACATCACAATTTGATTGGTAGGCTAATAAATGAACACAAATGTAAGTATGGCATGTAATGAAACACCCGCACGCCTCATTCAATCTATTAATGTTCATTTAAACATTTACATTTGATTTAAAAAAAAAAGTTAGTACTAATATTAGTTAATGCACTGTGAAGTAACATGAACAATTATATTTTACTATCTTATTTAACACAAACAAAGATTAATAAATGCTTTTATAAAAAAATACATAGGCTATATTGTTCATCATTAATGTTATGATCACTTCCATATCTTACCTCACTCTAAATAATGCTGGGTTGTTTCAACCCAATTTTGGGTGACATATGGACAAACCCAACCGTTTGGTTACATTTTTAACCCAAAGTTTGTGTTTGTCCATATTTGACCCAAAATTGGGTTGAAACAACCCAGCACTCCAGCATGTTTGACATCATTTGATTCCTTACCTGAGTTTATTTACTGACATCCTGATGTTTTTTTTTATATATATATACTAGCAAAGGAACCCATACGGACAGGATTTTTTTCTCATACCTTTTTTTTTTTCATTTTTATCAACACAAAATCTCATTGAAAAATGATCTTCCAGGGTCCAGGAGCTCATAAAGTTTCATCTGGATCAGAATTATCTAGATTTGGAAATCCCATGTTTTACTATCCAGGATCAGGTAATCCAACTTACTTTTGTGCTGTTTTTTTCTAAGCACAATAGGATTGGATCCGGATACACACTGATTGCCAGCTCAATGTAATCTGCTGTACAGCAACAGGCGGAGGAGTCGATGCGAGACACTTTAAGAGCTTTATATGAAGAGTAAGAGAACAATCAAACACCTTCCATTTTCAATGTCCTTTAAATAATCAGACCCCGAAAAGACAGACGTAAAGAAAAGCCACACACACAAACTTCTAGTTGGTCAATCACTACATTGAAAACATTTAGACAGATTTAAACAGCCATGAAAAAAAGTGCAAATGGAGATTATATTTAAACTTGCTATATTTCCAATTGAAGTTTAATAAAAAATAAAAATTGAACGGTATTGGAAAAGAACATTGCAACGACCCCATGTAAACAGTTCTGTGTCTTGATTGGCTGTGGTTGGGGGGTCAGAGGTCATGACCCTGAGCTTTATCATCAACATGTGTTCAAACAGCTGGTCTGGAATACAGCCTGTGCACAAGACCGAGGTTATCATAATAACATTGAAATGTTTTCATTCTGCACTTAGTGTTGAAAAACAAACAATGACCTGCCGAGAAAAGATGGATATACATCAGAAAGCCAGTCAAAAATTATACTTGTCCAGCCCAATCTTATCGATTCATAAACTCTTCATCAAAATGAATCATTACCCTTTTCTGTAGCAAGCCAATTCAATTCAAATTAATTAATCAAATTAAAAGAAACCCAGAGCTGGAGGTGTTTTGTAGACCTGAAAACTTTTATTGATATTTTCTGAGTTCAGTTTTGTTTTGCGTTACATTGCGATACTATCAGAAAATTCTCAAATTGCATATTTATTAGGATTGTTTGCCGATTAGAATAGACTAACAAAATTATAAATGTTTGTATTTGTGTACATTTAGGGGTCAATAATATTGATAATGTAAGAAAAAAACCTACACTGATCAAAGGAGGAACCACTAGCTGAACGTTTTGGGCTTGAGGTTTATAAAGTATACAGGCATGCTATGGAATAATGAATTTACTTCATGAAGTTAAAACATTACGAAAATCAAACCCTTCAAGAGCTTCAACATCCTTCAATAAACAGGAGAAAATGACAAACAGAAAAAAAACGTCTTTGATTGAATGACTTCTACAGAAAGTACGTTCAGCACTTTGTTAAACATTTTATTAGTCATTTCATCTTGCATATATTCATATTCATATAGTTATTTCTGAAAAAATAACTTCAGCACGTAAGAAACTAAACAAAAGATCTCAAACATAAGAAATATATACATATTTATGTCTTCATGGTATATATCTCTTAATTTGCTTTATAAATGCCATAGAGAACTCTTTTGAAAAAACACGAAAAAATATAGAAAAATTGTAAATAAATTACAAACAAATGTAAAAATACAACCAGTCATAGCATTTATAGAGAAATCTAAACCCCACCCACCCCAAATGAAATCAATGGAACGATTGAAATATTCACGAAGCTGACGTTCACATTTCAACGTCAGCGAGGGACGTCACAACAGGGTCAGGACGTACATACAGTCTCACCCAAAACCCTTCCTTTTTAATACAATCTTTAAACTACATTACCAAGCTATAGTTCAGACATAATTGGCATTAAAGGGCAAGTAAAAGGACCTTTAGCATCTAGCATATAGAGTTTATTGTGAGGCCTTACGGGAGTTTCCAAAGGCCCGATGCGTAAAGTGCAACGCGGCAGGACGGGACGGAACGCTGAGGGGGAAGTGATGTCATAAACGGAACCCGTCATAAGGCTCCAACCTTCAAGAAGATTCTAGAACGCAAGCCTCAATCCCAGCACAATAAAACACTTAACAAAACACAGCCACTGCAGTGGATATGAGGTAACATTCAGAGTCCTGGAGCTGAGAAAACAAAGTGCAATTATCACGGGAGCATCTCTCCCAAACCACGATTTACGACCTCTGGAACGCATAAACAATGCATTTAATTCAACATGCTGGAAAGGTAATCTGAGGGTCTCTGACCAATGACTTTTAATCTCGTGCCCCACCCCTTCAAAGACATTTAGCGGTTTATCAAAACCTCCTCTGCTCCTACCTTCTGACCGAGAACCTACGTGTAAGAGCGAAACCAATCAGACCCGGACAATCCTTAAATCATTCTGCCTGTTCTTCTTCTGTGGCTGAACTTACGAGATCTTGAGAGAATGCGAAAATGTACGACATCAATCCACAATCTGACTCTTGACGGCACTAGAAAAGGGTTCAAACACTGGCTGGTTTCATCAGGATTTGGCTTAATGCGTTCAAACTGAAAAGGAGAATCCTAAAGTTAAACCAATGTACAGAATGTGCAAGTCATGAGCACAAGACCCACATCGGTTCAGAGAACAAGTCATACAATTACCATAAATCCTCAATTATGACCACTGAGGTGCGACCGAACCGTTAACGTGGCTGATATCTCCAGAGTCATATTTCTGAACATGCCAGAAATCCCTTTTTAGCATCTAGAATCTTCCATAAGAATATTCGCTTTTTTTCCCCCCATAATCAAATTTTAAAAGTATCAATCAAAGCATAAATCATCAGATTATGTAGACAAACAATTAGGACACCATAATCAAGTGACTTATTACTGAAAAACAACAAAAGCAATAACACCTGTGTAACAGGAGGCTGGTTACTCCAACTAATTAAAAATAAAAAAACATCATGAAACAAGAAACACATGATTGGTAAAGTAACAATCACAAGCAATACTCAGTTAGTAGTCATAACACTCTTGATTCGTCATGGTGGTAAGTAACAATGATCCATGAAGGAGGGGGAAAAAGGAAAGTCTTTCAGCATTGGGATCTCTTCAGCTCTGAGACTTTAGTTGGCCAACACCACGGGTTGAAAGGCCTGGCCGGAGTACTGCAGGTTGTATCCGAGTCCTTCCACGAATGGAGGCTTATCCATAAAGGAAATTCCACTGTTGGCCCCAATGATTCCCACAGCCTGGCCTGGTGGGGGGCTGGAGAACGGGTCGAAGGAAGCGTGTGGGTGCGGACCCTGGAACGGGGTGATTGGCGCAACTTCTGCATCGAAGTAAAGGGGCCTCTGGGAAATGGGAAACACAAACTCTTTGGCATTAGGAGACAGTTGGCTTGGGATGGGTCCAGCCAGAGAGTGCATGGAAAGGGAAAGGGGTTTGTGGTTGACCAGCCCTGGTGGGGAGATGGAGTTGGGAGAGCGGGTAATCATCCTCTGCTGGGGAGCTACAACGACAACGCCTGGACTAGAGGAAACTCCAGGGTTCCCGCACTTCTTCATCTTTGTGGAGCCAAATTTGGTGGCGGCGAAGCTGGCTGTGGTGAAGGTGATTGGCTGAGGTGTTGGCCTGGAGCTGGACGGAGGGTAGATGAGGCTGCCACTTGGCGGAGACGGGGTGGATGTGTTGGAGGAATGAGCGCTGGGATTGGTGGGAGTGCTGGGAGTGGCGTAACCGAACAACCCTGGGCAAGATGAGGTAGAAAGTGGAGTCGGCGAACTGGAGAGCGACGGTAGCATGACCGGCGACACCTGGCCTCCGATGGGAACGAACACCTGAGCCTCTGGGTTAAAGCCCAGATTCTTGACTTCCTCGAACTCCAGGTCTCCACTGAGCATGACGTCAGATCTTTCGGCCTCGCATCCTACACCTGCCGGATCTTCCATGTAGAGGACTTTAATTGCACCCTTTTCCCCAATCTGGTAGGACACTTCGTAAGGGTCGATCCAAATGCTGAGCTCGGGGGGAACGTTGGCTCGGACCTCCTCTGTGTCCAGACCACTTCTTCTGGCTGCCAGCTCCACCACGGGGTCCCTGGGAGCCCCCAGATGGAGGCACCGGAAGGCAGAGCCACGTAAAGGAACCTCGGGGTACCAGTGACCTTCGAAACGGGACACCAGGATACGCTCCAACTCCTCGCCAAACAGATCAGCCCTGCGGCGCGGGAGCTTGTTGTACAAATATGACACGATGAAGTTCAATGCAACCTTCACCTCCAGATGCATGATGAATTTTAGTTCTTGGGAGTTCTTTTGGTGATACAGGGACCTACGGCCGTCTTAACATCTCTTGCGAATATTAAGGTGAAAGTCTTTAATCTGAGCCTTAAATGTCAATTTAAAAGCAAGAGCCTCTGATATATGGATTGTTACTTAGAAATTGCTTAAAAGTGATTGTCAGAGATCAGTTGATTTTTAAAACTCCAGAATTGGCGCTGAAGTCCAGAGACTGAGCAGCAGCTCTCCGAGATCCAGTTTCTTCAAAGCCTCTGGAAAGACAAAGACAGACTGGTTAAACAACTATAAATACACAATTCATTGACTGTCAGTGTGCATGCGTGTTTGTTTCAACAGATGCTGAGGCCAAGGTACCAATCCGTGATTATCCTTATGAAATCCCTCATCTGTCCCGTTGGCTAAAGCACTTAGGATTACATGTGCTAAGAGAGGAACATTTCAACACCAAATGCACTTGGTACACTTACACTAGCTCAAGTGTAGCTGTAATTCCCTTTTAACAGTAAAAGGACATTTAAAATGCATATAGTGAAAAAGCAATTTTGAACATGCCAGAAAGAAAATAACACAAGGTTTATGGCGTATAATTTACCTGCATTTGAAATTGAGATGGGAGAAAGCATGCCATTGTTTTAAAATGAGACCAACAATTCATCTAATGACAACACACTACTTTCTGTAAAAGATTATAATTTGAATAACTAAATATCAAATTTATTCACTTGAATACTCCCAAGTCTGAGAGGAAACCTAGAATGTGCTGATAAAATGGGGCTGCTGAAGGAACGTTTAAAAAAAAAAACTACACCTCCCAGCATGCACCACACCACAGCTTTTGGCGTCATCATCACGCGTGTGAATGTTGATGTGACGCCTCCGCATTTTCAAAACACAGATAATCTCCGTTAAAACCAGAACATTAAATGCACTGTAATAGTTAGATTTATAACAGAGTCGGATCCGCGGTGAGTTTCAACATATACGAGGACGGTCACTGCCGGTAAATGTGATGAAATGCATATGATTATTCATAACAGAGACGCGTTTCACGGCCACTCATACAGAGACAGGCCAATAAATCATAAATACCATCACTATTATTTCATCGCATGGACATCAATGCATTTAAAACGCGTTATAGACATATGGAAACAGAGGATAAATCTGATTTGACAATTTCCTTGTGCAATTATATTATTCACCGCGCATTAATAATGATAGCATTGTAAAGTTTGCAAATCAAATATCATATTTGCTCTATGCATTCTCGGCGGTTATTTAATTAATGTGTTGATATACATAATTGATATGATAACTAAACGATCGCGTAACTATTAAAATAATAAAAAAATCATGTCGGGCATTCAATGTCACTCAATGTCAACGTTTGATCACATGCCATAACATAAACAACTGCATTTGTGCGTCTGACTGAAGGGATTTATTCCTTTATTCACATTGTTTACACTCCCGCCATCAGATAGCCTACAAAACACATCCAGCAGATGCACATTATCTGCCTAAACTAAATAACAGAAGCTTCAACTCACAACCAAAAGTTTCATTAATCTTTAGACTTTACTCCGTTTAACTTATATTAACTTATTATATTATAATTAGTAGGGAGGGATCAAAACACAATGATAATGTGACATGACAACAGAAACACTAAAACAGCACATACTGTTCTGATGGTGTGTGTGTGTGTGTGTGTGTGTGTGTGTGTGTGTGTGTGTGTGTGTGTGTGTGTGTGTGTGTGTGTGTGTGTGTGTGTGTGTGTGTGTGTGTGTGTTGGGGGTTCCCTTAAAGAAAGTGTTTTCCAACACATGCAACATGAAAACTGAATTATCTAACTCCAAGTTAGACCACAGGGGTTCAATTCAAATCTGCAAATCCTGGGCACCCCGAGTTTTCCACACACACACACACACAAAACTATAACAGAACAACATGTTCCCTGAAGTTCCTCCTGACAGTCAGACATGCAATGAGCTTATACACAGCAGCTCTGTTAAACACTCACAGCAGACAGATAAATAATCAGCTTTTGCAAACCTTCGGCCTGTTCCAGTCCTCTCAGCACACCACTAAAGCCAAGGACATCTGTGCAAACACACGTTTTATCAGCAATTTAAATGCCAACACAATACAGCTGCACGCAAATGCCTCACATATTAGGCCTATCAATTAGTATCATATTATTGCATCTTTAGATTTGTTTCCTCTCAAGTCTAAAATGGACGACAACTCATCACTCATTCAAAAGAAAAACAAAGATTCGCTATGAACGTGTCCGTGCAACACGAAGTCCATCACAAATACATTCTGCTGTTATTCTTGATAATTATAAATCAGGTACTTACTGATTCAAAGCTTGTGTTTCTATCCTGCGCTTATGATTCGCATTAATTACATAAGTATCAATAATCATGCGTTGAAGAAATCCGTCACAGAGAACCACTGCGTTTGTTCCGTTTGACTGAAACGCACTTTTATTGATATTTTATTTAATTTTATGTTTATTCATGGCGTGACGTCTCCCCACTCCCGCACGCGCCCGTGTAAACTTCACTGTTTTGCAGCCTCGTGCATTTATATCGCAGCGCACGCGCTCGCCCCGCCCACTGCGGTGACGTATTTTCAGCTGGAACTACTTACTGATTAGATCTGCGCGCAATAATAAAAACAATAATAATATCCTGCAAGATGTAACAATAACGTTTAATGACACTGTTTTAGAACTCTATTAATCTGACTCTAATAAAAGTATAAAGTTATGCTTATACATTTAATGTAGTCTATCTACTTGTCAAATTGTATTTGCAAAGATAAGTCCCCATCATCAAACCAATGTTTAATGTTTCGAAAGATTAAAAAAAGTATTTCAAAACCATTTCATCTTAAGTAAATAATAGAAAGCAAGAGCGTTTTCAAATGGCAATGCCTTTAATTTTTATACTCCTGATTGATGTATAAATTAATTTCTTACCCCCGTTTTCTTTTCTTTTTTTCCTCGTATCTTTATTATTTTTCGTTTTCTGTCGTTGCAAATTATTTAAAAAATATATTGTATTCTGTTGACAATGGTTTTATTGTCATAATATAGATCTGTGCACAACCCACGAGGATTGATAAGCGATCATAAGTTTAATAAAATGCTCTAAAGTCATGAAAATTTAAAAAAATATATAAATTATACTCGTTTTACAGACGAATGAAGCAATGTTTACTTTTAATAAAGCATGTTTTTACTAGGCCTATTTTATTATCTATAATTTAAAGACATGTCGATTTGACACTTTTATTTGTCTCAGAGATATTCCTGTTTCAACAACCACCGGTTTATGTTTATTTTACTTCGTCTCTAATTAATTTGGCGAAGTAATGTTTCTATCTGTGAGGCTGTGCTGCGGAAGGCTAAAAATAAAAGATGTCATAGCAACAATGTAGCTATTGGCTGGGGAACGCGAGGAGCGGCCGGCCATTGGTCGAGAGCAGCGTCCACTCAGCAGGGGGCGTGGTGACGTTTGCTTCAGCGTGAGCAACGTGCATTATGGGAATTGGAGTTTCCAAAGAACATAACATAGCAATATAGGCTAAATGCTATTGCAAGTGATTATATTAACTTTAAAAGGGCCTATGAAAATTAAATATGACTTGACGTCATCCTAAAAACTCAAACACAAATAATGAAGTGCATAATAAATGTATCGGTAACACTTTACAATAAGGTTAATTAGTTAACATTATAATTCATGTATAGGCTATAACAGTAGGCTACAGTATTTATTAATATTTGTTCATTAGTTTCTTCATGTGAGTTCACAGTGCATTAATGTTTACAAATACAACTTTTGATTTTAATAACGTATTAGTAAATGTTGAAATTAATATTAACTAAGATTAATAAATGCTGAAGAAGTATAGTTCCTTCTTAGTTCATGTTAACTAGTTAATTAACCTTGAGTGTTACCAAATGATCTTGTTATGTTTGTTCACTAAATATTGAAACTCAACATGTCTCATAATTCGTACTATACAGCAGTGTAAAGAATTATTTCAGTCATAATGTGAACATGCTTACTAAAATATCCTATCTGTTGTAAAACTGACATTTTAATTGCTGGTGCTGCACTGAACAACGCGTCTAAACATTTACACAGTCTCTGATATGTTTATATACATTTAGTCTGTCAGAAACATATTAAGTAAGTTAACTGTGTTAATAAACATGTTTTCCAGCAGTGCTAATGCAATATATACTGCGTGGTTGATGAATCTCGGGTCTTTTAGAGGCAGAAGGTTTCGTTAAGAGCTGCACACACACTGAAGCGATCGTTTAAAAGACTGCAGATATGTAAACATATGAATCAGCCAAAAGAAGAGTCAAAGGAGGGCATTTAAAGGGACAGTGCGTTAAAAAAATTAAAGTGGGCTATATTTACTCTCCCTCAAGTTGTTCCGATCAAACCTGTATGGATTTCTTTCTTCTGCTGAACACAAAAGAAGATATTTTGAAGAATGTTGGTAATCTAACAGTTGTGGGACACCATTGACTTCCATAGTATTTTTTTTTTTAATCCATACAATGGAAGTTAATGGGGACCAGAAACTGTTTGGTTACCAACATTCTTCAAAATATCTTTTTTTTTTTGGGCGAGTAAATGATTTTCAGTTTTGGGTGAACTATCCCTTTAAATACAATGCCTTTTAAAATCAGCCACAATGCCTTAAAAATCAACTATAAGACATTTATGGCATATGATTTTAATATCTGACAAATCTTAGAGATAAAATCACCATCTATAAAACATTAAAAAATCAACATTTACAGGCATAAAGACAATTAGCCTAACAAAGTTACAATACGTGAAATTCTGAAATTAACTGTGATATTTTATAATAGTATTACAACATATGAGAGTTTTAAATGCAATTTAAATAATTTAAATAGCCTACTATGTATCAACATATTTTTATAAAGTAAAAAGAGGGTTTTTTTATTTTTATTGAACACAAAAATATACAGAATGACAATACATGTCAGGGAGCAAGAAAGTAATCTACCATTTTAAAAGATTCACAGTTTTCACAGCTTTCTTAAATATTTAGCCAAGAACAAAAGAAGAGTGGATAAAAAAATAATAACCAAGAATAACATTTTATAGGCCTAATAAAAAGAGAGTACTCTAGTTTTTTTTGTGTGTGTTTTTTCAGAAGGTTGTCGCGTGACGTCAGTGCCGTAAAGCGCCAGCCGCTGTCGTGATTCGGCACATGTGTAGCTGTTGTCATGCTGTGTGCTCAAATCATGAGTGATTATAGATTATTAATGGAGTAAATGTATAAACTGGAGCAGCTGGATAACATCTGTCTGCACACACACACACGGGCTGCCGGAGCTTCGGGAGGACTGAGAGGTAATATGACAGAAAAAGCACAGCAGAATATCTCGTACAGAGAGTGACAGAGTAGCTCATCGCCAGCCACTACTCCTCGCGGGTCCACGGTTCGGGTCTGGTTGTGGTTGTGGTTGAGGATGTTCGTGCTGGTGGAGATGGTGGACACGGTCCGGATTCCTCCGTGGAGTTTCCATCGGCAGCTGAACGACGCGATCGCCGAAGAGCTCAACAAGAAACTCGCCAACAAGGTGAAGAGAGACACTCATCACACACATTACTGAGTCATGCTTCAAAACAAACGCTTCCAGTGTTGGGGAGAGTTACTTTTGAAGGTAATGGATCACAATATTGCGTTATACACTCACTGATAAAGTAACTAATTCCGGTGAGGAAAGTATAATGCGTTACGTTACTTTCACGTTACTTTTTCTAGCTGCTTGTTTGTTTTTCAAATGAAGGTCAGCAGCAAATACATTGGTTAATAAAGTGAGATCGAAGAGATTAAATACACAAAGTACATTATTTAATATAATTCTTGCAAATTTGCGTAATTTTCATTTTTATTTCAATTTGACTTTGCATTTTACTTATTTGATAAATATTTTTAAAAGTATTTTAAAACCATTTCATCTTTAGCCTAGTAAATAAGAAAGCAAACGCGTTTCAATTTGCAATGCCTTTAATTTGTACCTGAGCCTAGTTGATGTATACATTCATTTCTTACCCTCTTGTTCTTTTCTGGATCTTTCTTATTGCAAAGAAATCTTTCTTATGTTGATTTTTATGACGTTGGCAAATTTATTAACTTTTTTTCTTGTATTCTGTTGACAATGATTAATACAACCCATGCACAACTCGGATTAAAAAGCGGTCATAATTTTTATAAAATGCTCTAAAGTCATGAAAGTAAAAAAAAAAAATATATATATATATATAATATATATATATATATATATTAGGGCTGTCAAAAGATTAATCGTGATTAATCGCATACAAAATAATAGTTTGTGTTTACATGATATATGTGTGTGTGCTGTGTATAATTATTTATATATATAAAAACAAACACAATCGTGTATATATTTAAGAAAAATTGGTTATATTTATATATAAAATATTTATATATAATGTAAATTAAATAAATATATATACAGTATATAAATGCAATTTTTCCTTAAATATATACATGAATGTGTGTGTATTTATACATAATAATTGTTGGAGAGGAAAGTTGACTGCTAGGCTCTAGTTCTACTTGTTAGCAGTATACACCCCTGGGTGTCGGTCAGAACACAAAGAATGAGGAGACTGGTGCTTCTTTCCAAAGTGTATTGAATATTAGTCTAAAATAACAAAAATATATTACATTAGTAAAGTAGAAATGTGTACATTCACAGATGAATCAGTCACTTATTCATTCAGAATACTAAACTATTCAGTATCACCTCTAAATAACCGTTAAATCTCAAAATATGCAGAGGATGGGCAACTGAAAACAATATAACTATTGTATTATCACAAGAAATTACTTTGGCATTAATATGTATTATTAATGATTCCAGATGCATCAACAAACTATCTTAATTTCCCAAATTAGCATAATCAAAAGGAAATAATACTGGATAATCCTTCTGCAGAATAATTAGCTAACCTATTATAGACATATACAACGTAAACTGTCACATTTGACTATATTTAGCAGAAATCGCGTTACATGTCTTGTTTATCTGTCAAACGATCGCACATGAATCGGTACATGTCCGGGCGTGCACATTTAAGTACACAAAGCTCAATAATACACTAAAAACACGGTTAAAACATCAAGAAATCAGAGTAAACTTACTTTATGGTCATTTACTAATACTTTAACACCCAAACGCCAACAAACATCCGAATAACAGGCAAGAAGAAACTTCTAGGTGCGCAGCTGCCGTTCTCTCAGTAATCTATATTGACGCAACAGGCAGCAAAAACCATAACAATAATGCCTCCTACTGGAAGCATCGGGTATCGCACTCTAAAATAACTATCAAAATAAAAGTCCCACAATAAAAGTCTTCATTCTCCGGGAGCCTTTTATACAGCCGCCCCCAAAGGTGCTAGGCAACTTTGCTCCAACTAAAAGGCGACTCAACTTAAGGCGAGTTTGCAGGACAGTCATCTGGCAGAGCTGGGAGGATCACCAGACGTGCTACTGGTCGAGTGTATACATGCCCCTTTATTTCTACATCAGCAGACCTGACATGTCCATCCGGACTGTGATGTGTCTTGATGACATGTCCAACAGGCCAGAGGGCCCTAGGCATCTGTGGATCTACAACCATGACAACCGTTTTCTCAGTTAAGTCTGGGGGAGAGGACTGCCACTTTTGCCGGGTCTGGAGACTTGGAAGGTAGTTTCGGGTGAACCGGGACCAGAAGTTATCTGATAGGACTTGTGAATGCCTCCAATGTCTGCGACTCAACAATTCGGACTCTGGGTAGATCACCTGTGGCAAGGAACCATCTAGCCGCCCCATGAGCAAACCATTTGGTGTCACTGGGTCAATGTCTGCCACATCAGAGGACACATACCCTAAAGGTTTTGAATTCAGAATAGCTTCCACCTCTAGAAGGACTGTCAGCAGGACTTCTTCAGGAACTGATTGAGCTCCCACGGTAGTATAAAGGGCTGACTTTACCGATCGTACTTCTCTCTCCCACACTCCTCCGAAATGTGGGGCTGCTGGAGGATTGAAGTGAAATTGGATCCTTTGACGAGCAAGCTGTTTCTTTAAGTCAGGAGCCATTTCAGAAAAAGCGTCTCTGAGCTCTCTTTCACCCCCTTTGAAGTTTGTTCCCTGGTCTGACCACAGTTCCGCAGGTGTTCCCCGCCGTGCAACAAACCGCCTGAGGGCCATCAGGAAGGAATCAGCATTCATGGTACTGAGGAGGTCCAAGTGCACCGCTCTAGTGGTTAGACACTTGAAGATTATCCCCCAGCGTTTCTCTGTGCGTCTCCCAATCTTAATAAGCATTGGCCCAAAGCAGTCTACTCCACAAGAGTAAAAAGCAGGTTTGTGAAGACGGAGACGGGCAGAAGGCAAGTCTGCCATCTTTGGAAAAGTCGGCTTTGCCCTCCAATGCTGACAGTCTAGACACACATGCTGGTGCCGACGAATGGCTTCACGTCCACGGATGATCCAATAGTAACGCCGGATTTCGGCGAACACTCGCTCAGGCCCTGGATGATGCAGCTTGCAATCATAATGTTTAATCAGTAGCCGGGTAACTGGGTGATGAGCGTCCAACACAATGGGGTGTAAGGCAGATTCTTCAATGGACTCCGCTCTCCTCAATCGACCACCCACTCGGATTAAACCACTGATTATGTCCAGTTCAGGAGCTAAGGTAAGAAGGCGACTGTCTGAGAAAAAACTGGTTTCCCAGTAGGGCTGAACCCGAATATTCGAATAATCGAATATTCGTTCGGTGGGTTGGTATTCGATTTTAAAATTTGACATTCGAATATTCGTTTTTTTTTTTTTTTTTGCACACCTGGGATCCCCCGCGAAACGGTTCTCATTCACACTTGAATAAGGCCGGCGACACACTGGCTGCGTGGCATGTCCGTTTTTATTTCGGCACCCATTAACAGGTTGGAGTTTGCACACTACCTGCTGATACAAGAGTCTCAGGAAAACACGTGCATGGTAGAAAAAGAACCAAGGCCTAAGATGTTAATATGTCATTTTGACGAATACATATTAATAAATGTAATTTTGATGTTTGAAAGTGATAGGTTTTGACATAAATGCAAATATAAACTATAAATATTTAAAATATTATCGATTATACTGGCCAGACCGATCTACTGCGCAAGCGAGTAGAGCGGACCTCAGCAGAAAGTATAAATACAAGTAGTCTGCGTCCGAGCTGTGCGCAGCTGTCGTGTACGCGTCCAAACTGAGTATAACATTGGCTTAAGTGTTCCAGCAACGGGAGTGTTCTAGAGCAGAACAGCGGAGTGTGTGTGGAAGTGCATGATGAGCTTGTGTTTTGGGTTTAGCTGTGTTGTTTTGACATTGTGGAAAATAATAGAAACAAAATTTATTAGACTTTGTACCCGTTATTATCAATCTAAATTAATCTCGTTTTTAATTTAACTTAATTTCGTTTTTCTTTATTTAAATTTCGTTTTTCTTTATTTAAATTTCGTTTTTTCTTTATTTAAATTTCGTTTTTCTTTATGTAAATTTAATTTTTTCTTAGTTTAAATTTCGTTTTTTCTTTATTTAAATTTCGTTTTTTCTTTATTTAAATTTCGTTTTTCTTTATTTAAATTTCGTTTTTCTTTATTTAAATTTCGTTATTTAAATTTCGTTTTTCTTTATTTAAATTTCGTTTTTTCTTTATTTAAATTTCGTTTTTCTTTATGTAGCCTAAATTTAATTTTTTCTTAGTTTAAATTTCGTTTTTTCTTTATTTAAATTTCGTTTTTCTTTATTTAAATTTCGTTTTTCTTTATTTAAATTTCGTTTTTCTTTATTTAAATTTCGTTTTTTCTTTATTTAAATTTCGTTTTTCTTTATTTAAATTTCGTTTTTCTTTATTTAAATTTTGTTTTTTCTTTATTTAAATTTTGTTTTTTCTTTATTTAAATTTAGTTTTTTCTTTATTTAAATTTCGTTTTTTCTTTATTTTAATTTCGTTTTTCTTTATTTAAATTTAGTTTTTCTTTATTTAAATTGTTTTTTCTTTATTTAAATTTTGTTTTTTCTTTATTTAAATTTCGTTTTTCTTTTTTTAAATTTAGTTTCTTTATTTAAATTTAGTTTTTCTTTATTTAAATTATTAGACTACCTTAAAAGTATTGCTTAATTTAACAGACCTGTGTGTGTGCGTTTTATATCACTATAGTGCAGTGTCCGCGTTCTCGGAGCATAAGCCCAGCCGCGTTGAGGCGCGCCGCTTCCCGCTCGCGCTGTTCTGTCGTTTATTAAAAGTTTATTAATTCTGAACGTGTCGCGTCTCACGTGTCTATCTTTATTGCACCAAATCGACACTGCACTCCCTTGTGAAGTCGATTGGATGAACGGTTCTCGAAATAATCAAAATGCAAACAGAGACACATAGAGATTCCTGCTTTTATTAGAGAGAAGATTATGTTCAGCACCCTCTCTCCGAAGCTTCGAATATTCGATGTTCATTACTACCGAAGCTTCGAAGCTTAAAAAATGGTATTCGGACCAGCCCTATTTCCCAGTAACCAAACGCTGATAATCATTGGGGAAAGACTCCTGCTGAACTCGCTTGAGAATAAGGATCTCGGCTTGACGATAATCTTCTGCATCTGGAAAGGATTCAGAAGTAGGGTTTACCAGAATTTCCTTAGCAGTGGCATCCATGAGTTCCTGCCAAGTATTGTGGCTCCAGACATCTGGGATGATTGATTGGGGTGGCACTGCAGTGGCGCCGCAGAAGACAGACTTTCGTAGCTCTGTGTGGTCATCTTTCAGGTCTGTTCTAGGTAGCACTGGCCAGGTAGCTGGATCCTGGAGTAGGAAGGGAGGACCTTGAGACCATCTGTTTATCTCTGTCTCCCTGGTTACTTCCTGGACAGCTCCTGTCTGTATGAGCTTCTCCATCTCTGCACTATAGGTCTTTGCTTTCACTAGATCCTTTAACAAACGCTTCTCGATACTGCGCAGATTTGGCATGACTGACTCCTTAGGGGCATGCAACCGAGGCATATCCTTCTGTCGTAGCAATGGCGTCGCCAGTCGAAGAATTCCATTCACTTCTGTGCGGATGGTCTTGGTTTCAAGTAACTTTAAGGCCTCCTGGTCTTGTTTGGATCTAGTCACCTCTTTCTCATCCCTGTGTGGAACAGCTTCTATTTGCCAGAGTCTTTGGACATTCTTAAAGAGCTCATCTTGTGGTGGAAGGACAGAGGTCAGTAGGCATTGTTGGGAGGATGCAGGCCGCCCCATCAACGATGCGGGGCCCTGGAGGGTCCATCCCAGGCGTGTGTGGACAGCAGCAGGTCCACCTGGAGAACCTAATCTTATAGGCTCGATTGGTGTGATGAGATGTGGCTGATCTGACCCAATCAGAAGTAGAGGCTGAGCATCTTTCACCGGCAGGATGGGAAGACCGCGCAAGTGTTTATACTTCCTCTGCAGTTGATCCATGGGATAAGACTGCCGTGACAGATTGAGGCGATCCGCAGTGAAGGCATATTCAATCTTGTAACATGTTTGAGGCTTATGGGATGCGGATACTTGAAATGATATAGATGACCCATTAAGAACTTCAATGTCTTGTCGCACGGTGTGCAATGGGAGATCTTCAGGTGTACCCTGTATGCCTAGGGCTTTGGCAGCAGTTGGGAGCAGAATGGTTCTCTCAGAGCCGTCATCCAGCAGCGCAAAGGTATCTAAAGTACGGTCTTCATAATGAATATGTACAGGTACTACCTTGAGCATGACACGGGTCCCAACAACAGGTTTGTCCAGGTAAAATCTGTCTGGAGAGGAACTGGTGAGGCAACTCTTCTCAGCACTGACTGTATCCTCTTGGGAGGGTCTAACATTTACATTGTGTAGAGGGCGAAGGTGTTTACCTTGACACAGGTTACAGGGCTTCTTCAGGTCACACTGAGCAGCATGATGAGTCCTGGCACAGCGCCAACAACGATTATTACCTCGAATCCAGTCTTTGGCCTGGTCAGTGGTAAGTTTAGCAAATGGCTTGCATTGACTCAAATAATGCTCTGTACTATCACAGAAGGGACAGAACCGTTTCACTTCGACTGACTTGGTCGGTGGAGTCATACCCGTCTGAGGGGACAGGGAAGTTACATTTTGAGCCACTCCAACCCCATGAAGAATGGCTACAGTCCTTTTACTCTGTATAGGTCGAGAAGTCTGTCGGTCCTGAACTCCTCGTGAGGAAATCTCTACATCAAAGTCATGACACCAGGCTTCATAACGGAGCCAGTCTGAGAGATTATGTAAAGTAGGTACGGTTCCAGGTTGCCGAAACATGTGACGGCGGAACTCAGCTCGCTGTTCAGAAGGAAGTTTGCTCAAAAGACGTGCGACATGTGACCCACAATTCAGTTCAATTGCGCCTTCAGGTCCTAAAGTCTTCAACAAACCCACCAATGACTGTACCTGAAGAGCAAACTTCTGGAATGCAACTGTATCCCCACGCTTTACATCAGGGGCTTCCAGGACACTGGCAATTTTCCTCAAAGCTAGTTGGTGGGGCTGACCAAACTTCTCATGGAGGGCCACCATAGTGTCAGTAAACGGGGTAGGCGAGTTCAAAAAAGCATCGGCAATCAGCTGAGCTTCATCCAACTTTAAGTGGTCCACTAGTATTTGATATTTAAAGAGTTCAGTTCCATCTCGAGGAAGCAGATTCTCCAAAGCGATTCGAAGTCTGGCAAACTCGCTTGGATCTGGTCGGCTGAACTTGGGGATAGTAGGGGTAGGCCCTCTATACACATACTCTGAAGGGTGTGTTAAATATGGCAGTTTCGACTCTACCTTGACCACAGGCGCTGGATACCTCGACGGAGCTGGTATGGACCCAAGTCGGGAAGAAGAAACTGGAATTTGGGCACTTAAAGGTTTCCTATACAAGGTCTGTGCAGCTGAGGATAATAACATTCTGAGGTCTTCAGGTGTTGGAGGTGGTGGTAGCACATCTGGATATTGAAAGCAATACTGAGAATTGCGGTATGCAGGGTGAGCCTGGGAGACCGTTGAATACTTTGGTACCTCTGGTTGGTATGTAGCTTTGTCAGGTTTCGTTAACTTTAAAGCCTCCATACCTCTGCTCAGTTCTGGCTCGGGCCAGGGTGGAAGCTCAGGCCACTCTTCATCATCAGCTGATGTCCGGCCTACGCGACAGGAAAGACTGGATGGCAGTTGGGGTTCTGGTTGCACTGGAGGACGATCATGGCTTTTAGCTGTGCTGAGGTCTGCTTTAAGGGTTTGGGCTACTTTGACCAGTTCTTTGAACTCAGTACGAACTTCTTTCAACTCCATCAGGTCAGAACGGAAGGCTTGGTGAGATTGCAGCAGCTGTACATTTTCTCTGCGAATGGCTTGGAGCTCGTTATAGAATTCAGGCTCGGTGTAGCGATTCTGCGGGACTGATGTGAATGACTGAGGCAGGTTTTCGCTGCGCTCTGCATAACTGAAGCTTGGTGGTCTGAACTGAGGGCCTGTGCGAGGAGCAGCATCATCATAGAGGTAGTCAGGATGGTCCCATGATGACTGGAGAGGTGTCATGTGGGCAGGTACCTCCCAGGGTGATGAAATAGCATGTTCACTTACAGGTCTGCCCCCTACATACTGCACTTCAAAGTCTTGGAGTCGAACTGGTGGATGTGTTCGGCGTTTTGGTCTGGTTGCTCCAACAATCTCCTCATCGGACTCCATGATACCAGGAATGAACACTACATCCGGCTCGAAGGACCAATTTGTTGGAGAGGAAAGTTGACTGCTAGGCTCTAGTTCTACTTGTTAGCAGTATACACCCCTGGGTGTCGGTCAGAACACAAAGAATGAGGAGACTGGTGCTTCTTTCCAAAGTGTATTGAATATTAGTCTAAAATAACAAAAACATATTACATTAGTAAAGTAGAAATGTGTACATTCACAGATGAATCAGTCACTTCTTCATTCAGAATACTAAACTATTCAGTATCACCTCTAAATAACCGTTAAAGCTCAAAATATGCAGAGGATGGGCAACTGAAAACAATATAACTATTGTATTATCACAAGAAATTACTTTGGCATTAATATGTATTATTAATGATTCCAGATGCATCAACAAACTATCTTAATTTCCCAAATTAGCATAATCAAAAGGAAATAATACTGGATAATCCTTCTGCAGAATAATTAGCTAACCTATTATAGACATATACAACGTAAACTGTCACATTTGACTATATTTAGCAGAAATCGCGTTACATGTCTTGTTTATCTGTCAAACGATCGCACATGAATCGGTACATGTCCGGGCGTGCACATTTAAATGCACAAAGCTCAATAATACACTGAAACACGGTTAAAACATCAAGAAATCAGAGTAAACTTACTTTATGGTCATTTACTAATACTTTAACACCCAAACGCCAACAAACATCCGAATAACAGGCAAGAAGAAACTTCTAGGTGCGCAGCTGCCGTTCTCTCAGTAATCTATATTGACGCAACAGGCAGCAAAAACCATAACAATAATGCCTCCTACTGGAAGCATCGGGTATCGCACTCTAAAATAACTATCAAAATAAAAGTCCCACAATAAAAGTCTTCATTCTCCGGGAGCCTTTTATACAATAATTATACACAGCACACACACATATATTATGTAAACACAAACTTTTATTTTGGATGTGATTAATCACGATTAATCTTTTGACAGCCCTAATATATATATATATATATATATATATATATATGTTATACTCGTTTTACAGACAAATGAAGCAATGTTTACTTTAATATAGAATGTTTTAACTATTTTATTATCTATAATTTTAAAGACATGTCATATTTCAAAAAGTAACTCAGATATTTGGTTGTAAATTTTTAATAAATGCATTAGTTGCTTGAAAAAAGTAATCTGATTACGTAACTCGCGTTATTTGTAATGCGTATCCCCAACACTGTCCATTATTTATTTACCGGTATCTATAAATAAATCCCAGAATGACATTCTCAAAGTGAAAGAAGATTAATTAGCCTACTTGTTTTATTTGACTGAAAATACAGTCAACCGTAATGTTCTAAAGTTTTATTACTATTTAAAATATAGTTCAAAAGTTATTGACTCTTTTTAATCACTTTTTGTGTCATTTGTAAGTAAACCTCTAATTTTCCCGAATGTCTTTATTATAGTTTTGTCGCTGATCCAGACTTTTGAACTCCTGCTCCATAGTAAATTCGTAAAGAAATAGGGAAATTACTGCTTTGAACTTATAATTTCAAATAATTTGTATTTATCAACTTGAGTACAGATTCAGGGTTTTACACCTAAAAAACAAGACGATACATAAAATAAAATAAACAACAACAAAGAATGATAAAAAAATATTTGATGTGTAGAACCTGTCATTTTACAACATAATTGCTGTTCACTTAATGCTATCATTCCAAGCTTTTTAAACATTAAGATTTAAGCATTACTTATAATATTTGAGAATTATAATATATATTCTTTTACAAATTTACTGTTAGATAATTTGTTTTCTTAGCAAGTGCAAAAGTTTCCCAGTGTCATTAACATCATGTACAATGTAAAAATGCACCCGATCAGATTTTTATGTGACAAATGCTTTTCCTCTCAATATTATTATGTTTTTCCAAAAAAAAAAAAACTGAATAGAGTATAAAAGTGACTGCAAACATGGGGACAAAAAAACAGCAAAAAAAACCTCATGATGTAATTAAATATTTGATCATTAACCCCTTAACTGTCACCCCCCCCCCCCCCCTTTTTTTGCATTGACATGGAAATCACTGTCCAAACTTAAATGGTTGTAATTCAAGAATGCTTTGGAATATAGACCTAAGGCTGGTCTTGTTTTTTTTTTAAGAAAACATTTGGCAGATTATTGTAAATTATAAAAGTGAAACAGAAAAAAAGTTATAGAAGTTTGAGTTCATGAAAATGTACAAATATAATTATTTATATTTAATATAAAATATACATTTTACAAAACATGTTTTACTCTAAAACTGCAAGAATTCGTCCAAATTTTAGGTTGATATAAAAAAAAAAGGGCTTTCAGTGAGATTTTATGAAGACGCAGTACCAAACTTTTTCTCTAGATGACAACCAGACTCCATTACTGCCCGAATAAGGGTGCCGCCATTTCCATAAATGTTTTGAGTTCTCTGAACCATATATTTCCATAATTTTCATACAATTTATGACATCCTACTCAGACTTTTTTTGTCTCATAAAATTGAATTGGTGTTATCTTTTGAATTCTTAAAAAAGTAATTGTGTGCACATCCCATCTTCTGGCAGGTGCAGGACAAAAGAAACTAATGAAGTGAAAAAAAGGTAATGTCCGCAACACTGCTCTTTGCTCCCATATTTAATAACAAATGCAACGTTTCGACCGACTGAGTCTTCTTCAAGCTTCTTTCAAGCCTGAAAAAGACCCAGTAGGGTCGAAACGTTGCATTTGTTATTAAATATGGGAGCAAAGAGCAGTGTTGCGGACATTACCTTTTTTTCATCTTTAGAATTCTTGGCATGAAAACAAACTGAGGTTTCTTCCAATCTTTCATGATTTTTTTTCAGCGCTGTTTCAAAATAAAGGCCTGAACACTCCTAATGAGTATGAAATATTCTTGTTGCAAATTGATAAATTACATTATTTTAAAAAACAGTCACCAAATATGAAAACTAGAGATGGCAAGCTTTCAAATGATACATAGTTTGTTAATATTACTTTAGGTTTTTACTAAGGTATTATTGTTTTAAATGTGTAATGGCAAGCATAGTTGTTAATTCATATTTTAATTTATTTTCAAGTACTCAGAGGAATCACACTCATAATCAAGTCCATTTTCCCCTGATCCCGTCTGAACTCCTCCATGTGTCTGCAGGTGGTGTATAACGTGGGCTTGTGCATCTGTCTGTTTGACATCACTAAACTGGAGGATTCCTACATCTTTCCTGGAGACGGAGCGTCTCACACTAAAGGTACAAGCGTCATAGCAACAGCACCATAGCAACATCATCATAACTCACGGTTACTCGCTGCATAACCTCTCTCTCCTCTCCTGCAGTTCACTTTCGATACGTGGTTTTCCACCCGTTCCTGGACGCGATCCTGGTGGGAAAGATTAAAGGCTGCAGTGCCGAGGGCGTTCACGGTGAGAGAGGCCACACCCAACACCCATGATGCTTTGCTCTCGCGCTGTTCTGCAATGGCAGGGTTGTTATAGTTAACGAAAACCATTAAAAAAAATTATTACTTGAAAAAATTTTTATATATTTATTTATTTTAAAAAATGACAAATAATTTTTATAAAAATTTTAATAAAAATATTTTCTCTGCTAAAATTGACAATTACTAAACTTTTCGCTAAAATTTAAATTGATGGAAAATATAAAAATAAAAACTAATTTAAATGATAGTGGTACTAAAACGACACTGTCAAATAAATTAATCTACATGCTCATCATTCCAAGCCTTTATTCCAGTAGATGTGGAACATTAGAACTTTGTTTAATGGAATAATGGCTTATTTGGAATTTAGCATCTACTTGGAAATAGAAAAAAAAAAAATCATTGTAAAATTTTTATATTGGTAAATAATCAGTTTGTGTGTGTGTGTTGATTCCACAGTGAGCCTCGGATTCTTTGATGACATCATAATCCCGCCGGAGTCGCTACAGCAACCGGCTAAATTGTATCCTGGATTTCCACTTCTAAACTTATTTAATATTTTTGTATATATTATATACATTTAACGTAATTTTTATAATAAAAATATATGTATAGATAGATAGATAGATATTAGGGCGGTGCAACGATTAATCGCGATTAATCGCGTCCAAAAATAAATAAATATATATATATAGCCTATATAAGAAATATTTGCATGTATATACTTTAAATATATGTAATTTATATTATATATAAATATGAATATTATATATATAAATAAAAAAAATCTTAAATATATACATGCATGTGTGTATATAGAAAATATACATATATTATGTAAACACAAACTTTTATTTTCAATGTGATTAATCGCGATTAATCGTTGCACCGCCCTAATATCTATTTTTTTTATTTATTATTATTCTTTTTTTTTATGGTGTATTAGTAGTAAATGAGCTGAAGTGAGTTTGTCTACCCATCATGCCCTGTTCCTTCACGGTTGGCGCAGTGATGATGCGGAGCAGGTGTGGATGTGGGAGTACGAGACGGACGAGGGCACTCACGACCTCTACATGGACCAGGGCGAAGAGATCCGCTTCCGGGTCGTGGACGAGCTGTTCCTCGACACGTCTCCCACCGGCCCCAGCACAGAGAAGGAAGCGCCGAGCGCAGCCGGCCCCACAGCGCCGCCCGCAGGAGTGGAGGACGCCGCCGCGCCGCAGAAAGAGGCTCCATACACACTCATAGTGAGAAGATTACGAACAAAATATACTTACAGTGACTTTAAACCTGTTCCATCCACTCTTTCCCTTTGGAATAACATCCCAGCTAACAGGGAAAAGTTCAAAGTTACAGTCAAACCTAAATGTATTCAGACACCTTCAACATTATCACAGTTTATTCACTATAGGTTAGAAAATGGTAATAGAATATAACAAAAACTCAGTTGATATTTGACAGGTTTTGTCCGTCCTTCTGTTAGACTGTCTCACACATGAATTATGTTGAATATCTGTCAGCTGGTAAATTTAACTACACAATTAGACAATACCAGTTTAGCTCAACCAATGACCAAGCAATGCTTCATTGTGTTCAGTCTGTGTGTAAAAAGAGCATTAGCAATTAAAGAAAAAACACTTCAGCAAAACATGTTCAGTTCAAAGTGTCTCAATCATTTTTGCTCCCAAAATTTTATAAATGTTACTGGTAGTCACTGTATGAAGAATGTTTGGCTATAATATGTCACAGTTTACTTTATCTTCGCTTGCATAAATTAACTATAGTGTCTTGCACCCACTAGTAAAAAAAAAAAGAAAAATGTATATCTGGTGTCTGAATAATTTTTGGTTCGACTGTAATGTTTTCAAAATGTAAGCAAAAAATTTTCATCTAACGTTTTTTTTTTTTTTTATGTTGCTTGTTTCGGAATATTCTGAGAACACTCAAAAGTAACATTCCAAGAATGTGAGCAAAATGATAAAACTGAACATTCCGTGAATGTTTTTTTCTTCTTCTCTTATTCTCACAATCTAGAAAAACTGTTGAACGTTCTCAGAAATAACGTTTTCATAACTTAATGGGAACGTTAGTCTGGATGCGTTGATAAATTGCTGATAACAAGGCCACTAACGTCTGTTCTTCTCTTTGGCAGGGATCCGTTAGTGAACCGGGTCTGGGTCTGTTGTCCTGGTGGAACAGTTAACAGTCTCTTCTGTGATATAAACTGAGAAACATCAGCTCTGCTTTTCACAAGACTCATTTACTCCTTCATGAACTCAAGCTCTGTGGACCAATCAGTGAGCAGATGCTGCGGACCAATCAGAGACACTTAACGAAGAGTCATTTGTAATGATTCAAAAGGGATTATTATGTTGTAATTCTGCTGTTGTTTGGAGGATTGAGATCATTTGAGTTTAATTACTTTTTTTGTTGAGACCTACAGAGTTTACTTTATAGATTAATACATTTTTATTTGGAAACAAAAACCATGTTTAGCTTCAAATAATGTCTTTTTGACGCTGGATTGAATATTCATGTGAGGTCATGTATATGGTTTTTGGATTTTTTTGTTTTGTTTTGAAAAAATTGAATATAAAAATATTTAGAAAATTGTACAGACTAAAGTGTTGTTGTTTAAAAAGATATATAGTATTATTTTAGGTAACACTTTATTTTACAGTGTCCTTGTTACATATGTTACATTTACTTACCATAGTAATAACAGTGAATTATGCATAATTACATGCAACTAGCAACTAACCCTCAACCAAATCCTATAGTAAGTAGGCTACATGTTGTTACTCGGTAGCCTACTTAAATATATAATTACACAGTAACAATTATACCTTTAATAACGTGTAACCTGTATGTAATTATATTAATTTAATTGATTATGTCAGCTGACTTCTGTTTACACAATCTCTCGTGACATTATGATAGTTCTCTGACGGGAGTGACTCATGTTCCGGGATTCGTGACGCTGCCTCAGTAAACGCGTCGGTTCTCCCGGTAAACGCGTGTTAACGGGGATCTCCTCCATCACACGGTCCTCACTGCGGATTCACACTTCATCTTATATAACTGCGCTCGACAGGACGGGACAGAAGCATCTGCGAACTCCAGCTGTAAGTTTCTGCATTTGGTCCATTTATTATAGCGCGTTTCTATCTTTAGTATAATTGTTCCCGTAATGCGTGGGCTATTAAAAAAAAACTAATCTAAAATCAAATATTAGTGCTTGTACATTTTAGTGGTCCTGTCTCCTACCTTTTGTTCAAAAGCACCGGCCGTATACGTGCTTTAAAACTTAACACGCTCCCTATATAGACAGCATGTTTTTAGGTAGCCTATTATATTGTGTTATATTAATAATCGCACATATAATGCAGTCAAAATGCTGTCTAGCAAGTCAGCCAACGAGGTTTTGAGGAGCAATCCCTGCCCTCCATCAAGAACATTCTGGAATCGGGTGACGCTGACTTGAACGGAACCTGGAAAAATAACAGCATAATTCAAACGTTCCTTAACGCAATGAATGACAGCTTCTGTTCTGGTCATTTTTTGCCGCGGAATTTCGGGTCAGAATTCCATCGCATCATAAGTTCTGTCTATTATTTTAAGTGATGTAGGCTAATTTCACATTTTATCCCGTTTTAGCCAAAAGCAGGACAGTGATTGTGGATCTTATGATGTTTCTGTCGCTGTGACTTGGAATTTCACAGTACGTGATGACGCTATAAATTCGAGTGTTGCATAATAACAGCAGAACCAGCGACTCTGACGTCACGAGGACAGATTTCGCGTCACTGCGCACGAATCTTACAGACACTTTTAACCTAGAAATTATAAATAAACTTCTGACAGCTGATGTACAGTTTGATTTGATCTCTTTCCTATACAGACCTGCATACTTATTAACCTCTAATGCATCCCGATTTGCGTACAGTAGTGTGTTCATACAGAAGATTCCAACAATAAGTGCACTTCATATAGCCTACCCGGATTAGTGTGAAATGTTAAATTACTAACTAGCTGTAAATGTCATACACTAAACAGTGTAGTGTGTAAAGTGCATAGTGTATTTGTAATTTGGGACACACCTCTACTGTATGCTTTTTTAATATAAACTATTCAAGAGTCGTCTACTTATAATTGAATCATAAACTTTTCAAACAGTAGATAGTATGCTAAATTGTTGCATGACCTCATTATACTGCATGTTTAATTAGGTAATTAATCTCAGATAAAATATTTACATTGCTTTTTTAATCCATTTTTATAAAAGCTGCAATTAAGCAATCAAAATAGACATTAATGTTTACATTTTTTATGCTGGAAATAAGGTCATGTCAAGTGCACTGCATTGTGGGATACAGTATTTAACATACATACATACTGCACACAATACACACAGCAGGCTCCTACAGATATAGTATGTATGCTAATAATATGAGGATAAATGAATAAGGATTTCAGTGCTATGTTGAAAAAGTGATGAACGGAGTCTAGCAACATTACGTTTATTAAATAATGCATTATGTATTAATAATATGAGAGCCAAAATAAAGCAAACCATCGTATATAACACCAGTAATTTTCACTTAAGTGGAAATACTAACTGGTTATCAATAAGCAGCATTAAAGATTGAGATTTAGGTAAAGTAGACCCAGAACCAATAAGAATTATACTATAATTATACTATAATTATACTTAATACTAACTCTGTTTTGTTAGTATTAAGCTTAAAAAAAAACTTGTTAGTCATTCATGTGTTACATCCTGCAAACATTTAGTGAGTTCAAGTGGGGGATGGGAAACATTAGGTTTTGTAGATATGTACAACTGTGTATCATCTGTATAGGAATGAAAGTTGATGCCGTAAATGCGAACAATATAACCAAGAGATAAAATATAGATAATAAATAAAAGCGGACCCAGCACTGGCCCCTGTGGAACACCTTGAGTAGCTGAGACTTACAAACTGAGACGCTGCATAGGGTAAAAAAAACAACAACTAATAGATATCACCATACTTAACCAGGTGATTGATTACATTATTGGGAAATGCGAATGAGCTGTTATCTAATTAAATCTGAGCTAATTTGCATAGATTTCTATAACAAAAATCTGAACGTTGGATGAAGTCAGGTTCAAAATTCTTGTTTAATTTATATATATATATATATATATTAGACTCAACGGTTTAAGGAATAAGATGTTGTATAAAATCAGGAAAATTATATATGTAATACAAACCCCTCAGTAAAAACCTTCAGAATATAGATATAAGAATAAAACTGTAAAGTTTGGTGAATGTAAGTGTTACTGAAGTGGAGATTTCTTGCTCAATGTAGGAGGAAAACAGCCTTTAAAGATATATACTGTAATTTAAATCTACAGACGCAAATAGATAAAGTACTCTTAAAGATACAGTTAAAAGTGTATTTTGGATGTTTCCTTTCCACTAGTCTGAAAAAACATTTTATGAAAAGCCCAAAATCTCAAAATTGACAGATGCATGAAAAAACACAGTTTTTGCATGTAGTGTCTCGCCTTAATCTGTAAAATCGGTTTTCTATCACTTAAATAGGATGAAAACCAAAGACGTTTTTGTGTAGTATAGTAGTATGCAATTGTGAAATTAGCCTTTTAATGTAGAAGTGATAAAAAGTGATGTACAGTTAACTATGATTTTGGAGCTGTTCCTTGCGTTCTTTAAGGCCTCTTTGAAATATGACCAAGAGATAAAATATAGATAAATAGAAAATATATCTCTATAAAATATAGATAATAAATAAAAGCGGACCCAACACTGACCCCTGTGGAACACCATGAGTAACTGAGACTCTGTCACTTCAATAGGATGAAAAACAAATACGTTTTTGAGTAGTACAGTAGTATGAAATAGTCTTTTAATGTAGAAGTGATGAAAATACACAAGTGGTGTACAGTTCACTCTGATCTTGGAGTGGTTCCTTGGTTTCTTTAAGGCCTCAATGAACACAATGCAGGGTTTTGTGCGCGAGGAACTGGGCACGCACCCTAGCGCCCCGGGCACAAACTGTCTTGCATGTCCACACACACACACACACACACACACACACACACACACACACACACACACACACACACACACACACACACACACAGAGCCTTTGTGCAGAGCAGAGTAAAGCTGTGTTACTGCATGTCACTACACAGAACAATCTGTGTCCCTGCAAATAAAAAACAGAGCAAAGTACGCATGCAAAGTGTTTTCCATTAATGTGCGCCACTGAGAGTAGTCTTGCACTTGTTTCCTTGAGTTTAGTATTTTTCTCAAGACAGCAGGTCGTGTTCTGCAAGCATTTGGAGAGCATTCAGAGAGACCGGATCATGGCGGACCCGGAGCTGTCGTCCCCGACGGACCCGTCCCTGCGCTCCCCGCGCTCGGCGACGCTGTCGCTGTCGTTCCCGTTCCTGCGCGAGGGGAGCCGCATCTGGGACAGACCCGCGCCGCAGCCCGGAGAGTTACCGAGCCCCCTGCCCACCAAACGCACGCGCACCTACTCCGCGTAAGTCAAGCACACACGAGTCACAAACATGAACCCTTTACTTGCTGGACAAACATTGAGGGTGCGTTTACACGACAACGATATGCTTAAAACTGAGACGTTTTTTCTTTCCTACAAGTGACACCATTGTCAAAACGCACGGATCCGTGAAAATGAATAAAAACACTGCACTCTGCTGCCAGGCCATTAGATGGCGATGAAACACTATAGACTGAACACGTAATAAGCATGTGCATGACGTCATCGTCTTCAGAGATTCACGTTTTTGTTGTTTACGCGGAGACCGTTTTCAAAAACTTTTCAGGCACCCATAACGGCGTTGTCGTATAAACAAATGGCCAAAACACATACAAAATGTAAGTTTTTAGTTGAGAACTATTGCACTATTAATGGGACCATTCACACAGAATGTATTTTTGTGGTAAAAACGTGAGACGCAGCTCAGTGGAATGAAGAAAACAAACCTTTTTAGACGTTTACTTAATTTTCCGCATAGCTTTCAAAGTATACTCAAGCGCAGATGGACGAGGACAATTGCTTTTTCTATACTCTAGTAGACGCCAGAGGGCAGCACTGAGTCGTTTCATTTACAGGACATTCGCTTGGAAGGACAGAAAAAGAAAGCAGCGGATCCGCCGTGGCGCGCAAGGTTTAGAACAAGAGTAAGAACTAAAAGTAAAAAACTATGGAGAAGGATATGCTGCTTTGTTTACTGTTCTTGGAACAGCGTGTTGTTTTGTATCGCTCTTTCCGCACTCTTCTTCCACTACTGCACTATACATCACAGCTGCATTTTGCCACCTAGTGGACACTTCTGTCTCAACATTCACCTTGCGCATGCGCAGTTGCGCTTGTGCCCGGGATAACCATCAGAGGGCACTCCAACCTGGACAATCACCACACATCCACAGACTGTGTTACCCATAATCCTTTGCCCAGACCATCACCCATTATCACATTCACCTGTGTCTCATCTTGTTTACTCACTCTATATTAGCCTGGTTCTTTCTGTCATTCCCTGCGAAGTCTTGTTTAGTGTTCCTACTGCAATTCCAAGCCTGTTTCTCCCGTGTCCTGGTTCTCTTTATTCTCTGCCTCTGGATTACGTCTTTGGATGACCCTCTGTTCAATAAAACTGCATTTGGATCCTCTTCCTTCTTGTCTCAGAGCAGAACATGACAATATAAGTAGGGAAGTATACGATTTCGGACGCAGCGCTGGTTATATTTCATTTTCTACTTTCAAACGTCTTTTACTTTTAACATTTCAAAGTATACTACTTACCATGAGCACGATTTAGTAGACTTTTGTTTTTAAGTGCTCAAATCAACAATTTTAAAAGTGATTATGAGATGATAAAAAATAAGTCGACAGAATTTCACATGCATAAACTAGACTATAAGAAACTGAATGAACGGTCAAATGTAAAAGAGCAGAATGACACCTTTGAACTATTTTACAAGGTGGCTATGTCATATCATTTTGTACGAGGTGAATCGTATACTCATTTTTTGGGGAAAAGAAAGCTTGAAGATCCGTCCACCCGTAATAAACCTAACCATAACTGGGGTGTAAGCAATTCATACACAAATGTACAAATGAGATGGTAGTCCTACTAATTCGGATGAATTAGCCACCAATTGGACAAAACATAAACAGCTATGAGTCCTGAGATCGTTGTGTGTGTGTGTGTGTGTGTGTGTGTGCAGGACTGTGCGCGCGAACGCGGGCCCCGTCTTCAAAGGTGTGTGTAAAGCCTTCTCGCGCTCGCAGGGTCACGGCTTCATCAGACCGGCTCTCGGTGGAGAGGACATCTTCGTGCACATCTCAGAGTGAGTCCCAGTTCAACACCAGTACCAGCTCACACACTGAACCAGCGCAACATCACGAGTCAGAAGACAGGATATCTGATTATATCTGACTCGCAGAAACATGCATAATAATACGGTTTAAAGGTAAAATAGCAACAACTAAAACAACAATAATAATAATTAAAAAGTATTTTTATAAAGTATTACAAGAAAAGTAATAATAATTGTAATATAATAATATGAATAATAATCATTTTAAAAGATAATATTAGCAATAAATAATGATATTAATAATTATTTAAATATAATATATAGGGCTGTTAAACGATTAATCGCGATAAATCGCATCCAAAATAAAAGTTTGTGTTTACATAATAAATGTGTGTGTACTGTGTATAATTATTTTATATATTTAAATACACACACACACACATGCTTGTATATATATATATATATATATATATATATATATATATGTATATGTATACATATGTATATATTTAAGAAATATTTGCATGTATATACTGTATATAGATTTATATATAATTTATATTATATATAAATTATAAATATTTTATATATAAATAACACATCTTTCTTGAATATATACATGAACATGTTTGTATTTATATATACAAAATAATTATACACAGTACACACACATTTATTATGTAAACACAAACTTTTATTTTGGATGCGATTAATCATTTAACAGCCCTAATAATATATAACTGTAAAATATATTATTAAAAATATAACAACAATTGTATAAAGTATACTAAAAATAACAACAATATTTATAATAATTTATGAGGTATAACAACCGTAAAAACAACAGTAGTAATTTTATAAATATAATAATAAAAATGTTAAATAATTATAAGTATATTATTATTAATATTTTGATAAAGTTTAATAATATTTTTTTAAGTATACTAATAATAACAATAATAATAATTGTATAAAGTATAACAACAACAGTAACAATAATTGTAAAATATAATAGTAATAATTTTTATAAAATGTAATAATAAATATAATTCAAAGCATAATAATAATAATAGTATTATTACATAATAATAAAATAAAAGAATAATAATTAACTAAATATTTATTGTCTGTGGTTTTAGAAAATTCCTGGGGGGTTTTTTGTGTGTGTTAAATCTGTTGAAAAATCAGAAAACTTCATATGCCATTATATTTAAAAAAAAAATGATACATTTATCAAGAATAAATGTAGTATATTTTTCTACTAGCCTATAGTATATTTGTATTAGACTGATATATGTGCAGTGTGTGATTTACACTGTAGGTCTCACCCTAGCTGAACTTTCACAATACTAATCTGGCCTTCAACGTGTGATAAATGTTTCAAAACAGACCGTGCCGTGCCACCAGTAGGGAGTAGCTAGAAGATTTGATAACAAAAACTGTGGATGAGCTTATTAAAAAGTGCTGGGAAGTGTATGTTAGTGGGCAGATGGCAGATGAAGAGAAGAGGAAAACACCTGTATATGAGGTCATTGGTCAAAAACACAATAAAAACACGACACTACACTCAATAATCTGAAATATCAGAGTCATCTAGAAGCAAATGTCATGTTTGATTGCAAAAATCAATGCGTGTCAATCAAACCGTGTGTTTTCCCGCCGGTGTGTCTCTTGCAGTATTGAAGGAGAGTATGTTCCTATGGAGGGGGACGAGGTCACGTACAAGGTCTGTGCCGTCCCGCCCAAGAACGTGAAGGTCCAGGCCGTGGAGGTGCTCCTCACGCACCTGAAGCCCGGGACCAAACACGAGACCTGGTCGGGCCAGATCATCAGCTCCTAGAGACTATTGTTGTGAGAGCAGAGCATCATGGGAGCAAGGCTGGTGAAAGTTGAAGGTTGCAGAGAATGTCGGAAGAGTTCAGCCGTCGAACGGAGAACGGGGACGCTTAGAAACAGACACAAACGCAAATACACAACTCACATGTTTCTGTTGCAGTGTTGACGCTCTCAGTGCCAATTCACAGCAGCTTTTTCTGTTTTAGGCTCAACAGCGTCGGTCTTTAAAGCTTTGTTGCCAATGCTTGTGTTCTTGCGTATAGCGTCTGTTTCTGGTTAAACGAGACGTCGGAAACGGAGAGAGATTGTGAAATGATGGTTGAACATCCTCAAACTGAACTGTGAACCGAACGCATCGATCCAGATGTGCACATGCTACACTGGTGACTGGTTTTTGGCTCATTTATTTCTGTTTATTTCCAGACAGCAACATAGTGTCGGCCCACATCTGCTACACCGCAAAAACTCCAGTGTTAAATGAACTGTCCTGGGAGTTTATTTGACTCAAGAGTGTTAAAATATGAGTGTTATAAGGAACACTGAAGCAGTGTTAAAGTTAACGAGATAATTGACCGTTCGCAAAGACCGGACAAAAGGACAAAATGGCGGATGGCGAAGTATGATTGGTCAGATCGCCTGTCAATCAAGCTCCCTGCAAAGGGTCAATTAAAGTGATTAATTGAGTGATGATTGAGCATTATTGAAGACATGTGATGTTAACAAGCAGAATCACCAAAGGAGAAAAATCACAATTTGTTAAACACAGTGTTTGCTTTAGTTGGGCTCTTCACACCTTACGTTTTTAACTTTTTAATTTTGTTTGGCTGCTGTAACGGAGTTGAGGAATCTATGATGTGGGCCGACACTATGTTGCTGTCTGAGTTTATGCATTCATTTTTTGATAATTCTGTGTTATATTGATGGTAATATTAGGTACATGGTAAAATATCACTGATGTTTTGCAGTAGTGAGAGTTTAGGGGGCAAATGCTTCATTCTCAGTAAACTTGCAATGGAAAAATCGTAATGGTCCTAAAACTAAACGTCATTTTTACCACGCAAATAATTTTCATTTGATTTCTGGGTGAAGTACAAGTCGGACATGATCTTGACGGGGTTTTGTAACGTTAAGCTCTGTCATATATGCTGGAACTGAAGCATCATAGACTAATATTGCACTCGAAAGCCCAAATATAAACTGCCAAACTGACTTCATCTCCCAGAATTCCCGGGAGTCTTTCAGGGTTAAAACAAGCAGCATTTTGTAGACAAGCTGAGGAATAACAGTCGGCTAGCAAAAGCATTTACACAGATTTTCACAGCAAGTTATTTTTGCTATATGTGTGTGTGTGACGTTCATGATGATGTAACGACGGTGATGCACTGTTGCGTTAAATGTTTTGGTCACATGATCCGTTGCACGTTCTTGAGTTTGTCTTGTGATTTGATCGTCAGATTTCTGGACCCTCAGTTGTGTTTTAACTGTGATTGTTTTTTTATTTATTTCTATTTTCAGCACTTTTTAGAGCTCAGATCACTGTGGTCGACGTCATTTCCTTGTGAACTTTGACGGACTAATAAAAATGACTTTATGATTCACACGTTTGTCTCTCACTGCAAAGCAAAGTCATTAATTAAACAAACAATTATATTTGCACAAAACTTTTAACCACAGCATCTTCACATACACAAATATTACACGTCCAGCATCCATAAACAAAGATCAGACTCCTTTACATTTTTTTGAAAAATGTATATTTACAATAAACAGACATGTTCATGATGCATCACATTAGTATTATATTAGCAATCGCATGGATTCTTCACACAAACGTAATCATGATTATTGATATCACATATTTTACCTTTTATCAGGAGTGTTACCAACATACATTCAACTAAAGAGTAACCAAAACAATTACCAAGATCCTCAATAAATGAGTTTGTTTAATAACCATGTTTGCTTGTTGAAATTGAGATAATATCTTTCTTTTCCAGCAGAACAAACTCGCAGATGAAACTAAAGGGGCGCTCGAGCCACTCCAGCACCCTTTACACCATTAGAGTCATTTTACCAAATTAATTCAAGTTAAAGTGCATTTATGACATCAGATATGAAACGCTATTAACATTCGCATTACCAACAGACAGCAGATTCTGGATTATAATCTAAAAAAATTAGAAACACCTGATCCAGAGATTTCCGGATTAAAAAAAAAAGTTTTACAAATGCCCTGAATATCTATCGTATCGGCATCATGTTTTCAGAGATCAACGGGAGTGTTTCAGTGATTGCGAGGAATCTCTGGAATGGTTAACACGTGAATATCACATTTAAACAGATTAACGAAATTTCGCTGGCAAAAAAAAAAGGCCCATTGTCTTTTGTCAATAGTGTGTCGATGTGTGAAGCACAGCAACAACAGTCATTTTCAAACCAAGCAGAATTCTATTGGTCAACAGAGTTCATTAGTGCCCGCCCACTTTTTCCGACGGCTGGTTCCGGAAGTGTTATTTCCATTCATTTTCTCCCATAGGGATTTGAAAAATAAAGTCTTTGTTAAAGCGTTATAAGTCACTAACCAAGCCAATCAGCTACGAGGTGAATAATAATACGAACTTTGATTGGAAGCAAAAAAGTATTTGAAATACAGACAAAAATACAAAGGTACACGATTGTGAAAGAACTACAATCCCATGAAGCATTGCTAACAGCATAATCAAATGAAAAATAAATATGCATATTGAAATATTTTGAGAGTGTAGGACTCAATTCCATAAAGAGATATCTTGGTGCTTTAGCTTGTTTCAACTCTCTGATTGGTGGAGTTGCTGTACAGCATCATGGGTAATGTAGTTTTTTTTTTTTACTATGAATTCCGCTGTTAAACACAAAGTTAAAATAATGCGGGCTGACGGCTTCAACAGAAACAAATACTATCACTTAAAAATCGTAACTCACAATAAGGCTGTCTTTAAAGGTTTATCAATTATCTTTAAAAAGCAATTTCCCTATGAAGAAAATGAAAGTTTTTACTTCCCGAACCAGACTGTTGCCCTATATTCGCATTACCAAATGAACCCAAAGCGAAATCTGCATGGAATAAAAACTCATTCCTATTAAAATGACTGGATATGGCCTGCGAAAACGTGCAGAGCAACGGTAAATTGTGCAAAGCAACACAAATTAGATCACTAATAGTTAACTTTTTTTTCGTTCTCAAGTGTAAATCTCACGTTCTCTCACTATAGCCTACGTGAATATCTCTGTCATTCATTCATAAATATGCGGGATATCTTCATATCTCAAGAGTCCAGTCTGAGATCACAGGGAATAATGGAAACACATTCAGCTACAATCACACACACTCGGACACACACAACAACGATAATAAAACTCATTCTGAAATCAATGTGACAGCAGCAAATACGATCACGAGACCATCACAAAACTTGAGATAAACACGGAACAGAATCGATCACTCGTTTCGCCACGAACACGGCGGTCACGTTCACACTGTCATTTCTCACAAGTGTTTGATTGATATTACACCAAGAGGTCGGCCATTTACAGCAGTGCTGAACTCCTGCACAACTCACGCAGTGACAGAAGCATCTATATATCTGATAACCGAGCTAAAACGGCTCATCCGAGGTCCTAGAAAACCACCGAAACAGAGTAAAATCAGATAGCTATGGGCAAATTGTCTATTAATTTCCGATATTCTTGTTGCTGCTCTTCTGAAATTCGTTACACATCGCTCTGTTTGTTGCTAGGATAACAACAGTTTTAAAAGTTTAATTTTCGGGCTGGTCAAACATTGTCAGCGCTTGTCAACAGATGGCCAAATAAATCAGGAGGCGGAGCTTAATGTTTTCACAGAAACCGAGAGCGGGAATGTAATGTTCAGTTTTAACGGTTGAAGAATGTGAGGTAAGATATAGCTACATATTTAAAATCTGACAACTGCTGTAGGACAGACAAGTTAAATAATATGACCGGGATGTATGGGATGCAAACTATAGCCTACTCGACTGCTTTTTGTCAGATTTCGCTATTATTTTGAAATAAAATTCCACCATTCACTAAAAGAAAATGGCGTAGAAACATTTCATAAATTGCTAATACATTTCACAAATTACAAAGAAAAGGCAAGTAATGCATAGAATTAAACATGAACTTTCGAAGTAGGAACTATTTTCATGTAAAACATAATATAGGTAATAATTTGTTTTATTTACAACTTCGAAAAATATTTTTCCCAGTGTTTATAAACAATATTATATAATTATTATAATAATGTATATTATTCTTGTAATGCTCAATTGTTAATGTGCCGAGACAGGAGTGAAAAAAAAAAAAAAAAAAAAAGGTTAAATGCATTACCGGTACTTCACAATAATTTGTACAATAATTATTTTTCAATATTAGCTTCAATCCCTTTAAATAGAAGGGACTATATTACATTAAAAACTTGTTAAAAACCCTCTAGCGAAGGAGGTTTACTAATAAATATGTTGTATTAATACTGATTGGTTAAGAGTTGCATGTCAATCATCGTCATTTCTGGAGTGACTCCTGCATTCTTTCCGTCATCCGGAGGATTCACAGAATTTTTAATGCGTCTGTCACTCCGGAAACTTTGCAGTGTGAACGCGGCCACCGTAAAACACTTTTTATTGTAAAAAGGATGGAATCTTTAGACTTTTAAAATTAATGTTTGAACTTTACAAAACTATAAACATGTACTGATGAGGGTCCATCAGTGATATTTACACACAGTCCCTTGAGTCTAAAGACCAGCAGGGGTTTGGGTTTGTCTGAATCTGCTGGTTCTCAGGGTCAGTTCCCACAGTGACCAGCAGGGGGCGGAGGAGAGCCACACACAGGCAGTCTAGTGTGTGTGTGTGTGTGTGTGTGTGTGTGTGTGTCACGCCTCATTGGGTGGAGTGCTGAAGAACATCTCCCTGCAGAGCCGCACTGTTTCTTCAGGAGAGCAGACGGTGAAGCCGATGGTACGAGGGTCCTCGAAGATCTCGTGGTCGTTTCCGCCCTGATCGGGAAACAAGTTTTAGAAATAAATGAACAGATGCAGAGTCACTCACTTACGAACAATGTTCCCTCTATTTTTTTCTTGCTCAAGCAAAACCTCTCTCTTATCCTCAGCAAAAACATCCCTTATATCATCCAATGCATCATGCATTTTATTTGAACCCTGATGCAACTTAGTGATATTAAATTATATTTCTGAAAACAAGCAGTCACTAGATATGAAGCACATAAGTCACCTACATTTTTTATTCACATAACGGTGTTAACGGTGCCATTCTTTAAAAGGTTATGCAGATCAGTTCAATTCTTTATACTTTCATAAATACTTTAATACTATAATAACAAATACAAATTGAATCGCTCATTTGTAAATCACTTTGGATAAAAGAGTTGAATGGCTCATAAAAGAGTCTGCTAAATGAGTAAATGTAAACATAGATAACATGTTAACGTAGTAAACATTAACATAATATCAGGAAACGGTTTTATCGTCATCTAAACACCCTTGAGACACACAAAACCTAAGTGAGGTACTTTAAGATCATGAGTCTGAACAACAGACAACTAAACAAACATGTAATGTACTAGAGGTTCGGAAAAATGTGAATAACTGCAGTTAAAATGTTTCATAAATCTGAATGAATTATTTAAAAAAATAATTGGGTTGAATGAATGATTCAGTGACTCACTCATAAATACTTAAAGGAACACTCCGACTTTTTGGGACTTTAGCCTATTCACCTTATCCCCCAGAGTTAGATAAGTCCATACATACCTTTTTCATCTCCGTGCGTGCTATAAGTCTGTTTGACGTAGGGCTGGGCGATATGGCCAAAAAAAAATATCACAATATTTTTTTTTATATCAGTCGATATCGATAATTATCGATAAATGTCAAATCTTTATTTATTTCAAGTTCAAAGACAGATTTTTACTCCTAAGTGAAAGCTGTAGAAACCAGAGCGTTGTGTTTTTAAACTACTCTTTATTGTCAGAACATATCATGCCAAACAGGGGAACATTTCACAAATCCGAGGTAGAACATTCAAACATTTGTCATTTTTCCTTAACAAAATAAATATCTTTATTTCAGTAGTATTAGCTTGAGTTAGGATGCAGATTTACTATATATACAATTTATGTTCATTAACAAAAACAGTAACATCTGTTAAAAAAAAGTAACAACATTATTTTTATTTGGTAAAATGTAATATTCTTTAGTTTTATTAAAATTAACCATTGGTCATCCAGCATCATGCATTTAGATCATGATAACCACAGATAAATGTAACCTTATGGTTCTATGGTATTTATGAAAACCAGTAGCCTAAATGCATTATTAAATACTGTAATTATGTTCCATTAGTCCTTTAATACATTGTCTACATTAATAATATTATACAATTCAATATATATATATCCCACATTTCATGGTGCAGTTAATATTACTAGGCTAACGTTACAGTAACGTTAAATCCGTGGTAAATGATGGGAATGTGTACGTTAGACGGAGAAGCTTCTGACTGTATCGTTGCGCACAGTGTTTCTCCTGTTCGTCAGCGCGGTCTCATCTGCCTTTAAACTGGTTTAAATCACTGAGACATATTTGTGTTCCTCGCTGAATTCAAGCGGTTCTCACTGGATCTCGTGTCCGAGACCGATCAGAGTAAACGCGTCTGCTCTAGTGAGCTCGCGCTCGCGCTGCCGTTTGGACTTTGAGCCGAGCGGATAAACGGTCCGTGTGGCGCGCGCGGTTCAAATGAGATTCGTTCCGCTTTTGGCGCAAAAACATTATCGAACATTTATCGAACTCTTGATATCGTTTTATCGAGAAAAATTATATCGCGATAATTATCGTTATCGTTTTATCGCCCAGCCCTAGTTTGACGCACCCATCGCTAGCCTAGCTTAGCACAAAGACTGGATGTGAATGGTTGCAGCTAGCATACTAATCCAAATAAGTGACCAAAATAACGCAAACATTTTCCTATTTACATGTTGTGATTTGTATAGTCACAGAGTGTACAAAAAACAAAGTCACATGAGACACAGACATATTTTAACCGTATAAATCCTGGGAACTATTCTGAAGGCGAAGCACTGCTACTTGGGCGGAGTGATAACCGCAGCACCTGAGACGCGCCGTTGTTTCTTCTGTCAACAAAACCAACGTGACATCTCAGGTGCTGCGGTTATCACTCCGCCCAAGTAGCAGTGCTTCGCCTTCAGAGAATATAGTTCCCAGTATTTATACGGTTAAAATATGTCTGTGTCTCATGTGACTTTGTTTTTTGTACACTCTGTGACTATACAAATCACAACATGTAAATAGGAAAATGTTTGCGTTATTTTGTCACTTATTTGGATTAGTATGCTAGCTGCAACCATTCACATCCAGTCTTTGTGCTAAGCTAGGCTAGCGGTGGGTGCGTCAAACAGACTTATAGCACGCACGGAGATGAAAAAGGTATGTATGGACTTATCTAACTCTGGGGGATAAGGTGAATAGGCTAAAGTCCCAAAAAGTCGGAGTGTTCCTTTAATTGTTACATTAATGGATGAATCAGTGAACTAATCTCTTTAATGAATGATTCAATGAATACATGTTTCAACAGTCGCTTGTCGCCACCTACTGGTGTAACGATGTAATGGATCCAATCATTATTTAAATTGCGTCGAGTTACTTTCAATAGTTGATTCGCTCGATTTTGTTCAAATCCATAGACATTTAAATCTGAACTATTATTAACTATTAAGCAATTATTTCTCATTCACTAAAGACTATCAAATCACTTTCGTCACTTTTTTTTTGTCCTTATACTCTTTATTTTATCATGTGTGTGTGCGACATAAGAAGTGCGAAGCTTAAAGGGAACATTGCTTACGTACCAACGATGTTTCATTGCCGAAGAAGTAGATGGTGTCCAATCCCTCCTGCTCCAGGACGTCCAGACAGAGGCGTTTGTCCCAGCCCTCCGGGAACACGTCGAAACTGATCAAACCCCCTGAAAGCGCACAGAAACACACCTGTGATGATCCATTCAAGACTGAAATCACACCATTACTAAAGTCAAAAAGTAAAGACAGTGCGATTCCTTGACCATCAGATGTTTATCTTTAACCAGAACGTTGATAAAGGTGTAGTGAAAGATTTCATCCGTTTGCAATCATCTTCTCATTAACTAGATGCCTTCCTCCCATCAATCATACCAAAGCCCCGCCCCCCTTACTCATGACAGCCAATCAGATGCCAGCAAAACCTGATTGACAGCTACAGATTGGCTAAATAAGTTCAGGCTGCTGCTTGGACTCAGTTGTGTTGTTTATAAAGTATTAACCCTGTAAAGCCTGACATATATTTAATCATATTTGATGCATCAGGCTTTTATGGCTTGTATGATCTAGTGAGAATATGAAGAAAAAAGCTCAAACTGTCTGAGTTATGTTTGTTTTTGATCTGTTCTGTTCATGTCTGAGTCAGTTAATCAGTTCTCCTCTGTTCACTTCCTGTTTGTCTCCTTGGTTACTAATTAATTAGCTTCCTGGTTTGAGGTGTGTTGTGTTTATTAGTCTGGTTTGCTGGGTATTGAAGTCCTCTTTTTCAGTCTGGTCGTTCTCTTGCATTATTTGAGTAATATATGAGTGTATGTTTTCATGTTCAGTCTTCAGATTAAAGTCTTCTTTAGTATCTCCGTCATCGTGCGCTTGATTACCGCCGCCATATCCGTGACACAAACAGAGCAAAAATATGCAGTTTTGTGCAGATGCTGATATTAATATGGATGAAAAGTTTATATAAATATCTTGTAATGCTTGTAGTGTAAATTATAAAATTAATTATCTTTGTTATAGCTGAAGACTACTTTCTGTACATAAAATGCATATAGCATTCGCCACTCTGTATCTGCCAATAATATGTCTTTAGTAAGATGATATTTAAATGCTTGGTTTTATGATCTAAAGCATATAATGCAGTGCATGATTGAGAGATTAATTAATAAACCTTCCTCAAAAGCCTGACGATCATATTTGAAGACTCGTGATTTTTCTATAAATTGATGTCTGGATTATCAAGTAAACTTAAGTTTCTTCAGTTCAGCAAGTGTTCATTGTGAAATATTACTAACAATATCTAAGTAATTCTATTTTTACTTTATTAAAATCTGTGCAGATTTCCCATGTGTACAATTATACTAAAATACCTTTAAAAACTAAAAACGATCAATCAGACGACAGAAGGACTAGATTGTGTGAAACTGGGTTTCCAGTCAATATTTAATCATGTCGATCATTTAGAGGCCTTAGAAATATGCGAATCAAATATGACACAGCCGGCTTTAAAGGTCAATCTGTCACAGACACACACTTTATGTCTCCAGAAACACTCGTCCAGCGCCACAGTGACGCTCAGCAGAGAAAAAACTTGTTTAAGCTGAAGCTCATTCTCACAGTGATGACTCGTGTGTGTGTGTGTGTGTGTGTGTGTCTGCAGAGACGTGAACTGCGTGACTGTTTGTCCACAGAGTGATTGAGACAGAAAGGACAGAAATCAGCTGTTAAAAATTAATGATCGTCACACACACACACACACACACACACACACACACACACACACACACACACACACACACACACACACACATACACACAAACACACACACACACACACACACACACACACACACACACACACACACACACACACACACTGCAGCAACATTCCACCACTGACTCAACAGTTGCTAGAGCCACAGCCAATCAGAGGGCTTGATATCCT